>NC_051195.1:32448638-32751304 GCF_015220075.1 Falco rusticolus
ATTTAATGGGGTTTTAGGCCTTTTTAGTGTTCCCATCAGTTGTCTGGTCTTGACAATTCAAACATGGATGCTAAGGGCAAAGAGACTGCAGTAGTCATCATCTTATTTCATACATAATACTGGAATGTAGAAGACAATAGCAACTTTGAACTTCATACAGACAGAAAAACCGCAACAAATTTCTTTCAGATGTAAAAAAAGTGCTGAATATGTTTAGAAAAATTAGATACTTCAATACACACACAAGCCAGGAAAAAGTTACCTAAATGTGTGAATACGCACACAGGGTAAACAGGATAACACATTGAATACTCAGGTCCAGTCGCTTGTGTGGGCAGCATTTTTAAAGCTCTCATTTCAGATGATGTTACTGATACTTTCTTTTGAACATCAGCATAGAGATTATTGTACAAGACATCATAAATCCTTTTTGTAAATGGTGACCCATGACTAAGTTTTATGGTGGATGTCAGGTGTACAAGAACAACCTAGGAATGATATACAGGATATTAACTGTTGTTGACTGCAGTACTGGTTTCCTGATATGTGTGCATTGTTGACTACAAAACTACCAGAAGGATTTTGTATATATTTCATTTTATTTATCTTTTTGATACGGTAGTTCATGCACCAATCTCTGGCAGGGAAAACCACAATGGTATCTGAGTAGCATATGAAACTAATACGTTAACTACATGTTAAATATGTGGGCTTATATAGTGGGCTTGAGTACAAGTCAGAGTGAAATACAAAAAATTACACTTACTGGGGTAACTGCTGAAACACCTCAAAGGTTTACACCCACTGAAATGACACATTAGAGGATCTGATGAAGTCTCATACACTGCCTGTGAGCCCAGCTCATCCGCAGGCTCATAAAGAAAATCCCACGTTCTTGCCAAATATTTTGCTGTGCTATGGTTTTCTATGCTGCAATGGCAGGATACTGCAAGAGGACACTCTTCTGACACACTAATAAGAATAACTAATTTTTGCATTCAAAGTGGATCTTTTTATTGACTTCAGTAGGTTTTGGATAAGATCTGAGACTAGTAAAATGAATGTTAACCAAATGACACCCCATGTGGCTGATTTTCAAGCAGTGGAATAACGATTAAAAATGAGGTCCATGGCTTACAGAAAGCTTTGATATATTTGTATTTAAAAGCTTGTAAAACATTCCCAGGACAGGCTTGGATTAATTTTTTCCAAGTTTTCATTCCAATTCAGTTAGTACTTAATATTGCACTAAATTAGCAATTGTAATCTAGGAAAGTTAAACCAATCTTGTTTACCATGATAATCAAATGTATATTTTTTCAATTTACCCCAGCTATAGTCACAATTGAAATCAGGACAAAACATGTTAATTGTTCTGATTACTACTTAGCTTAACAAGGATATAGTCTAATAATCAAACCTTATTCCATAAAGAATTTTTTGTTTTCTGATTGTTTTTTTTTTTTTCTTTTTTTTCTTTTCCTCCTGGTTTCCTATCCTACCTCGTGTTGTACCTACTTTCCTACCTTTTTTTGTAGCTACTTTAACTCATATTATTACATGATGTTGTTATATAGCACAGGGACAAGGGACATGTCAGGGCCATAGACAGTTTTCAAATGGGCATATTCTTAATACTGCAAGACGCAAGGTCACCTCAAGGTGGTGGGGCAGGAGAGGTGAAGTCTCCCTTTCCTCCTTTATGTTCCTGAATCTGGAACAACATTGGTGGAGATATTAAAGCAGTTTCTTTCACACATGCAACGTTCCGTATAAATGCAGCTTTTAAGACTCAATAAATGTTTTTACTAACTAAACACCAAAGTATAAGCACATTTCCCTTTGAATATCCTTTGAAAATATCCTTATCCTCCCCAGATATCCTAGCTGTGGATTACGTATTTATGACAAATGTTAAAATAAATAAACCCACTCCTTAAAAAGTACCTCTAATGTTATTGTAGTCACTGTGTTTGATTGGTTGGTTGGTTTGGGTTTGCTGTTTGTTTGGATTTTTTTTTAGTGAACGCCTCCAAACTATACTTAAATCTACTGTGTTGACCACTTACATTCGTTAAACTTGTCAAAACACTGTGCAGGAATAATGCTGGCAATTTCTATTCTCTTGGGCATTTTTTAGCTTGGCTAATTACATTCTCTCTGCCTAAATTTCCCCTGCAGCCTCAGGAGATGATTTCCTTCTTCCTTTCCCCACAAACATTTTTTTTTTTTTTTAGTTTCACCACATGCTGTTAAAATAGGCCCAAATACAGTCTGCCCTAAAAGAAGATACATTTCAGGTACAATGGAGAAAGGAAATTGAGACATTTTTGTTTATTTTAATTTCACTGCTTCTTAGAAATGTTCATGATTAAAAAAGAACACTTATCTTCATCAGAAGGACTTTAAGTCCTTCACTTTTTTTCCCTAAATTTAGAAAAGCCAGTCTCGTTATCATTTATCATTGAACACATCTATACTGTATAAAATCCATAATGCATGGACTTTGGAGACCTGGACTTGACATTCTCTCTTCCCTTAGGATTAACCTTCCTACCAGAGCCTTCAGATTCCATATTTTTCTCTACTTGTAATTACTATTTCTATTCTGCATTGAAGTTGTCTTTCTCAAAGACTGTCAACCTTGGAAAAGCAGTATTTTTCATCTTCCATGCCTTCCCTCTTCAAAAAATCCCCCCAAAATACTGATGAAATCTAATTTCAGGAGCAGGTGGTAGATGAAGTAATCCTTTCACACACAGATTTAGACAATTAGTCCATAAAACACTTTGCATTGTTAGCTTGTAACAGCTGAGACTGGCTACCAGGTGTTTTCAGATGTGCTTGCGTGCATTTGTGTGTGTGTTTGGGGAGAATGATGATGACCACTGATCAAAAAAGAATTGACAGTGAAAAGTCTTTCAGAAAAATACAAGTTACAGATATTTTGAACAACTCTTTTCAGTCTAAAACCTCCTTGTTACCAGGTTTAGATTCTTCTTCTCAGTCCACGTGTAAACAAACATGGAAACAAATCCACAACGCAGCCCGTCAAACGCATCAACCCTCACAAATGCATGTTCTCACCCCAGAGAGCACCCTCTCACCCCAGCTTGCTTGTCTAAACAGCAGCAGATTTTGTTGTGTGCCAGCAGTGCCGGCTGCTCAGTGCCAAGCCCCTTTTAAATGCCTTTTTTACTTGCAGAAATTTTCAAAACTGACAGTCAAACGATGTAGCAGTGATGAGCTACAGCTCAGTTCTTGTGGTTTTTTGGGTTTTTTTTCCTTAGCAAGTCTTTGAAGAGAGAAGCAATTAGCCATTAAAAGCGAAGTAAGTCAGATGCATAAGAAACCCTGGGATTTTATTTTTTCTCCTCTCTGCTCCCTGAATAATGCCAAGATTCCTCCCTTGCTTTCAAAGGAAAATACCGAAGAACATCAAGAAGAAAAAGAGAACAGACACACAACTGGTAAATGAGGCTTGAAGGCAGTGATTATTTGTCTGGAAAATAGGAGGTCTGAAGCTTCTTTGCTCTTATGCTAAAGGGATGCAGAAGGTTACTGAAAAGGGGGGAATCATGAAGAGAAGGAGTATCTTAGGTTATTAGTCTAGCTAATGATATATCTTCAGCACTTCAGCTGGCCAATTTAAACTAGGCTCATTATGACCTGTGATGCCTTTACAGAGATCTCATACTAAAAATGAGTTTTAGGACCAAGGTGGCGGGATAGGCACTTTCCAAGAAGCATGGTAGGGAGACTGGAAAGAATATTTTGAAGAACACAAACAAAAGGTCTTTGGAGCTAATGACAGTGGGTACTTAACAATACCTCCAAAGCCCATAATGATGAGAACAGTCAGTCTCCAGTCACTGTTAGACGTTTCACATGAAATAATTTGGGAAGGAGTCTGATTCTGTATTGTGCATGTGCTTGTCACACCACAGGCTGCACTTGGTAGTCAATAAACTCCTTGTTGCCAACTTGAAGCAAAGAGCTACATGGACAATGAAGATTGTGACACCTTTCCCTGACAAACCATTCACAGGTGGCTATCAGCAAGTGAAAAAATTTAGAGGCTGAGCTTGCTCTGTGATTAACTAAAACCTCAAGGCTTGCCTGCTGGCTGGCTTCCTACCTGCCAGCCCTCACAGGGCTGAGAGGAGTGGGTCTGGATAATCCTTCCCTGTGTTTGATCCTGAGCAGTCTGACAGGAACAGAGGCAGCTTCAGCCAAGGTCAATCTAACCTTTAAGCCCTGTACCCACTGTATTCTCACTTACTGAGTGACTACCGGAAGCCTCTCACCCTTACACTCCCCTGCAGTGTGGTGGTGACCTGTTTAACCATCAGGTCCACTGATTTGCCTGGGCATAGACATTGCCAGTGAAGAGGCTGATGTACAAGTATGGTCCAGAGAAGGAAGCAAGACATGCTCCTGTGCAGTCATGCATAAGGCTGTCAATCTAGTTCAGAGAAATTCATCAGTTATTTGGGTTGCCAAAGCACCAAAGATAGCCAAAAAGCTACGACAACCTACTAGTGACTAAGATAATTGCAAATATTCACAGACCGAAGGGGGAAAGGGGCTCTTCCACATATTCAAACAGGGGAAAAACTCATTTTTGCTGCTCTCCACAAATCATTAAGGTGGAACATTTTATCTGAATTGAAACACATTTAAAAGGAGAATTGCATATAAAGAGTACTCGCTGAAGGTACCCACTGAGAGCTGGGTACCTGCCTGACCCTCTGTGCCTCTGAAAAATCACTTTCTCCCATTACACATTCATCATCATTAATACTATCTCTGATCAGAATCACCCTGTCCCTGGAGAACCCCTAGGAAAGAACCCATGTGGGATGAGTCTGACCCAGAAGGAAGAAGCACATGGGCTAATTTCACTTTAGATTAAACTCAAACTCTACCGCAGCAGCCTTCAGTGTGAATGATTTGATAGATTACTGAGTAATGTTTTATGACATTTAGGGATGGATTTTTCAAGAGGAGAAGACTTCTTTTTTTTTCTGATGCTTTGCGTTTTTAGGAGAGAACAAGCCCTTCTGCTGCTTAGAAGTTGAAAGCAGATAACCTAGAGAGATGCTGTACTGGGGTTTGATTTTTATTTTTAAACTGTCTTCCACCCCAGCAAAAATAATGTTGTGATCTCATTATCCTTGTGATGAATCTGCTTCACTCACGTTTTCATAAAATATTAGTGCATCTAGCCTAGAAAATGTCTTTTTACTGAAAGACATGTTTTTTCCAGCTGAAGCAGTACACACTGTATATCTTTCACATAGCAATAATGTAGCACCTATTCATATAATTCCAAACAGAACCTATACACACAGTTTTACTGTGGCTGTAATTTAGATATATTGAATAATATAACCTTCTTTATAGTGGGCAACTATTTTTTTTATTATGCACATGAATTGACTATTAATAAAAATTGTTTGCACTTAACGCAGCACCTCACCCAAAGAAACTCTTAGAATTTCTCAGTGAAATACATTTCTGTTTTGCAGAGGTCAAGACCTAGCACTTCCCAGTGTAAAACACCAATACAGCTTTTTCAAAGTTATGTGGCAAGCCAGGAAGCAGATAAAGAAATAAACCCAGATTACTTGAATTTTAGATTATTAAAAATTCTTACATTTCTTAAAGTCACCTCTCCACTGCTTTGGGAAGGTAAGAATCCTACAGATATGAATATAATCCAGTTAACTTGAATACTGACGTCAGCTGAGATGCAGTTATACATGTTTTAGCCATGTAAGGAAAATGCTCCAAGTTCTTGACAGGCTGTTGCAACCTATACTCCTATTGGGGGTAGCTGAATTAGCTGAAAGCTACCTTGGGCTGTGCCAGCCTATCGCCTGTAGGAGTCAGCTACAAGACAGAGGTACAGCCCATGGATAGTTTTGTGATTAAGATGCCCTAGCCTGTTATAAATGTATATAGATTTAGCTACATCTACAGTGCTTTCAGGGAGCTACATAAAGAAGGAATCTAAACCTTGAGTTCTCTTGACTTAGCTCCATGAGGCTACATTGCTGAATATGCAAACTTGTCACACTGCATCCGTTGTTCAAATTGTGGAAATAACAGCCAAACTCATCCTGCCTGCAGATCTTGCCTGCTTGTAAACACCACCGACATCCTCAAAGAACCACTTTATGGTTGACTTTTCTGACCAACGCCAACCATTCAGTGATGATCAATCACATGCTATTGGCCTAGCAGATCCTCACTGAAATAAAGGGAATCCTGAGGCCCAAAGAAGTGTTTTGTTTTCTCCCTGAGTTTCCTTTTAGCCTACACCTACATTCAGCATGTTTGCAAATCTCACCCTCAGAGTGGGCTTAGGCTCATTCTTGAAAGACACTGACTGAGGCGGCAGCCATACTCGGAACAGATGCATGATTTTAGGGGCTCTAATATCACAGAAACAGACTGAGCAGTGGATAAGTGTTGGAATCTGGAACACTTGCAGAAATGACTAGCCACCTTAGACATTTTTTACTTACCTCTTTACTCATGACTCCGCTAGTGCTTTGCAGCATTTTCTTTTTATTTTCTTTTATTCCTAGCCTTGTTTGCTACATCTATAACCACAGCCTCGATCTGAACAGCTAATTACATGACCCTATAATTACAGGGTCAAGTAAAGATGCAGGTTGACACAGCGAAAAAATAATACATACAATTATTTTTTTTACTTTTCTGCCTCTGGGTTTGTGGCGCTCTGCTGTGACAAGCATAGTACATGCTGCTTGCCAGTTAACATACACTGCTTGATCATTATCAACCACTAGGAGAGAAAGAAATGCTTTTATAAACCTTCTTTTGCTGTTTATTTAGATGTGACCTGCAGAGATACTGTGGGAAGGAAAGTACACCTATCCAGTGAAACTAGTGATCATAACTACAGGCTTTACCTGTATGCCTAATTCACCTCAGACGATGTTAAATTCCTGTCCAAATTCTGCCTGTAAGGATGACCCTTCTGACTTAATTTTGTTGTAAAGGGAAAATGTTTCCTGTAATACATGAGCTATATAAACGATAGCAAAAGGATCAGGGTTACCCATCAGCTTAGATATGTGATGTCAGTGAATAAATAGCATATACCTGCACTCATGGTAAGGCTAGAACTGAAGAGAGACTTTTTGATTACCAAGAATTGGAATTAATAGCTCTTTGGGACACACAAGGCAATTCACATGGTTCAGAGTTACTTTTCAGGCTGCCTGCCAAATCAGGAAAATGGTACATACACTCCTAAGACATTTAGAAATGTTTTAATGGAAACACCTTAGTATGACATGAACCCGTATGCCGAGTCCAAACCTCTAGCATCTGCTGCCTCCTTCCTAACACAGCCAATAACACCTCCTGTCAGTTTGCAGCATGAAGACAGGTTGGGAGATTTCTCAGAGTAAGGCAGTTGTTTCCAGAGAACTGTTACACAATGGTTTTCCCTAGCTGTCAGAGTAGTAGCTTGGTATCCAAGAAAATGATGTAGAAGTTAAGCAAAAACCCAAACTCGGACTAACCCAGCTAGAAAGGCTTACAGAGGGTGAAGACACTGCTTCTGTAACAAAAATGTGATTACAAGCTTCAGGCCAAAGTCAAACATTCTTTAGACACCAATAACTTCAGGCCAGGTGCTACTCGACCCCATAAAGCCTACAACATATTTTGTTCTACTATTCTTCATGAGAAAGGGGTTCTTGGACCCTTTTTTTTTTGTTGTTTTTGTTTTTCTTTAATGTTGTTGTTTTCTCCACCATGATCTTCCATGGTTGTTTTCAGCTATGAAGGAAACCTTTAGCAAGCAAAAAGTCTGATGCAAGTTCTACCTCTTAGCATTCTCAGGAAAGCTTGAATAAAGGAAAGCCTCAATACTTCAGTTTCTCTTTATATTAGCTATAATGAATCAATGTTGGTTTTATCCCCCATATAGAAAGACTTAATAATTAACTGGAGTTGCTTTGGATTTCTGATGTTAAAGCACATAATGGCACAGATGATAAACTACCTCTTTATCATGCAAACCTAGTTGCCTCTTGCTGGCTTCAGATGACAAAGTTTGCATTCATCCCTGGGGGGTTGCCTCCTAAGTCATAATCTGATGGCCAGGAGAAAAAAAAAAATAAAAAATGGAAATAGGTAGAGGCTTTATTTTATCCCTAGGGAAATTTCAAACCCTTCTATAAAATCTTTTTATTTTTACTTCTTGATATTTTTTATTTCCCCATAATATATGAAATAGTATCTAGCAGGGCTTGACAAATCTGTTCCTGCAGTTAATAAAGCTCCCAGTCCAGGAAGTTTTATTTTTCCAGGTTTATTAGACATAAAAATCAATTTTGAGCCTGATTCACATCTAAAACAACCTTCTGGAACCAGCAAAAGTAAACAAGAAAACAGAAAGAGCGTTAGAAGTCCAGAGGGTATAAGGGACTGTCAGTATTTCCAATTATTGGTAGCCTTATTCTAGGGAAGATGGTGGAAAAGCGGTTCCCTAAATCTGCAGAGATAGCAATCTTAAAATAAAAGTTACATGTGAAACCAAAATGCACAAGCAACTCTTTCTTAGGACCAGGGATCCTCCCTTGGACTGGAGAAGAAAGGTGTATCTTTTGTTCCTTTTCAACAGTGAAGCTACTCAGTGGTCGTTTACAGCTTTGGTTCCTTTAAATCTCATCTGGGGGGGGGGGGGGGGGGGGGTGTGTGGAGAGGGATGGAGGAAAGGTTTGAGTCATTGTGAGGAAGGAAATGTAATGTTTCATCAAATTCCACTCAAGGAAGAATATGGGCCCAGGAAAAGCATTGTTTTTACAGAGTTTTGTAGGTGAAGGAAAAACTAATTCTTGGTCTTATTCACACACATTCCTAGAATCACCTGTGACTTATCTATGTCACCAAGTTTAAAGTTATTTGGTGCCGGCTACGAAATCATTCTGCACAAAAACGTTAAAGTGTGGTCTACTAACTTACTAGAGTATGAAGACTTGAGCAAAACAAGTGAATAAGAAACCAAAACAGAATGCCTTGTACCAAAACCAGGAAGAAAAATGAACCAGACTTTGCTCTACAATTATCAGGCAAGGAGATACTGGCAGATATTACACTGGCTTATATACAACACGGCCATTTTCTAAGCAAGTCAAATTCTCTTGTAATTAGGCTTGTGCAAAATGGTAGACACTAGATTTTTCTGAATTCTTCATCATAATAATTATTTAGAAACCTCTGGACAGCTTACTAATGTCTGTTTTATACCCAAGCATCTATACCATAACCCTGTATACTATGCTGATATTAAAACTGAATTGCCTTCTCTGATACATATCACGATAATATTACTTTTTTTCCTTAAGAAGTATTGAAGGTTTGGCAATAGGCTGAACATCCAAGGTTTTCATGTAACCTCAAAGATCACATACAAGAAGAGATGACAAAAACAAGACACCTGAACACATTTTTTAAAGTCGCGAACTTTCACAAAAAAAAAAAAACAAAAAAACAACCAACCATGTTCTGGTTTATCATAGATTCATTCAGGTTGGAAAAGACTTTCAAGATCATCAAGCCCAACCATTAACCCAGGACTGACAAGTCCATCACTAAACCATGTCCCTAAACACCACATCTACATGTTTTTTAAACACCTCCAAGGATGGTGACTCCACCAGGGCCTCCCTGGGCAGCCTGTTCCAATGCTTGACCACCCTTTCAGTGAAGAATTTTTTCCTAATATCCAATCTAAACCTCCCCTGGCGCAACTTGAGACTATTCCCTCTTGTCCTGTCACTTGTTATCTGGAAAAGACCGACCCCCACCTGCCTGCAACCTCTTTTCAGGGAGCTGTAAAGAGCAATAAGGTCCCCCCTGAGCCACCTCCTGTCAAGGCTGAACAGCCCCAGTTCACTCAGCTGCTCCTCATAGGGCTTGTTCTCCAGACCCTTCACCAGCTTCATTGTCCTTCTCTGGACATGGTCCAGCATCTCAGTGTCCCTCTTGCAGTGAGGCTAGTCTGACTAGTTCTCCAGATAGACATCTTCAATAAAGAAAAAGTCTCCATACTCCATCAGCAGTTGCCTCTACCCTCAAAAATTCCAGCTTAAAGAGGAAACAGGAGTTGGAAAGACTTAATAAGCATGAAAGTATAATTTTACGGTAAGAATTTTAACGACAATACGCAGCTTTGTTAGTAGTAATGCGGTATTTACAGTCTTTGTTTCTAGTGGTTTGCAATACAGGAAAGTACAGGCCTTGGGGCTCAAGTCATTTGCTTGGTACACAGCTGTCCAACTTTCCCCCCTCAACTTTCAGAGCACTGTAGTTAGTTACTAGCAAGGCCAACAGCATGTCTGCCCTTCAACTGCTGGCAAATCTCTGCTGTAGAATAATTGGAGCCCATTAGCTGAAGGAAGAAAACAAAAAGAGGAAGCAAGCCATGCCATCATGTGAAGCACTTATTCTTTCATTTGGAATTTTCTTATACTCCTGATGACAAGCATAAGAGAGATTAATTTAAAAGCTTCATTAAAACTATGCTGTTTTCCCCAAAGTGTGTGTGTGTGTGTATATATATATATGTATGTTCTGGAATTTTCACTCTTGCTACCTTTAGCAAAGTTTCAGTGATGAAGAAAAGCAGACAAAACCCCAACAAATTCTACCTGGCAAAGAGCCATAGCTCCAATTACAGCAAGCACTATGGGAATAAAAGTAATAGATTTTAATTGGTGCCCAAGGGGAAAGGTCAGTCTCCCTGGAACAATGGGAGTCTTTGGTGGTAATTGACTGAATGCTGCTGTGAGAGCTTGTAAATGTCAGTAACACACTTGAAACAGTAGCAAAAGGAAAGGTTTGGAATCCTGGAACACAAGGAAGAGTTTTGCTGGTAGAGAGATTACATAAAGAGAATGGTGAAACACTTCAACAAGGGACTTGACTTGGAAGATAGCTCTCAGCTCCAAGGTTCAAAATGCCAGACATTTTCAAAAAGTCTGGAAGAAATGTATTTATTTTCAAGATAAATAAGGAATATTTCAATGCACACTGGTGTTAGACACACAGGGGTCTGGGGAAGCAGATGGTTTTTGAACCTTGCCCACTGCTACACTGGATGACTGACTTAAGCTTCTTCTATCCGTTTGCAATGGCCTAGTGCTGCTTTTCTCCCAACGGGCTTTGAATGATGTTTCCTTGTTTCCTTTCAGCTCTTTTTTTGTTGTTAAAAGGTTTATATATTTTTTAACAATACAAATAAAGGGTAACAACTCGCATGGATAGCATGCAGTTTGGGACTCCCTGCAAGAAAGGAAAGGTATAAAAGGAGATCAGATCTTCCAGAATTATATGAATTAGGAGAAAAGATGATTTTGTGGCTAGGATTTCAATCAAAATCCTATGTCTGTTCCTGCCTTTGCAGTTGATTATTTTCTGACCTTAGAAAAACATACATTTGATCTCAAACATATATTTGATCTCATTCATAAACTAAGTCTGAAAATATTTCTTCTCAAGCACCTATTAACGCAAAATGCATAAATGACCAAGGGTCCCAAGATGTAGGCAGAGAAACTCTTACACTTTCTTCCCCAGCTGATACTGTCTGGCTGCCTTTGGTTCATCTGCAATTGTTCTTTGCTTTCTGGGAGCTGAACAACGTTACATTAGGGAGGGCATATGGACATGTTTGCATTTCTTTCCTAAGTGCCAGAAACTAAGCAGAGACTGCTGTCCTGAAGGATAGCTATGCAATTGCTATGCTATCATGCGCACTATTTACCATTAGTAATAGTGATAAATGGGAGACAAATTGTGCATCAGAACTCAAAGGAACAGATGCTGTTCAAACACAGAGGAAAAAAAAAAATCTCTTTCCTAACTTATAAATAGGACAGAAGAATCCGGGGCTTGATGCAGAACAATGAGTCACAAAAATATGATATAAAGTTGTCAGTCCTGTATAATGTCCAGAAACAGCTGTAAACCCACTGCCAGACTCATTAAAGGAACAACTTCTAATAGATTATCTTCACCAGAAAGCTATACCCAGAGTAGACAACATGCTCAAGAGTGCACAGAAAGTGCTGAACCTATGAGCAAACAGTGTCCAGCATCCACACCACGTGCTCAAGGCTAAATCCTCTAAAACATTCTGGCTGAAAAAAAACAACACACAAGATAATGTTCAAACTTTGCGCAATTTGCTGTGCAAAGGAGTCCTAAAAGAGGGAAAAGTGATTTTTTTAATCTTGTCTGAAGATACACCTCCTAATTTTGCAGCAAAATTAGTCACCAAAAAGTGAGGTCAGTTCTGTTAACTGTGCAGTTTCACAGAGAATATATCCCATTGCTTTCTTTCTGTATCTTTGGTCTATCTGTGGGGGGGGGGGGGAAATGTTGATGCAGGCACATAAACATCTCATCATTCAGACACAAACCCCTGAGAAATGCCTGCACATAGGGAATTTGGGATGCAAGGACCAGATCACAGTTCATTCTCATGTTTCTTTGTGCATATTCCTGAAGTTTGTCCTCCCAAGGGACTAATGTCTGAAAGTTCTTGCTAAAACTAAATTGCTCAGTTATCATTAAGTTACTTAAACGTCTAATATCATTTTCCCCTCTTTTTTCGATGGCCATTTGTTGTCCACTGAATTCAATTCTAATTCTCCTTATTTGCTTTGGTGAAGGAATAAGATACATGGGACTGAAAACTGTGAAGAGGCTTTATGTGTACAGAGAGGCATAAAGAGACCTAAATACATGTGTGCAGAGGAGAATTCAGTGTTTTGCTGTATTGAAACCGTTAAGGGCAGACTTTTGACAATGAAAGAAACAAAGTGATTACGAATATAATACAAGATCATTATTAAGTTCCATTGTTTTCAGTAGCATTTATCTTGGTAAATCTCCTAAGAAATTAAAAGTGCAAATGTTTCAAAACAGAATGATTTTAGCTTTTCATCCCAGAAACATTGTCAATTTAACATTAATCTCTTCAAGACAGAAAAGCCTTGCATAACCTCAGTATAAAAAAAAAAGTTTGAGTAGGAATAAGTGATTTTTTTCTAAATAGCAAAATCCATTATTCGTAACATTCTATATGCAACAGAACACTTCGTAAATTTGTTTGCTTCTTGTCAAATAACATGTTATTTAAACGTTTCTTATCTTTTGAAAATATTCCACCACCTCCAGTTTTTAAACTGTACTGGCAGTTTAGGAAAAAGCAAAAACCAATGTGTTGGCTCTCAAATTTCCAAGAACATTTTGCAACATTCAACATTTACTACCAAGTATTTCACTCAGATCCACATATGCCTTTCTTAGCAAACATATACAAAAACACTGTGAAGGCACGAGTGTGCCCTAAACATTCACCATGATGAAAAAATTATTGGGAAACAGTATAGGGCTTGATCCACTGCATCAGAATACACAGCAAGAACTCCAATAGTTCTATATGAGCCTATTTTGGTCTATTTGATTAATGTCATTCTTTCTACACTGCCCTCAGCACTGTCTCCAATTATTGCCATTATCACTATGATCACTTCCTCAACAGCTCTCTCTCCTTTGCTGTCACTTATCCCTTAAAAAATCCTACCTTTAAAGAACCACTGACCACAATTCATTACTTCTGAACGTGGTAGAAGAGATTCCTCCACAGAAAAACTGGGTTTGTGCAAATTTGTGGGAGACCTGTACCCATCTGGAAGCCAGTCCATGGTAAAGAGAAGGATAATTCTTTGTGCTCCTACCTATACTTCACTATGCCATTATTTTTCAAGCTGTAGTAGCCATTGTATTTTCTTTGCTCCCCAAATTATATGCCCTTCCTAAATATTTTAATTCCTTTTTTTTTTTTTTCTACTAATAAGAAGAGGTGGAGAGATAGGAATCAAAAGACTAGAGACAAAAATATGGATTACAGTGTCTGATTTTCAGTAAATTTTGACCCTTAAATTCTCTTTTGTGTTACCTTTGACTCAGGATTTTTTCCCCCTCTTCTGGCTCTGGGATATCTCTCTCTGTCCCTGCAACAAGAAACCTAAACTTTTCACTTAGTAGCACTAAAAAGAAATAGCTCATTTACAGTTTCTGCAATATCTTTTAATACCAGACACTGAATTAGTCCCATTTTCTCCCAGAAGCTTGGCTGCTTCCGCAGTGAGCTGTTACTCTTGATATGATATATGAGTTACTATTTGTTAGTCTCTAATTCTCATGCTATCTGCATACAAGTCAAATTCCACATTTTCTTAGCATCAGACAACTTTCTAATTATATCCATTAATCCTTGCCACCACTCCCCTTCTCTGCATTTATGAACATCTATCAGAATTTTCATAATCAAGACTATTTTTTTTATTTTCTTCTATTTCTTCTCTTCTCCTTGTACTCCAAGTACAGCCAGACAGAAGGTGTAACACTCAAGTATCCTGTCATTTAGTCAATTTCTTCATCATAACATATCTAGACTACAGGAGTGAGCAATTGCAATCTGGTGATAAACATGCCCTATAGATTATGCTAATTAAAAGATAATACATATGACTCTGTCACGGACATGGCAAGGGATGGCTGAGTTCAGAGCTCCTGTGGTCAATAGTCATACTTTTGTTATTGTCACCAGTTCCAAACCCCAGCCAACCAACCATCATATGGCTTATGCCACAGTATCACGCTATTTTTCCCTTTAAGGCCAGCTTCTGAAGTCATGCAGTAGCAAGACAATTTCCACGTTTTGCAACCAAAGAATTAAGTTCCTACCACAACACAGCAGTGAAGAGATATAAAAGTGAGATTTAGGTATGTATCTTTAATGGCTCAAAATCCAGAAGGTAAATGAAAACAACCCTACTGCACATATTTTCAGTTCAACTTGATGGGACACAGAACAAGCTGATTTTCAACTTATTGGGGGTAGTTTATCACAAGAAAAAAAAAATCAATATTATGGTGGCAGGCTTTCTTCCTGGTTTTCTTCTTTTCTTCCTTATGGAAATGGATGGAGCTACAAGTTTGACAATAAGACAGGTCTGCTCTGCAGTTGGATGCATTCTTGCTCTACCATCAGTTGCAGCTGCCTTTATTTAGGCTGCAGCTAGCAACACATTCCTCCTCTGATCTCTAAGCTGCTGGCATATGTCCTGCTTTGCCAAAAGGGAAAGCATCTGTTCCAGAATATTTGGGAAATCACTGAAGAATTTAAAAAGGATGAAATAATTGAAGGACATTCAACAAAAGATTATCTTGCATAAACCTTAACTGCCCAGTTTGTATAAAACAGGGGTCAGAATCAGAATGGAAACACCACCTTTGAAACCCTCCTTAGCCTGGGTGAATCTTGGCTCTAAAGCCAAATTCCATGGCTCATACTACCCTATCATTAGTTTCAACGCTCTGTGTGCCCTTGGAGACTTCTGTGAGATACAACAGCATACTGTAGTACTTTTAGCGGGAAAATGTCAAAACTGCCATGATTTTTGATAGGCTTACAAGAGCAGCAGCAGAATAAATGGGCTTTGATTTCACTTCATGTCCAAGAAGAGATGTAGAATGTAGAATAATGGCAAGGGCTTTGCGTGTAATGGCTATTGTAAAAGCTGTCACATACTATAGCCACAAATCAGAAAGTTTGGTAGTGAATGCTGCCAGACACTTCAAAAGTCAAAATACTCATTTTGAAAAATGAGAGTCTGCCTTCACTTTGTTAACAGGGACCAAATGCTTGTTAATTATTGGTTTCCCATGAACTCAGCATTAAAGACTAACAATACAGCACCAGCTCTTCAGTCACTGCCACTTTACAGGTCTTTATTGACTCCAGTGAAACTACTGAACTGCAGTTGTATTGGATCATATCCAAAAGATATGTGGAACAATCTACCTTTTTAAACTAACAAAAAATTTAGCTTTATCCTTCTTTCCATATTGGGTGGGGCGGGGATGGGGGGCGGGGGACGGGGGGCAGGGGACCACGACAACAATCTTCTGAAATGGAAATCAAGTCTGTACTTGATTATCTAGTGCACAGGTGGAAGCATTAGTCTTGAATTTACAGATATTACAAGAAATTAAAATTGTAATATATGTATTGTCATAAGGATATAACTTTCCAGTCACCACCAACAGTGGCTTCTAATAGTAGCAGACTTACTTCACCATAATTCCTGAACTGCAGAACTGAAAAATTTCTTTCTTTGAGGGGTGAGACATCCCTCTTCCTGTGGATAGTGAACCAATTAAATGTGTATAGTGTTATTAGAAGTCCATTGAACCACCCCTGCAATCCAGTAATTCTGACCCTTGTAGGTTCAGGATTTCGACTCTTTTCTCATCAGGAGATGAAGTCTTAAACCAAAACTGCTGAATGAAAGACTTGGACCACTGTATTTAGAGAAAAGATATAAGTGAGGAAGAACACCTATGTTCTCCCACTGGAAGACCATTGGAGAAAAGGCATGTGTAGTCCTATCTACACCAAACTGTCTATCAGATCAGCAAAACCACCTGATGAATCCCACCCCACATTCTCTTGATTCCCCCCTTCTAAAAGACTGTCTCTCAAGTAAAAGAAGAATCCATGAATTCATAGCTATGAAGCTATGAAGATTCATTTACCTATGGTCACAGCATAGGAGACATTTGAAACAAATCGAGGGGCTTCTTCATATACCTTCCTATGCTATACAGGGTTTAATCGTCTAATCCAAACAGAAGTTTTCATTTGATGAAATGCATTTTTTCAATCTGCAAAACACGTCAGTACAAAGTGGCTCCTCCCTTGCAAAAGATAAGAAAAATCTTTCATTAAACATGTCCTTGAAATCTCCTGGGCAGTACATAATTTAAAATAAAATAAACAAGAAAAAAAAAAAAACACACAAGAAAAAGTAAACCACCCAAAACCCTCACCATTCACATCTGTTACACAATGCCTTTTTGGTCTCTTCTGACTGTCTCTTTGAAGGCTGCACTCACAGCCTGCAGCTAACAAGGACCTTTCCTTCCAAATGAAAGAGGAGAGCAACAGAATAATTGATTTTGTCTCTGCAAGACTGGACTGCAATAGCACTTCGGGCTATTGGCATGATTGATCGACTATAGACCCTGGGTTTCCCACTGTGCCTAATTTACTAAGGATGCCATCCCTTGACAGCCACGGGATCTGGTTCAGTCTACAGTGAGGTGTGCTAAGAACTCTGCTGAGCTCTAACCTCCCCAAAACAAACTGATAGCCTTCACACTAAGATTTACAGAGGCCTGCAAGGAGGACACCACTGGAAATAACTGTTTTTCCTTAAGTAAAAAAATCAAGACTTGTCATCACATCAGACTTTTGAAAGCTTCCATAGTGAGACAGGTCACAGAGAGGATTTTTAGAAGTGTTCCAAGTCTGATTTTAGCAACTGAGAGTAACAGCTTCTAAAGAAACAGCAATGTCAGGTGGAACTGTTCATCCCTATGGATATTTACCCCAACTTTAAGGACAGCAGGTGCAAAGGGCAGTGTAAAGCACGCAGTTTCAGGTCTTAGTGTTTACACAACTCGGCAGTTCACATTCCAAAACCAGAAGCCTCCCCGAAACAAGCGAACACCTCTAATACCACAGGATACAAAATAGCACTCAATCATTCCCATTTCAGATAATAAGGGTAAATCTTCTCCTGCCTTGACTGATAGAAACATTTGTCAACTATTCTCTCCACCACCACCCAATGCTAGAAAGAACAAAAGGCTGGGCTGCCATTCCTTTCATTTTGAAATCATTAATAGGAATTAATTTGAAGCAGTTAGGGATCCGGCCAGCATTGAAACCCACACAATTATATTTACAATAAATATTCGTTATCTTCGAGCTACACACACAACAGGACGGTGCTTAACATGCTGTGATAAAGGTGCTAATCACAACCGCTAAATATAAAAGAAGAGGAAGGCATATGTAATGCATTCATCTTTAGACAGAAAGAAAAAGAGGACACTACTGCACAGCAATTAAAATCTGAACATTTGGAGGAATAAAGGGAAAATTCAAGGCAGGCCTGCAGAAAGAAAGGGAGAGAGAAAACAAAACAAAACAAACCCTAACAAAAGTTCAAACCCACAGAAAATATCTGATGGACTAGCCCTATTAATAGCGTAAAAGTTGCTGGCAGATACTATCACCCAACATTTTATTAATTAAATGGAGATACATGGGTACAAGTGGTTTGAAAGTACAAAGAACAAATGGGCTGCACAAACTGGCTCTTTGCAAAGAACACAGTGTACTTCATACAAGGATACAGTGTCTAAATTAGCCTGCAGCATTTTTTGAGTCAAAGAAAAGCTTTAGTTAAACCAATTGTAAATCCCCAATACCACTCATTCACTTTTTATTTGCATAGGTCCGTGATTTTCCATGCAATGTTTAAAAGCAGCCTATACCAAAGGCTCTGATAAAGACAGAACATAAAATTTAGTGCATGTGAATGACAAACTTCTGTGAAAATGGATTTTCAAGATATCAACTTGGATATCTATTTTTAACCCATCAGTGCCATGATTCCCAAACACTATTCCTTCATGTAGAAGCATTTAAATCATTTTATTTCCCCTCACAAAAGGCTCAGTGAAGCTAACAAATAAGCCAATATTGACATACCTAAGCCTACAGATTTATTGCACATTGGGGATTCTCTCTTCCGGAGACTTGTTGACAAATACTCAAACAGGCTCTGTGCCTTTGGGAAGATCCCTCTGTTACAATTCCCTCCCCAGTCCCCTCCCAATCTATACCATTAGTCATATCACCAGGAAGTACCATAATTCAGTGAAAGGATACAATACTAAAAACCAGAGTTTCCACCTCTCTTCCTGCTGTAACTTATACATGGCTATGTCACTCACCATTTTCTGTAATTTACTTAAGAAAACACTGTAATTCAGAAAAATATCATGCAACAGCAATAGGTCATCAGTTTAAATTGTAAGTAACAGTTGACTTTGTTCTCATTTTTATTTCCAAAGCACCCTTTTGTAATACAACATTGTCTACAATGTCTGGTTAAAGTATTTAATTTTGTTCAATAAAGAGACAAGAACTAGAATTCAGATGCTTTTAGAAAGAAATTGGCATTCATAGACTGTGGGAAGCTCTACAAATCCTGTGTATTTATAGATACACTTTTTTTCTAGATGGAGAAGAGCAAATAAATTACAGCAAACAATTTATTCAACACATGCTGCTGTTTGTTCTTTTCCAGAATGTGAAAATCATCAGAAATTAATGAACAAATTTATTAATTATTTGAATAAATCCAATTACATGCATTCTACAGTTCATTGTTCCAACTGCTCTGCAAGGAACAGACAAGACTATGTACAGGGTATACTTGTTTTTATTAGAAACAATCAGTCTTGAGTCAGCAAAGTTCCAACATTTACCTTCTGTTTCAATGAGACCATTCCTAAAACTTAAGCATGTGCTAAAAGGATTTTTTTCAGAAGGCAGCTTCAATAAATTAAGTCCATGCTGCCCCACTAATGAACCATTGTTGTAGCAAGGTCTCTTGCCCAATAGCTTTAAGATTAAAAAATGCACCATTTATTTTCCACTACCAAAGCAGCGATTTCTCTCTGCTAAGGAATGCCTTGCAGAACAAAGAACATAGAAGGCTGCAGCTGCAGTCAGAGAAAGCACTTCCCACATATAACAAATATTTAGGGAAAACATGCTGTTAGCATTTGCCCAGTATTAACTCCTGCAGCATAAAAAATCTTCACATGAATAGTATGTGTTATAAAGTTCATGGATTTTAGCATAGTTGAGTCCTACTTTTAAGAAAAATGTCTGCAGCTCTCACCCGGCCCACATTAGTGAAACAAGATGCAACTTTCAAAGTAACCAGAGTTTCTCACAGTGTTATCAGAATTTCAGGGGGTGGGAGTGGGGAAACAGGTCTCAGGATCCATAGGGTTTAGTTGAAAGTGTTCTTGGTGGCAAAATTTCTAAGTACGTTTCTTTCTGCTTTCCATCCGCAGCAGGTATGATAAAGACCCTGAGGTTTAGTATTTTTGCTTTCATTGTGGAAATACAACATAGTTCTACACTCTACTCCCCATGCCCTCTTAATCTTGGGGGACTAGCTAGGTGCCTAAAGTTAAATATTCATTGGAGGAATGGCCGAATGTTCTACAGAAATAGACAGCATAAGCAAGGCTTCCAAAAGTTCTCCCCACACGCCTAATTCTGCTCCTGCTGAAATAAATTTTGGAAAATTCAAGCTTGGCCCATTACACAGGTCCTTTCATCCCTTGTGTCACAGCTTTCCTCTGGCACTGTCCCATACTGATTAGAGGCCAACTTTAGCGCAGTCTACTGCCAGAACAGGCAGTTCCACCCTTCCACCTGAAAGCTTTATCCTTTCATCTATTTGTTTTTTGAGCTGGAAATGGATTAGTTTTCAGGCAGATTAGTCCTTGATCCAGCTCACCAGATGGCTACACAAACAAGGGTGGCAGTGTGAGGAAAGGAATGGGAAGGTGCAGCCAGAGGTAGTTTTCAGAGCCAGCCTGCATTTAGGTTGGTTTAACATGCTTGCAAAACCTTTAATTTCATCTTAGGTTTCTCTGAACCACAATAGCTAAGTGATCATGCAGGTTTTGCCCAGCTAAAACCCCTCTTAGTTCTAGAGAACAGTATTATTACTGTCCAACAAACATCAGGCACGAGTATATATACACACACACCTTCCACACCACAATCTCTGTGCCAAGAGACTAACCTTTCAAACCTCAAACCTGAAGCATATTTCAGTGATCTGATGATTTCTTTTTTAGCTTCTAGTGAAAAGTGTCATATCTTCATCAGGGATCAGCTGCAATGAGAAGAGATCACTCCACCAATCTGGGACCATTTAATCCCAATTCAACCTGATTTTCATCAGGACACTTGAACTCATACTGTTTCTTGATTGCTTTGATTACAATCATTTATCTCTCTACTCCTACACCTTTTTCCGGTCCTGTATAATCATAGCTATGCAGGTAGGTATAAGGAATCAATCAGGTGGCATTACAAATGGTAGCCAACTTCTGTTTCTGAGGGTCTTCCAGCAAAACCTAACTTCATCAGAACAGGTAAGGACTGGAATTCCACAGCTATAGTCCATTAACCAGAATACCATTAAGAGAGCACTTGATAGATGTCTTGTTAGGACCACATGAGGCAGCTGCCTGTAGCAAAGAAGTGGAATGTATGACACTAAAAGTCCACTCTAGCTTTATGTTCCAGTGTCTGCAAACATTGTTTCATCAGGGGAAGAAAGTCCCTGAACATCAGTCAAAGATTCTTGGTTATGAGCAAAACATTGTTCACAGGGCCAGATGGGGGAGTAGAGGGTAGGATTACGTATACACTGTCACGTGTCTACACCCCAGATGGCAGTATGGACTTCCACTTAAAGTCAGTTGGAGAAAAGAA
Source organism: Falco rusticolus (assembly GCF_015220075.1). Classification (NCBI taxonomy): domain Eukaryota; kingdom Metazoa; phylum Chordata; class Aves; order Falconiformes; family Falconidae; genus Falco; species Falco rusticolus. The sequence continues at coordinate 32,470,144 of NC_051195.1, forward strand.
GGTGACATTAGGACATGATTTGTATCAACCCAGGGTCAATTTCTTAATAGAACAAATGACTCATGCGTAGAAGTGCCTGTTCCTTTTGAACAGTTAAACATGAACTACTCCCTGGATAGGACAGCTCCCTCTTCCTTTTACAATCTATCTTAAAGAATACATAGGTGTTTCAGTATAATGAAACCAGCATCATAGTGACCTCAGCTGCCAGAATATACACAGCCTCCTTTAGAGGTGGGTCTTCATTAGCATTTTCTGCTGATACAATTCAGTTTTGCTTCTAGTAACTTGAACTATCCACTAGGACAGAAAGCAAGGATAGAAAACTATTCTAGCCAGGTTCATATTCCGTCTGATAAAGAGCTTGAGTCAGGCCTTCCACCCGCTGCATATGCACTATAGCCTCACAGCTAGTAAGTCAAGCAGACAATGGTGTCACCACTGGCATTTATTTAATAATGTTTTGATTTCATTTTGATTCTTTTCTTTTCTGGACCAATATATGAGGATATCTGAAATGAAATTGCTAGTAATTTCGGGATGATTGAAACTACTTCTTAGTTTCCACACCAAAACACCAAAAACGAGAGTTAAACCCTTTTTAAACAGCATGTGCAGAGTCTTTAAACACAACATTTTTTACTAGTATATGCAAGAATACGAGTCATCATCATTGTGAACTGTGCTTCATCACTTCCTATTGCATACGTCCAAAACACAAAAATTTTATCAAAACCTGATCTCAAAGAAGGCATCAGATACCTTTTATGAACATGTCAGCATTCTAAATTCTTAATAAACTGTTAGTCAGTAGGGTGCTTGCATCATTAAAACCTTCAGGGCTTCAGAAAGCATTTTCTCTGCAGGAATTTGTCAAATCCTGTTCAGTTAACTATTGGGAGCACTTAAAAGAAATAATGTTACATACAATCTGGTCACTGTAGGTGCATTTCTGCCATTCTAATGAGTCTCACTTTCAGACAACAAAACCATCACGATTCAGGAGGTAAGCAACAATTAAATGCATGATGCCTATTATGCCTATGCATTTAATGACCATATTTTGTTAACATATATATATGTTATATATAACATCAAGTACGCTGGTAGGTAGTATAGATGGTACAAGGTGGCTGATACTTTGGTAAAGCCGCATATATTTTCAAGGGGAGGGAGGCAGAGTTTCCAGCCACTTAAATAGTAATAGATACTAAGGAAACTGGGAGAAATCACCAGGACAGAAATTGCATCATAAAGTCAAAACAGGCCAACCCTGCTATCACCTACCTTACGTTTGTTTGTTGGACAAACATACAAGTAGCTCAAAATAGTCTTCAGACCGACTTTATCATTCAGTTTCTCATACGTTGTCCCATAATCTGTTGACCTACAATTCAAAGAGACATTTCATAAATACAAACACTTACTCACAAAAGCACAAGTCACTTGGTGGCTTTTCAATATAAGTCATGCTTTACATAACAGAATGGCTCTCTAGAGCTTTTTGAATGATTCATGTAGTATATAATGATACTTAATTATATACACACAGCATCATGTGAGTGCTTATAATTTGCATTTAAATTAGGTTAGGAAAAATTAAACCAGCATCTTCCCAAAGCATTTTAAAATCAACATGTACGATAAGAAATGCTAAATTCTGCATATAGAAGACTATAATGATAGTCAGAAATGCCAAATAGCAGACAGCAAGAGACTAAAGTTATGAATTCATTGTATACTTCAAGCTTAGACTAATTTTGTTAAGATGAGTCTTTTCTAAGTATATTCCAAAATAGCTGCTCCAGCTGATTGTTCAGTGAAATTGGAGTTCAGTTTTCTGTGAAAAACACTGATGTCCCTTTGAAAACCTAACTACACAAACATTACACCTACAATTTTTATTTCTTTTTTCCACATGAACTATCAGAGAACACGGACACATGTGCTTTATTCTTGCTTAAAGATATATATTATATATAATAATATATTTCTGATACAAGGGTTGCCCATAGAGACACTGACTACATCTCTTGGGAAAAAACAAAACAAGTGAGTAAGACTGTGCAGAGTTCCTGTAATGTCTCTCCTTAACATGTAATTGGAATCAAGATCAATTATCAACATAGCTTTTGTTCATTATGCAGCTTGTCCTTGCCTGAATTATGTCCTAATATCCAAGGCATTTAGATAATCAGCCCAAACCAGTACAGATGGTATCCACACACTGCAGAAAAGTGACATGTATCCGGGTAACAGAGACATTTAAAAGTATAACATATTCTTGCAGATAATAAATCTGCATCTCGTCTTTGAAACATACAAATGGGTCCATATAGAACTTCACTTGCAAGTTGTAACATGGATTTTTCCCTTCTGCTAATCACTCCAAAACCAGTCATTCTGAAGTAAAGACTAGGCACCCATTATTTCCAGGTTCTCTCGTATCTGGGAAACAATGACTAAATTCACAAAGGTATTTAGGACAATTAACATTTACAAGTCGGTGTGTGTGTTCATCCCTTTTTACATGTGCATGTGTGTAGGGTGCAGGGTGTTAAATTTCTGGATCAGGTTCTACACCTACATTCACACTACAGCTTCTGGGATTTCACATTTTGCAATCAGTATATGAATAAAACAAGAAGGCAGCTGCTTGGGGTTTTACCCAGTAAGATGAATTGCACTAAAATGTGGATTTGCATTGAAGTTGAGTCTTTCTATTCAGGAACATTATAGAAGCATTTGCATGTATCAGTCCTGATCACGTAACAATTGACTTATGGTTTGCAACCATAGCTTTTTCCTTTCCCTCCTTCCCACCAATAAACATATGCACCCCTGTGCACATGTATGACCTTTGTTGGTTAGAGCATTAATGTCAACTTCTCATCTACTGATTGATCTTCCCTTTACAAGATCATCTCTCTCAGGAGCACATGTAAACTAACCGAGCTATCTCCTCAGTGGACTGAGAATGAGAATACTGTTATAGTTATTTCTGTTAATAACTCAGAGATGTGCCAGAATTCAAGTGAAAGAAGCTACAGCAAGATGCTGAACACAGTCCTGCCAAGAACTGCTGGTTCACTTTGGTTACATTGTCCACCTCATCACCTGGCCTTCTCAGGAATTAGTATTACTATTGTGGTTTGCCTCAAAACCAAAACTGTGAAGTTTGGGCTGATAAAGACACATAAATATTTTAAGCACTAAATCCAACCTGATGAGTTAGGAAAAACATATATTAAAGAAGTAATGCAGTTCTTTATAACAGTGACAGTGATTTCAAAATGAAACCCTTCAAGAGGGGATAGGAGTAAAGAGTATCTGACACATAATACTGGCTTTAAAATTTCTAAAGAATAACAGCCATTACCCCTGCCACAGCACAGGCAAACAGATGTCAAAGGCCTATTGCAAATGGTAATCTTAGAATTGCCAGCCACTTCTTATTTTAAATCTCTAAGCAATTATTTTGCATTCATAGTTTTATTTACAGGTAATGTTATATACAGATGGAAGTATGTGCTTCTGTTAACATCTATAAAAGCAACTGAAAGACTTCAAAGAAAGAAAAACATCATTTTTTGCAGATGAACAAATACACAAGAAATCAACAGAGCTACTATTTGATCTTACTTACATTACCACGTTCTAAACTAGCAATAGCCAGTCCTACCTGCCCAGTTACAAGCTGCTGTTTCTCTTACACCACTTTACAATTACCCTTAATTTTACCAGGGAGGTAAATGTTATACAACAGCAGATGGGCACCTAGAAGTGCTTTAACACAAAGAAATGGTGACAGATACACGAACAGAGAGCAGCAGAACAAAAGGATTGTATTGAATGAAACACTGCATACACATGAAGCCTCTGTTGGGACCTAACCTAGGGGTACCACCAACCTGCATTTATCTTATTCCTATTATATGTATGTATATGAGCAGGCATTGATAAGCAGCCTGGATAATGAGCTCTTCCTTTGTCTTATTAAATGGGCGTATAAAGCAGCACGAGACTCCTAACCCATGAAAATGTTGTCAGCTGTTTGGTGATCCAGGAAACCAGCCTAACCTGGAAGTGTTGCAAAAGACAGATGCACCTCAGCAGGGTGTAGGCAGTAACAACAGTGTAGGATCAACAAATTCAATCTCAGTTATCTGAAGGGGAACGGATATGTATCAACCAACATCTCCCACGCTTTGTGTGGTAGGCTGCTTCTCTGAAGCTCTGCAGAGAAAACTCGGGTTTAGCGCATATGTATAACATGAACAGAGGAAGCAAATGGTTGGAAAAATCATCTGAGAAGGACTAAACCCAGGACCTGTAGAGCTGAAAACACAAGAATGAAACACTACACCTGCTGATCCATCTGCTGAAAAGCCACAGCTACTGAACTAACTATATGTAAATAAGTGAACAGTAAGCTCTACTTTTTTAGCTCCTGTGTAGACATGCCTGTTGCCATAGTTTCTCAAATTTTTAGGGGGAGAGGGTATGTTTATACGTTTATAAATGTTTCATCAAATTAATTTACATCCCTGTGTAAATTGTTTCATTTTGGCTTGATTTTGCTTGGTACAGTTAGTACAGGCTAAGTCAAAATGAGTCCAGATGAGTCTGAAATGGGAAGGTCTGCAAAGAGATTTGATGTGTGTATAAACCTAACAAAATATGGGGGGGAAGATACGTGTTAGGATATTGTGGATGTTACTGAAATGCAGATGATACTTAGTAAAAAAATAATATTCAGAAACAGTATTTAGACTCAATTCTGAACCTCATACCTGTCCCACCATTTTAGTTGTAATTGCTTCCATTAAATCCCAGATTCTACTGGTAGCTGTTTAGAACCAGACTCCCTATTTTTTCAGAATTCAGAAAGACATTTCTGCAAACACCCAAGAAGATAAACATTTTAATTATTACTAGTTCATATGACAGTATAAAAAATACCAAAACTGTGGGACTGAAGCTCTGACTCGCCGAGTAATAAATTAAAACAAAACTAGAAACATGTAGAATAATTTATATTTTGCAAACTATTTGCAAGAAAGTTGACATTTAAATAACTTCATTATTATTCATTGACAGGGCTTTTCCCTCTCCTCCCGTCAGGGTAAATGACATTTCTATTACAGTATTATAATAAACTCTTGCACATTTTAAATAAAGCCACTGAATTCCATTAGTCCACCTACTGTCATGAATATATCTCAATGCATTCCTCCCAATATTTCACAATTATAATAGGCATTCTGAATCAAGCAGTAACATGAACCCTATGGAAATTTTCTTCTTTCTTAAGAAGCATAGACTGAAATTCAGAGGACTGTCGGTTTGAATATATAGATTAAATAAATTCCCTAGCAAGTTGCTGTTTACCCTTCTTTGTTACGAATTTAAGGTTGTCTGTACTTATTTTACACAAGCTGTTGAAGACTTGAAGAATCAACTCCATTCATTGTTTGGTCAAGGTTTCTTTTGCAACAAGATCTTTCTGGAACAGTCCAAAAAAAAAATAAAAAAAGAAAGAAAGAAAAAAAAGAAGAAAAAGAAAATATTACATACAGACTTTAAACTGTGTAACATCATGCATCCTGCCTAATAGAATACACTTTCTTCCCATAAAAGATACATGTTAACAGATGAAGTTCCTTGTTATAGCACACATCATTAAGAAGCAATCACTTCAACTGGCACCATTTACTTTTTTTTTTTCTTTTTCCACCAGTTACAGCTTGTTTTCACGTATTAAAAGGAAGACTGCTTCCTCTACCAACACCATGAGAAGATTGTCTATGTATCATTTCCTCTCCATCCTTCCTCCACATTTCCAATTTGCTGTTCTAACTGCTGTCCGAGTGGCAGCCAGCCCTGGGAGGCAGGACCAGAAGCATCTGTAATGTGGTTAGGGAGCAACAGAGGTGGGGCAGCCTGTCATGACCAGAAACAGCGTGAAGAGATGGGCTCTAGCCTGCTTCTATTTCTGCTCATGAATTCAGCCTTGGCAGAAGTCAAGTATTTTAAGAAAGAGCAATGACTATCAGATCACCTGTTCCAACCTCCTGCATAACTACATTTGCCACCTGGTTTGCCTCCAGAGGGATTGGCCCCTTAAGCACAAGATTTGCCAGTTGCTATCGTATTGATCTCTACATGAGCAGATTTTTGGATAGGAGGCTCTCAGATCGCAGAAGGCAGAACTGTGGAGTCACAGGTCACACTTACAAAAGGCTTTCACTGATGAGGTTTCTGAATAAAGGAATAATTAAGACATTAAAAATTATCTTTCACATCTGAATGTGAAAAGTACTGCAGCTACTAATTCTGGAACATATTTGTAATCCTATGTGCAATGTTTTAAGCCTGTTTGTAAACTCTGCTGTAGAGTTGTTGACTTTTGCATTCTTTCTCTCTGGGTATCTTTCTAGGCTGAGGTGCTATTCCCCCATCACTTAAATTGAAACTCTTTCCTTTATGGTTTTATAGCCAAGCACTAAAGTTTCCCATTGATTTTTGCCATGCCACCATGTTTCACAAAAGCTAGTAATGTCAAAGTGTTCTTCAACAGCTAACTATTTAAGTTCACATGTTCTTCCTATTAAGCCTTTCACAAGCCCTTGATAGATAACACTTTTGGTCTGATGCCTGTTTTGATTTAACTCCTTCATGTGTAACCCTGGTATTTTTTCGAGAAAGTAATAATGTCTGATCTCAGCTTCTCTCTCAGGGAGGAACTGGTGGGTTTTATCCCATTCTTTATTTTCATAGAAGGTTACTCCTGCTTTACAAATTACCTTGCTTCACCTGGACACTTCTCAACACCAGCTTTTTCTAAATTGATGTATAAATAATTCCCCAAGGTCTTGCCCATTTCTAATGGCAACTGTTTGCCTAGCTCATAGACTGACACGTTGTGAGGGGATTTTTATGCCTCCACATTGAAGAGCAGTTGCAAGATGTAAACACAGTGAATCCTGACTCCTTGGACACAGTTTCCATGCAGCAAAGAGGCAGACCTTGCTCTCATTTCTACAAGTTTCTCTCCTGAGGTGACACTGAAAGGCTACCGGTGGCCCCCCAGCACACAGGTTATCTATCAAATTAAAAAGTCTGGGGAATTTTTCCCATGGAAATTTTACGGCAGAACATAGGATTTTTTGTAAAACTCCTGTATTACACTGAGCAGCCCAGGCCTTTCAACACTGAACCAATTCGTGTCCCTGATATACTGCCTACGCTAAAGGCCTTTCTGCAGCTTGGGACCAACCATATTGTGACTATGCTTTCCTTGGCCTCTTCTTCCTCACTTTATTAACGAATCTTGGCTGATTTTTGGCTATAACTCATTTGCTTTAAGCAGGGATTAAACTAAAGCGAAGCTAGTTCAGAGAGGCTTTTTTTGCCTTTGGAATTTGGTTCAAGAGGGCAGTGTTAAGTGGTCTGACAGCAGTGACAAGCCAAAGGGTTAGCATTTCTTTAAATGTCTGTAATGGCACTGCACATGTCACAGCATTAAAACACTTCAAATTTACCCTGGCAGGTTGGAATTAACTTTCAAAGATATCTCCAGGGTAAAGGAAAAGAAGATATTTCAAAAGTCAAGAGACCCACATGTCTCACTTCCTAAGTGAACACATTTCTGATGACTTTTTTGTCATGAGGCCCTCAGCAGACTGTCAAGTATTACTGTTCCCACTTTCTAGGTGGGGGAAACGGAGGGAAAGACTAGATAACTAATCCTACATTTGAAGGAAGTCTGTGACAGAGCCAAATGCAAGTTCCCTCAGGCTCCACTGACTTCCCACTCCATCCTGACAGCGTAAGTTTTCTCAGGTTTTGTATGTGTAAATAAAGACTGGAAAGAGCCTTAATATCAATGTCAAAAGGAAGAAATACAAAATTTAAATGTGCATTTTAAAACAAATTTAACCCTCAATTTTGAAAATGTCTTTCTTCCAGTTTGAATTGTGACTGTAGATTTTACGAGAAATAAAGCTATGATTTTTTTATATGAGTTTACTGAAATGTGAGGATTTTTTTCGCTTATGGAAAGAATTTTCTTGTCACAAAAAAAAGTTTCCCATCTACAAAAAACATCAAAAAGACTTGTAGGATGAGAAGGGGTAAAAAACATTACAAAGAAACAATAGGAAACTATGAAATTGACATTTCTCTGCATAATCAGTTAAATTAACTCCATTTTCTTTCTTCTCCTTTTTAATCAACTTTCATTTGGAATAATCTGAATTAGCAGAAATATACACACTCAAATTTCTTTGGCTTAATATAGTTCAGCTGATTATTGCTATAAATAAATTGAAGATGTGACAAGCAGAAGAAGCAGCTCATATTTTATTATCCAAATCCAGAGCTTACATATTACATTAGACAGTTATTCAAAATTTTACTCAAATCAGAAAGGAAGGAAGTAGGGGGGTAGGAGGGCCAGATGTTATCTGTAGGTGACCCAGATGAGTTGATTATTTCCACTTAAAGTAATGGTGGAAGAAAAAAAAAAATATTTTGCTAACTTGCCTTCCCTGCCATTTCAGTTGAGAGTTAGCAACTCAGTTTAGCAACCTGAACAGAGAATACCTGTCCCTCTGTCTCTATCGTACCCAAAGTAAGGACCACCCATCCCTTTACATATATTTAGTAAAGGGCCTGCCCAAATCTGTAGCCACATGGCTAAACCTCCACTTGCTGATGCAAGCTGTAGGTATAGGTCACTTTCACAGTCATCCCCAGTCCTATTACGATTTGGGCTGCACTGAGCACACACATGGTTTTGGTACAACCCAGCCATCATGAATTCAGCGAGCCACAACTTTCACCATACAACACATCTTCCATACCTTTCAAAAGGGCATGTAGAAGAAAAGCCCTTTGCAATTTGGAAATTTTTAGGAAAACAAGTAGTAGTTCAGTACATCTGAGACTTTGAATCCCTCTGTCAAGGTGAACCAGAGATGATGGTAGGAATCCACCAACAGCATTAGCTTTGGAAAAGGAAGTGGGCCAAGGACTGAACTCATGGCAAAAGAACTGTGGACTTACCACCTATTTTGCCTGGCTAACAGACCCCCAGCAAGAGTGGATGTTGCCACTGAGGGCAAGGTAAGATGGCAGTAGAAGGAACTGGGACTTTCACCTCCATTCCTTGAGCAGCAGAGAGGATGACCCTCCAAAGCTCTCCCCCTCAAATGTCCCTTCTAACTTCTCATCTTCTTGTGGCCTGAAAGACTCATCTCCAGTTCCTCACTGACAGAAGCAGAAAAAGCCAAGAAGAATGTAGGGACACTAGCAATCACAACCACTTTATTCTAATCCAATGCTAGGTGAAAGTTTTCAGTAAGAAAACAAGGAACAGCCCATGAAAGCAAGACCTCCATTTGGCCCTCTCAGTGAAAGACTCAAGAGGATGGCACTAGCGGTGCTCTGGCTGAAACACTAGTGCAATCTCTCCTGTTCTTTCTATAAGCCATTTTGTGCCACGGTGCCTGGATGCATATTGGAAGGATCAGTAACTCCAGTAGTACCACTAATTCTTGGGAGCTAATTTATATATACCAAAAGCCGATAGGTTACTTATACCTGTGCATCTGACTACATACACTCCAAGCATTTTCTCCTTCCCTCTATAAGTCCATAGTACTGTTTTTCAATATTTTTTCCATTTGCATCAGAGCATCATGTTCAATAAAGGAGCAGACCATGAAGAAAGAAATGAAAGTTTACTGGCAACAAGCTTGTTCCTTGCTACCTTAAGAAAATTTTTGAGGAACGGTGGACTACAAGTGGGAGAAGCCAGCCCAGAAGATCGCCTTGTCCACCTGACTTATTTGTCTAAACCAATGAACAGGTTAGGAAGCAAATTTCCACCCTTCCTTCACCAGAGTATTTTCCACCAGGAAACACTGCAACTCAGAATGAAACCATTCCCATAGGCCCAGCCTGACTCAAAGCTTATGGTCATCAACAACAACAAAAAAAATAATATTTCAGCTTACTGGTGATAGACATTAAAGTTGTTCTTCCTTACGTTTAAAATAAAAGATGCCTTTTAAATTAGAAGAATTGAGAATGGCTAATGATTCTTCTTGCCCTATGTTTATACATCCCATACTAACATCACCACACCCTTAATGCCAGATTCTTGCTTATGAAGTGGTTCTTTGAGTGTTGCATCTTCCCATTTCCATCCCAGCCTGGTATAAATCACACAAATAGCTAGGACTGTAGCTCAGTAATCATCACACTATTAACTTTCTAATTGATGGTAATGGCCAGAATAAATTTCAGGCACCACAAGGGGTGGTTAATGGATTTTGTAGCCTAAGGGCAGAGCAACAGGAAGCTTTCCCATTAATCAGTGAGATGAGACAACCATACATGTCCTACACTTCCCATCCCATCATAACACTGAGGTCACTGCAGCGTTGTTGGAAAGATGGGTGTTACCAAGCAAAAAAACCCACCCTCACAGCAGGCTGAGCTCAGTTACATGGTTTGATATACTACATCAGCAGAGCTGTGTTAGCATCCATAGTCATGTTATACATCCAGAAAACTCCTTTAGCCCATCTCCAATTAAGAATAAGAAGGAATTTTATTGTGTCATAAAAATATTGCAGGTCTTCTCCGGCTTTTAGTACATACCCTGCAGAAGAGGCTTTCTAGCTAGCACCATCCAAGCATTTGCAACATAATATGCAATCTTCATTCTATCCTGCCAGTGCAAATCAACAGCTAGAAAGCTTAAAAGATCCTGACAGCCCAAGACATTATATTCAAAATCACTGTCCAAGTCCCTTAGTTTTTATAATGGAGTAACTCCCAAGGAGCAGTTACATTTTAAAACCAGCTAAAAATGTGCCTCATGCATTAATTTATGTTAAAGTTTGTTGGAAGATGGAATTCCCATCCCTTAAGCAATACTAACAATTTTTGGGGTTTGTTTTTTTTCTTCTCTGTTTTAAACTATCATGATTTCCAAGATCTGGATAGAGTAAAAACACAGGAAAAAAAGATTAACAAAAAAAATATCAGTGTAACATCCCACTAGTACCACTGTTATCATTATTCATTCAGTCCAATATTTTATAATACAGTCTGGCTGTCACCCTACAGGAGAAGAAGCTCAAACAAAACAAGGAGAACATCAAAATGAAACATACTTTCAGTTTCAAATCATTCTGACATTTTCTGTCAAGATTTCATTTTTAAAATATTGCACAAGATTTATCTAATGCTGCATTTCCCAGCAGAAAATTGTTCCACTTAAGTTTCAATTAGTACTCTGAGTCCTAGTAGTGAACATGCTAAGCTGTTAGCTAGACTGTTATCCTAGTCTAGCTGTTAACTAGTTTGTTACTCTACCACATCATCTAATAAAGAATTTGTTGTTGCTGGATTTAAAAGCAGTGGTAGTGGATTCATTGGATTATTGTACCCAAGAATCATTAATTAATACTTTAAAGCAGGCAAATACAATGAGTGTTACTTTTCATCTTTTTAAAACTATTTGAATGATGCAGCTGTACCATTTGTGTCAGTTTCAAATAATATACATCACCCAGAGCCACGCAACTTTATTTTTACCTCTTGGTTGGTAGAAGCATATTTATCACTATATATCTCAAGGATCAGCACAGTTATAAAACTTGCTATTTATAGCTACTCTTGGGGTATCGAGCAAGTGACAGTAATTTGTTCCTTTGACATCTAACCTTAGGTCAACTCCAGTAGCAGAAGATGGATTTTTACAGGAAATGAAATGAAAGTACACAGCAGAAGATTAATACCATTTCCTAGGCCTGAGGAGAATGCATGCTCCCAATCACTCTGCAGAAAAAATGGTCAAGAGCACGTGCTATGTATTAAGAACAGAGCAAGATGCGGTCAAGGTAAGGTGCTCAAACACTCTATTAGCAAACGGATACACTGGAATTTGTGCATAGAGGAACTGCAGGCTGATAGTCCAGAAATAAATTAGCTCTTCTGGTTCTTTGATTTTGAAAGTTATCTTTAAGAAAGTGCCAGCTACAGATAAAATAGGATCTTGCTTTTATGCTACTGGTAAATGATAAAAGAAAGTTAAAGCTAGGCTGTAAATTCCATATCAGAAACATCTTGCACAAGATCAAGTCACTATTTTGCCCTGCATTGCAAAAACGTCTTTTCTTAATTATATTTTGTTTGTGAGAAAGACTGCAGATCAAAACACCTTGAAAAGATTCCTTGACACTAAAATCTTTACAGATGGGCCATAGTTGTCCATTACTCACAATTTATATTCAAATGCCTTTAAAAAATAATAAATAAATAAATAAAGGTGATTTGACCAGAAGATTTTTTCCCCCAAGCCACCTTTTTTTAATTTATTTGGAATTAAAATTATAAGAGAGATCTTTCCAAAACTATGCGTGCATAGACATTAATTATACAATCCAGTCATTAAAATAATGCTACCAACAGGAACACAGCCAAACACCTAAGAAGCCCTCCTACCTTCTTATAACAGACCTACCATGCTTAGCCACCGCTAATTCCCTTAAGGTGTGTCTTTTGGCATGCTCAGAAAGTCAGCAAATTTCAGCTTCACTGACCCCCAAATCTCACACATGACCACAGGAGCCATATAAACCCCCAAATTTATGTGTAATGCCACAACCTACCTCCAAGAGAGTCCACCACTTCCAGGCATACTACTGTTCTATGCTAACATAATCATTCAGATACTAGTGTAATAGACTCAATCAGGTTGCAATATATGTCTCGTACTGGATAGTGGGCTAGTGGTGGTATACATTGTTCATGCCCACTCACATTGCTATCATAAGAAGTGGAGGTGGCATTAGTGGAAAAGAAAATAACATGTTATATGTTGGACACAAGACCTTAGTGTTTACTCCCAAACTGTGGGCAATGCAGCCTGCTTAGACCCTAACAAAGAGCAGCTTAGCTGGCTATATTTATGGAGTATTATTTAGTGCCACAGAGAAGTGCTCTATGTCCAAAAACAGCTGGAAAAAGCCATGCTAATTTTACCTGTGTGGAGCCAAGTCTGGAAGAACAAGAGTTATTCATTACAAAAGGTTTAAATTTGTACTGTGAATGACAAAGGTCGCACAGCTACATAAAGATAACACCCTCAAAAAGAACCTTCATAAGTTCCCGGACATTCATCTGAGAGATGCTTGCCAAGTCCTGTCCTTCTGCTGCACTGAAAGTCACTGATAAATGCCCATAAGTGGAAGGTGTTCAATTTAATTTTGATTTATTAGGGCCCAATTAGAACAGACACTTCAAGTAATAGTTGTCACAATAGCCAAATACTAGAACTATCATGCTGCATGGTGTGGAAGGGAAGGAGGCAAGAACAGGTGTAAGATTTTAAGTGTACAGTTCAACTGGGGAACAGATATTCCTGTATCACAGGTATGCAAAAAAAACATTTTCAGCACTATCTAAACACACACACACACACCCCTCCACCATCTACCAACCAGGCTGCCAGAAATTTGATAATTTGTTGCTTAAAGGTCCAGTAGCAGGTGAAATAAGACCAGACAACTGTGACCAATTCTTCCAGGTCTCCACAGATCAAACCCCTGCCAAAAAAAGCACTGAATTCCTCTTCTTCAGTGGATTAGAATTCAAGCACTGTAAATACACAAAAAAAGTAGTCAGTGATTTTTCACTGCTTCAGAATAAAGTTCCCTGTTCAGCCCATCTAATCTTTGGGTGAATAAGGCACCTTAACCTTCACGTCATGTGTGGGTTTTTTTCTATCTCTATCCTCCTTCCTCTGTTTTAAAATTTATGGTTACCATTTAGGCTGATTTCAATTTCCATTAATAATATGTGCAACTGATGTACATTTAAGTGAATTTAATCATGTTGTAGTGACAGGTTTAGCTTAAAGCAGAGCTTCACTTAGAACTATCAAGTAAATTTCTCTTGAAAAGGTCAGTTTAACATTTAACAGGAGGGGCCATTCCAGACAAATTAGAATTTGCTCCACTTGTTTCAAGTGCAAACACTTTTCAAGCCAGCTTCAATGATTCTATGTCAATCAAACGAGAAAAGTGTCAGGGGCCCAAGGGAGAAGGTTCACTGATCCCTCCTTACACAGCCAGCCAAAGGCTGCTCAGACACCTGAGTAAAACAGAAATATTCTGCCCTACTCTTCAAAGACTGGGGCTGGACTGAGCGAGAGCACACCATAGAAAGTAGGGAAGGCAGAGCTGGGAGAGTTTAGGTAAGCCCCTGGTAAGTCAGACTTTTCATTTCTAATTGCTGCAGCAACAGGAATGCCGTAAGAACAACCTTGTGTGCTACGGAGAGGGGCTATTGGGCGTGTGTCCCATGAGGATTTTTAGTATTGTTCCTGTGCCTGTCAGAGACAGTTCAGCTTTCCCAAACAGTGGCACAGTAATCGGAGAGGTGATACCTGTAACACTGTCTCAGTGGCACTCCCAGCAGAAGCCCAATTCCCCTACACCTGGAGTTGATCCAGCCTCCAGCCTAGGAATACAAGTGTCCTGCAGTAGTCGCCCAGACAGCTCTACTACAAAATGTTTTATTTATTAAAAGGCTTTACAGTAACATTACCACAAGTCCTGAGTGGAGCACATGTGGCAGGTACTGCCTTCCGTGCTCTGGGTGGGACAGAAAACCAGGACCCTGTTTTGTTTTGTTTTCACCAGGGCACTTCTCCAGAGTTCAGGTCAAACTGCTATGTGGAGACAGGAAAATTTTCTACCCTTTCAGGAGCTGGCCTCAGCAGCACAATCTTAAGTTTTACATAGGTTTTATCAAGGGACCACCTCATAAAGTCACAGGTTTCTAGATTTATAACACTGCAATATACAATGTAAAACCAAGTCAGTTAAGTTTCCCAGTTCCAATTGACAGTAGCACAGGCAATTAACTCACCTCCTCTGCCCTGAATTTGCTTTCCAATATATTTATTTTATGGTGTCTAATTCCCATAACAGAAAAGAGAGGGAACAAGCAATCCCTGAGTTCCTTCTTTAGTAGTTTCATGATTTTAGAGGTCTCTGACATATCCCCATCAGTTCTCACATTCCAGATCAAAGATTCCTGGTCAGCTCAATCACACAAATTACTCCATACCTGGCCCATCCTTACTGCTCTTCTCTGAATCTTTCCTACTTCCCTACTAACATGCCCTTTTTGAAATAAGGCTGACCAAAACAGGACACAAAACAGTATTCCTGCTGCTATTGTATGGTTGTTGAATCAAGACCTCAGTTCTTGAGTTTCACTACTTAAATGAGCTTCAGGATGAACCTTCAGGTTGTCATGCAAAAGGTGCTGCATAGCCACTTAACTGATGTGAATCACACATCTGAGCTTTGAGGTTGCTCGGCAGACTCAGAAGATGCCTACTCCCATGGATTCAGCAGAATCTTATTGTGCTAAAAGTCCCTGTGTTCACACTTTCTCAGAGGCTGCAAGACTTATCCTGCTAGAGACAGAAAAATACTCTGTGGAAACCCAAAGCAAGTTCGACCCACAAAGGGAAAAAAGCAGCTCCTTTGTTGTACCCTCTCTGTACCCTGCAGCTGGTACCATCACAAATAAAAAGCAAGAAAAAAGCTGTAGCATTTCAGTCTTTGAACCAGTACCTCTCTAGAGAACACATATTGACACAGTATCTCTTAGCATCTCCATGTTGCTGATGAGCCTTTCATTGTCAATAGTCACTGAGATTTAAGGCCTCCTGCTACTGTCCCACCTATACAAGAATGTAACGTGTCCTAGTAGATTTTTTTCACTGAAAAAAATGTTTTCTCTAAGGATTTTTTACATCAGGTGACAGTTTCTGGATAGAATCAAAACATCCTCCAGGGACATACCAAACCTTCCCAGCCAGCCAGTGGGATGAATGACATCATCCATTTAGCGACAAGTTTCACAGTCTTTTCCACTTTCATGTTTTACTATAGTTTCAGAAATACAAAATTCCTCATAGAACAGAAATCCTATTTTTCCAGCCAGCTAAGTAGATTCATCGTGGTGTAAATTTCCACTGTCAACTCTCAAGCTCTCCAGGAGTCCTGGAGAGGCCTCAGAGAGTATCTTTGACATCTGTATTGTCACTGCCTGAACAATCTTCATTATTTCACAGGCCTATGCTTCTGCCTAGAAGGAGTGGTTGGAGAAAAAAATCAAAAAAAACCCACACATTGAAAGTTCAGGGATAAAATTGAAATTCAGTCATCTGCAGGGTCAGTTGGAAATGTTTCAGACAATGTTTTCACCTTGGAAAATCCCAATCTGTGGAAGCAAAACTTTTCAGAAAAGAACCTGAACAGAATCTCCTAGCAGAATATCAGAAGGACCAGATTAGTTAGTTCTGGGGAGATAGCCACCGGAGATGTGAAAGGTCCAGGCTTTAATGGAAGAAGAGGACAGTGTGTATCAAAACAGTCAGCTAAAGTACAGACACTTTTGTAGCTGTCTAAGCACTAGAACAATCGTTGGGATTGTTATTGCAGCAACCACCAACATACTGAAATTATTTTCAGTCAAATCTTCTTTTACACCAGGACAAACGCTGAAATACAGTAATTTTTGAATGATATGAAACTTCAGCTTAGGAGCCTTCTTCATCCGAAGACAGGTCTCTGAGCCGCTGTACTAATTATTGGGGGGTGATGTCCTCCCCTTCAGCCCTTCAAACACTGCTTGTGTGTAGGACAGAGAGATTTTTAGTAATGCAACCACACTCATGATTACGGTGGAGAGTAATACATTCACTAGCAATTTGACTAATCAAGCTGACAAAGTGATTGGGTTCAAAAAGGGAAGGACTCTCCCACCAGCAGCTCATTAAAATTAATTAAAATAAAAATGAAACTCTGTTTCTAGTGTAACAAAAAGGATTTACTGGTCCATAAAGGGAAGGAAAGGGAATAGCCTGGATAATCTCAACTATCAGCAAGATACACACAATAAAAACCAGGTATAGGGTACAGCTAAGACTGTACTGTCTCTTCCAGCTTCATCACAGTGAATCCGCAAAAAAAAACCAAAAAAAACCCCAACAAAACAAAAAACAACTGCAAATAAGAAGTTCCATAAGGAAATCCTTTGTACCTACAGAACCATTCAGGTCAGGTGATTGTAAACACTAGTTGAAGATGACAGGTTTTCTTGTAGCAATGGAGCCAACTGTGGTTCTGAGGGAGGGCCATGACAAACCTCAGAAAGTGAGCTAGATTTTGGATGAGAAATATGTGCTTGCAAGAAAAAAGCAAAGATACTTTGAAAATTGAAAGCTGACTCATCCACACACAGTGGTCCCATGAAGTTATCAACAGTGTGTGAGGTTGCTGAGAGTCAAGAAACAGTCTGGGTGGCAGTATAAGAATATATTAAAATACGTATACTTTTGTGCGAATGTTTTATTTATAAGAGTAGAACAGAACTGTTGGAGAGAATGAAATAAAACTCCTGTGATTAATTTTTCATCTTATTTCATATTAAGACTTATTGGGAAAAAATCCTAAAGTTATTAATGGTTAAAATACTCAAAGTTTTATTGGATCCCTGAGCTGCTAACAATTTTTACAAAGGACATTTCAAAATGGTGCATAGGAGATGTGATATGTTTTGTGGTTTGTGGGATGTTTCCTGTAAGAACAAACTAGTGGTATTTAAGAGGGAAGCTGCTGGTGAAGAAACCAGAGGAAATACAGAGGAAATAAGGCAAGGGGAAAAGATGGCTCAGGAAAAGCTACCTCCTAAACAGCACTTAAAGCTCATTAAGGGACACTGACAGAATCGGGTAGAGGAAGGGTTTTGACCAGAGTGTGAAGGTGCAACGGTGTCTGCAGGAGAGGAACCAGATTACAATCCAAACTAGTTCAAACCACCCAAAAATCCCTCAGGAAGGCATCTAAGCAGGACAAATACTCCCAAACCCTGTAAACTACAGCCACTGAAGGAGGGACTAGTGTCCCAATACCGGCTTTATGGCTTGGTAACTGGTGCAGGAGGGTAGAAGAGGGAACCTGAAGGTGAGAGAGAAATTGTACACTTTACAATTTCTTGTTGCAACGCCAGATACAAAAACTCTTGCTACTAAAAATTGCCCTGAACTACTTCACCATTGCATATACCAGATATCCTTTCATCACCTTGAGATTTACAATGTACTTTCTAAACATTTCCTCTTACTGTTTAAACAAAAAGAAACCTTCAGTTTGAGGTAGCTTACCCTCCTATTCACCAGTGGTTTACAGACACCAAAAAAATAGAGCATATGTTACCAAATTTCTTCAGCCACATTGATAAACATGGAAGAATACAAACTGCATTTATGCCAAGACTCGGGAATATAATTGAGTTCTGCAGGACAGATGTCACTATCAACACTGGGAGCTCTTACTGGCCAGGAAGTGGAAATATGGCTAGTCTTGGGATCATGAAGCTCTTACATTCCCACTTCTACAGTCCAGACATTAACAGTCCTTTGGGAAATTCCTGTGGAATAGGTCCTAGTTCTGGTTTACTGAGTTTCTTTTCAGAGGGAAGGAGATGTTTAACTAATGCCAAATGGCACCATTCCCAAATGTGATGTTACTTAACTATCCAGAAGAAATGGTGAGCTGGGGCAAAATGCCTGGCGGTGTGTCTGTGTTTGAGCCTGAAGGAGCTCAAACGTATCTTCTGAGGGCTGTGGCAAAGGGAGCAGGAAAAGGAATCTTATTCTGTAGGGACACAGAGAAGGAAAACTCTAGTGATTGCATTGCTACTCCTGAAACTCAAGGCCTCCTTTCCCCTCTGTGAATTAAGGCTACTGAGGTAGATCAGAGGCTGAACTGTCTTCAGCTACTGGTCTTGTGCATAATTATTAACTCCTAGCTCATCTAAATAAAACCTTCAAATAAAACACCACCTTTGGGTATTCAGGCAGGGAGATACCTGCTCAGCTAATGAGACACTGTTGTCATAGTAGCTAATCAGCATACCTATATTCATCCCAGTGATTGATATCAGCTGGGGGATTATTTCAAAATGAACCAGGGAATTAAGAAACCACACCTTTGGGACCTGCTAGAATAGAAGTCTTTGGCTGACAGAGTAAAAAAGATGCAGGAAATGAAGCAGCAGCTAAGAGTGAAGTTTGCTTTAGAAAATTAGGGGTGAAGACAGGCAGAAGTTACTCTTGTGACAATTGATAGGCTATCTGATTTGTAGCACTGATGGGCAACTCAGTAGTTAGGAGTCTACTTTAGGGGAAACACTGGTAACTAAACATAATAAATTATTAATCCCATAAAGTCAGCCTAGAGTGCAGTAAATGACAGCGCTAGAACACAAACACTAGGTAAATCACATACACCCCTGCCAGGGGACTGGGACTAGATCCCTGTTCTCTGTCTCCAGACAAACCCACTCCTAGTCTATTATTTCAACTAATGGAACAGTCTTTTTATGCTGAATGAAGACATTATTACTTGTCAACTCTGTGACTCTGGCAGAAGTGCACTAACAGTGCATCTTCCTTACTGTACCACTGGGCATTAACTCAGCTAATAGTGCTAGCAAGTTCTGTTCAATACAGAGGCAAGTTCAGCTCCTTGAGTATAACTACTTCATTTTTGCAGGACTCTGTCAGTAGAAGGAATTATGCTGCCAGCCCTGCTCCTACAAAGAATCTAGGCCTCTTGGTAGTGTATCTTACCTTTACTTCTTTTTTTTTGCATTTAGACAATACAGAGTGATATTTAAGATCTAGCTGAGTTTCTGAACAAACTCTCCTGTGAGCTCAGTGAATTAGCAGCAGCAAGCCTGGGCCTTTTAGCAGGACTACTGGCAGCTCATGATCTGAGCAGATGAAATTAATCTCACACAGGTCTCTGCCACAGCTGTACAGCAATATTATAGCCACATACCAGGCAGAGCTGGTGACTTAAAAGTCAGGGCAACCACCTGCACCCACTACACAGAACCACAGAGCGAGAGAGAGGCCATGGCACCTTGCTGCAGAGGAGCAGGAGCTAAGCTTGGTCAGGAGAGTCTAACAGTTCCTGTGAGTTGCCTGATTGATATTTTTCCTTTTTGTCTCCCATAGAGGGCACAGCGATCCCAGTAACACATGAGCCTTAGCTGGCCATTGATCAAACTTACCCACCTTCACCCATTTGATTTCTCTAACACAACACAGCAGCTGCCAATCATATTTAACAAAAAAAGTCCTTTAGCCTCACTCAAATTCTTCTTTAGAATTTACCTCTGCCTTAGCATCTCCAATCCCTTGGACAATAAGCCTATTCATACTATTGAGGCAACTAAGTTTGATCCTCCATGGAGCCCTCTGGGTTCACTAATCTCCATTACTAACTTTAGCCCCTATCCACACACTCCAGATCCCTCTTAAAAATCAGATGCCAACAGCAGATGGTGTGAACTCCTCCAAGAAGTAAGGCAGCAAGCTGTGAGTCATGACTGATGTGCCAGCAACACTTCCTTCCCCATTGCTTTGGGCTCACCTGTCTGCTGTATCCACCTGACTTGCTAGATACTGAGCTGCAACAGTCCGAGTGCAAGGGAGGTACATTACTGGTAGATGCCCAAACAGAAAGGAGCATACCATTACAAATACTAAGCCAATTTATAAGAATTTTATGTACTTAAGGATGGTACAGCAGAGACAAAATAAAGCAGAATACATTCTGTCTCTTTGGATAGAAAAAACTGGTAATGAGCCTGATCCAAAGCTTACTAAAATCTGTACAAGCCTTTCTACAGACTTAATGACAGTTTACAGTGGAGTCTGTATAATTATCATATATAATTACATAAAAGCCTGTTAGAGATTTAGTGATTGAGATGACAAATGTTTATGGCATCTGCACTGAGAAAAGTTCTGGGCTCTCATGTGTTGTTCCATAAGAAAATATAAATGCATTATGGAGCTTTCAGAGCACAACTTAAAACTTCTTGAAACTAACAAAGGAAGTGACAGAAGCAGGGAGGCCAGAGCAGCAACATTTTAGAAAGGAGAGGAAGAGACAAACCTATGTGGGAGGACAGGATGACAATGCCCAATGGGATGTTGTTAAGGCATGAACATGATGACTATCAACTACAGGCCAGATACACATGTAAATTAAGGCTGTAATGCATCTGAGATGTTGCTGATTCACTCAGCATTCTCTCCCTTCCTGGATGGATTTGGGCTCATTAAGTGCAGTTGGAAGATATCAGTTCCTATGTGAAATAGAACAGGTGCCAAAATAAATGGAATTATGTGTCCAGATTTGCACCAAACATTTCGTGTACTTTCACTATATGCCAGACTGAGCTGTCCTTCTTGTGTTTTCCAAAGTAACAGAAATCCCTCCATCACGAGTAGATCTTTAAATTTACTAACATAGATGTCAATGTTCAATCTTTAAGGACAGACAGGGAGTTCCTCCGTAAGGGCAGGTAGACACAGTGAGTGTCAGTAGCATCCCATGCATGATATGGAGCCACTGAGAGTAATGCTAGCAACAACTACATGCTTCCCCTTTTCCCCAACTTTTCTCTCCGTCAGCGAAAAGATATTTTGCAGCCAGTAGAGGCTGACTCATCCTATCTGATGGTGAATGTCTAGGCCTTCCAGAAGCTAAGGCTGCCTTTCATACTTCATCTCAGAAAAGAGGATATAGTCTGCTAGAATTTTAATTCCTTCTGCTTTTTCTTTTCTGACCAAGATTTCTGCAGGTACTTTTGTAAAGGCTCTTTCACATAGAAAGTCAGATCTATCAAACAGAGGAGGAGGAGGTAGATTCAATTCCCCACATCACATTCAATCAGAAGAAGGTAGGGCAGTCATCATTAAGTTCGTTCAGAAAATTAAATTCATTAACAAGCCAATAAGGTCCCTATTGTAGATTCAGGCACAGTAACTAAACAGGAGTCACTGATGTGTTGAATCATGTGTCCCAAGCAGCTGGATCGTCAGAGTCAAGGTCATTGACACACTTACTTCTCTGAAGAGAAAAAATATTTCTGAGGTGGTAGGAATAAAATGGCCATCCTGGAAGCAATACAGAGCTGAAGATCATCCAGGAGCACCACTGATTTATTCTTTGACATTTCCCTTTTCTAGTAAGCAGCATGGTACTAATCTACACAGCACAAGTTTATTAAAGAACCAGAATTTTTCCTTACTACTTAATGGAGTTATCCAAAGTTATCCCTTTTACTTTCTCTATTCATTAAAAAGATAAGGCAATGCTTAAAGAGTAATCAATAAAACTCAAAGAAACTCTCTGTTCTCCATCTACCAGATGGAGCTCCTTGCCCTAAAGGCTACACACAAGTGCAATTTTGTGTCATTTACTTCTTTTTCACTTCCATAGGGTACTCGATCCAACATGGTGAGTGGCAAGTTCATTTTATAAGATAAAATACAGCTGGTGAATTTGCTTTCATCACACAGCAGGACTTCACTAATATAAAGTGTAGGGAAAAAACTGAATAGCTAAAGGCATAGGAAACTTCTCAGTTCTCAAGCATTAATTCAGCTCTCACTGCAGTCAACACAGACCAACAACCACCTGATGCTTTTCAGCTGGCCACATTCTGGATGCTAAAAGTTTGTGTTGGTTCAAATGATGGATACATTCCAAGATGGAAAAATAACGCCAACATAAACATACCCACCAAGGGCTAATAAATACCTCTATTAAACACTTCATCTGTTTTATAAAGTCCTGGAGCCAGAAGTTAGTATTACCTCGAAGGCTACATCAGGAAAGTAACACAAGGGCTCGGCCTTGTTCTTATACCCTTTCTTATCTCATATAGGTTCACACTGAAGACAAGGTACTGGTCAAGCAGATCTTTAGTTTGATCCAAAATAGTCCTTTGTACAACTGAAATGGATCTCTCTTATTCAATGATCAATGATACTGACTTGATGGGATTACTTACAATAAAAAAAGGCTAAAGTACTACCTGTTATAACAGGAGTAAATAGCCTCAGACCTTCCTTCAGCTAAATGAGATGCATTTGGATTTTGTGCTTGGTTTGGAAGAAAGTTGCAACAGGCAGCTCCTCTGTCACTGGAACCCATTTCATGACTAATTCTAGATCTCTTTCATTTTCTCCCATACCAAACTAACAAAAAACCCAATTTTTTTTTCAGGGCACTAACCAGCATTCCAGGAGTTACTGCACATCAGAGATAAACCACACACATTAAACTAGGCTATTATATCTCTATAGAAGTTTTTTTCAAGCAATTTCAACAGAAATTCTGCAAATTAACAAGCCTTGTTTACTCTGAGAGGTTTATTCCATCTGTCTAAACCAATTGACTCAGCAGGTTTCTTCTGAAACAATAAAGAGCAACTGAATGTAAGAGAAGCCAACTGCCAAACCCAATGCCTTTTTAATTACATTAAGAGAGGAGATGGGCAATGAATTTATACTTATTACAATACTGACCATTACTTTCTAATGGGACATAGATTGAAAAGACTTTATAGCTACACTTACTGTATTTTCAACCACATTTTCTGTTTACTTTGCATTTTGATACTGCTAGAAATCTAAGTGGTAATAGTAGCTATCAAAATAATATCAATAGTGAGAAGAAAAGTATAACAAGGGTGATGCTGATTTTATATCAGTGGCCAGAAGTTATTTCTGGAGCAGATCAGCAGCTAGTGGAAAGTGGTGCAGTTTGAGTCTGGTCAGTGAATTAATACCCGTTTCTACAATTGGAATAGCTGACTCCTTATGCAGCCCTTCTAACCTTGTCTAATCATCTTTTGCTTTAAAAACTAGATTTCCTCCCGCACCTCTCGTCAGTGCTTGCCATCTTTTACCTGGCCTGAGCAATCTTTTGCCCACCTTATTCCACTATTCATGATATATTTTCTTTCCTTTATTTCAACTTCCAGGTCACTGTCCCTATAAATAGTCACCAGAGTTGGTTCATTTGCAATTTTGGGCATTTGCTACATGCATGACCTTAGAGGGATGTTTCAGATCTGTTTAAGTTTATACATATTCTTTAATTCCGATCAAAATGTCACCAAGTTAGCCTTGTACTGAATGAGATAATTTGGATTGAATTAATGTAAAATAATTATCTTTGCAAAATGAAAACGAGCAAATTCAGCTATGGGGTGAAACTACTTCACAATAGCAACACTTCCAATGAGCACATTTACCTACGCAGTTCTGTTCTAGCCCAACATCAAGGTGGGCATCTTGTGTCAGAGCAGAAGTTCACTTAGCCTAGAACCCTGCCTCTGATGATGGTTAACACAGACATCTGTGTAAGACCTCAGGAAGCATGAATTAGTATTTCTTCTAAAAACTCTCCTAGCCTCCAGCAGTTAGGATTCTGTGACTTTCTCAGCCACAGATGGCATCTTTTGTAGGCACATTTAGATTGTTTCTGGAGCATACTATACAGTGCAAAGCACTGTTGCACTTTCCATTTCTTTCATTTCTGCCCCAAAATCCCATCCTGGGTGCAGAGTTTTGTTCAGAATTGTACACTGCCACAAAAACTTTTTCGTGCTAAATCAGTGTCTTAAAATAAACATTTCCTAATTATATTTCTTTAAAAATTCAACTCCTGGCTCCTTCGCTTGCATAACCTTTGATCAAAGCACTCCATTTTGACCCCTTCATAATCGAACATGATGTCCAGTTCTTTGCCTATCCCAGCTCCTACGCACTGCCCGATCACAGCTCTTTTCCATGCTGTAAGTAGACAGTATAACTGTGAGTACAACCTTCAGCCCTTGTACTACTATTACGCCTTGTTGGACTAAAATACATTTCTTCAAGTGAGCCCAGCTTACAAAGTAATCCATTTGCTCACTGTGACTACCTCAGGTCTCCTTTTGATTCACTACTCTGCCTGTCTTAAAACTTGGAAATTATACCAGATTTATTATCAGACTAATGGCAAAAATGCCCTATATCACTGCACCTAGAACTAACCTTGCAGAATATCATTAGAAATACCTTGACAGGAGAGGATTCCTTGCAGCTGACTTTTGATACACACAAATTTGCTGATTCTTGATTATGCCTAACCAAATATTTCACCATCTAATAGCCACAAACCCATACAGCAACAGAACACAAATCTCCCAACCCCAGCCAGTATCCTTTTCTCTGAATCACGCAGCATTTTCATATCACAGTAAGTTCATTCATACTCTACTCACTCAGATCACAAACTGGGGTGATTAACTCCCAAAGAAACACTAAAGAAGTAGAATCCCTGTTCTGAATCCAGGGCCCTTCTGCCCCAATCAAACAAATTACTGTGCTGAGAAAGAAAAGTCAGGAGATTGAAAAGAACTCTTCCAAGTCTCTCCGTAAAACTGCATTTGGCTTCCAAATGCTGTTGTGCATCATCTTAATAAAGCACTTAGGGAAATAAATCAAAGGCTATTAAAACACTTGTGACACCACACTTGCTTCTTTGAGTAACATCCACATCTTGAATTTACAGTACATGTGTGCTGAGTAGCTGGTGGACTTTAAAGAAAAAATAAAAAAATGTATTGGCTTCTTCCTCCTTTGGCTCCTTTACCAGAGATAAAGCAGACTGGGATTGTAATGGGCTTTTCTTCCAAAAGAGTTAGCATGGTGAAAGCTGTTAACATACAAAGAGAGATTACAAAGAATAAGACCATTTACCTTTGAAAAGGGAACACTTAGAAGGGAAATTTACTGAGGTCTTTGAGTTTCTTTCTTAGTACCTTCATCGTGACTAGCCTCTAAATTTTATGCTGTCTCATAACAAGAGAGCACATCGTCACTCGAACATTGGCAGGGAAGTGAAGAGAAATTATATTTCCACAATACCTGTAGTCAGTCCACACTGCTCACAGCAAAAGGAGGTCAGCCTTGCGAGTCACAGACGTGCTTACCGGAAAGGGCCAATAATTTAATAATCTATAATATAACTCACATTTTTAACTAAGTATTAATATTAGTATGAAAAGTCATCAAAACTCATGTTTCGGGGCATAAGCTGATTTCCCTAGTGGGGCAAGAAAGAAGAATCATCCCAAAGGTAGTAGTTTTCTTATTGAGAGTTTAACACTATAATAGCTGTCATTTATTGGGCACTGCTGGAGGCAGGGTAGGAAAAAAAGCAGACCATCTCTTGAAGACTCTAGCAAGGAAACACTTTGAGGGAGAACTGTACAAAATTTTCACATTCTTACCTACCCCATAGTATGGAAGGGTATTGCTTCCACCTAGGCAGTGCTACCATGGAGTAAGGAGGAAAAAAGGCTGTAGTTCTGCCTCCCTCACCCCCCAGAAAACACAAAACTGGAAGATAAAAGCAGTTACAAATACAATTAGGAAAAAAGGTTGTTTCATACCTTCATAAAGAAACTACTATTACAACTGAGGTTCACAGAAAGTTTCATTTTCCTGCTACCTCTAGTGCTTCTTCCATCTAGTAGTTATTCCCAGCAATGCTGCAAAGCCCAAGGTTGAAAACAATCTCTGTTGATTTTCCTTCCTTGGAAGGAGAACCGACTATTTTAAAGGAATTGTTTTGAATCTCATTTCTTACCTTTTTGCAAGGATTAGCTTCTGTTTGGGCAAAATCTAAACTAAAGATGTCATAAATTGATCCAAATTTAACAACACACCTTGCATGCAAAGATATCCAAGAGTTTCTCAAGGTTCTGTTACGTATTGGATGAGAATATAGAGAAGTTTGGCTTGGTAAAGCATGAGCCCAATCTTTGTTAAGCTTCAGCCATGGATAGATGGAGACCGTAGGCTTATGCAGCTGTGCACTCACTCTAACTCTTCAAGGACTGGGGTTTTTTTCAAGCCAGCTTCATCCAAAACTCTCAGCAAATTTACTGCAGATGCACAGGTAAAAACTCCATTACTTATACATGTGATGGTGAAGAAGCTGGCCTAAAGCTGTAGGTAGGAAGGCTAGGACTCGCAGCTGTGGTTCTTATTCCACAGCTCTAAACAGAAGATACATTGCTTCCTACAAGCAATGACTGAAATAAATAGAGGACACCACAAATGTGTGGTTTACAGCCTCCTAGATAGATTCTTAAGAGCTGAGACAGCCTGGAACAATGTAAACACACCCAAACTATCAGTAAGAACACAGTGACTTGTTGGTAAAGCACAATGAAAGCCTACACAAGCATACAGCTTCCTTTTACCATCCTTCTGTCTTACAGAAGGATTATTCAGTACACAGTTTTTCTGGCCTCCTATTTCCTTTTCAGTTTATTTAAGAAAAGGTTTTGTATTCAAATGTAAAAGCACAACGGTGGCCCAATTTCGATTGCGGTCCCTTTTTCCCCAGAGGTTACAGTCCCCTCAGACTGGCAGCTGAGTGCTGTGCGGGTTTTAAAGCCTGCTGTTTAACAAAAATCTCTCAGGGACTCAAGAGCAGTAGTCACAGCCTGCTGGGGAAGACTGACAGCTTTTAATCAGTGACAAGGAACCTGCCATCTCCTCAGGCTGCCTTCCAGTGTCTGTGTACTTTCCACCCAGCTGTGTTCCTCCCTTATATATGGGAAATACCTGGTTCCCAGTTAACTCTGAGGGGGTGTCTCCTCGCCTTCTGTTCTGCCTTAGGAGAGAGCACAACTTTGTAGCACTACCACCACGAAAAGGCAAAACCCCTCCAGTTAAATCAAGTAAACAAAAATTATTTTTGTTCACCAGCAGAACAAAAAGGCGACTGGGTTTTTTGGGTTTTGGTTTTTTTATTGCTGGAAAGTGTAATCATGTAAGCCACCAACATTCAGCTGGTTTGCAGGAAAGCCAGGCTCAAGGCTCTGCTTGGCCTGATCAGGGCTGTGATCTGAACCTCAGCCTCCGGTATGACAAAGCAGCACCTACACATCTAGTTCACAGAGGAACTGGATTTTGATTCCCCTTCCATCCCACTCTGATTTGCCTATCTAGCCAAGATACTTTAAGCATCAAAGAAAAAAATATCTCAGGAACCAAGCGTGAATAATCTATGTTTGGGCTTTGCCATCTGTGCAGCTGTTGAAGCCATTCAATTTTCTCTTCACTACATGAAAACCAGGAAGTGGGGCTTTCTCCCACCACAGAAAAACTGAGACTGTGAGCTGTCACCTGACTCAAAGACCTCAGGCTTGAAGGAAAACCAGAAGGAAATTAATGGGAACACATACACAGACATGTACATAGAGTCCTAAAATACAGCAATAAAAACACATTAGTAGAACAAACAACACTGTTTCTGCAAGAATTTTGCCTTGGGGGAAGATCAGATATCAGTCTTTATCTTTCCTTATGAAGTCATTTAATACACAATACATGTGGCATCTCTGAATTTCTGTTACTTTTCAACTCAGCATCTCATAGATACACTATCTATCCAGAATGCAGGATCACTGAAAAGAGGTTTTATCTTCACACACAACTACGCAGCACACACTAAAATGCATGCTAGGGAAATTCATGTAACTTCATTACAGAGAAACACGTTTGGGGGAGTAGGGAGAAATAATGGTGAAAGAGAGAAGGAGAGGCTTTTACCTCACATTGGCAAAGCACTGTATCGGTTTAGAGTGCGTTACAATTGATGGTCATAATTGACAGGACACATCTTCACCCACCACTTAATTCATCTCACCAGTGAAATGACTCGGCACAATAGCAGTGGGAGAGTGCCAGCCAGGATAGAAAAGTTCCTGAATCCCCACATGCCCCTAACGAAGCCTTCATAAGGGGAAGTCGAGCTGCAGACTAATTCTTTGCTGAATCAGGAATCAAGTCTCCTTCAAGTTGTCCCTGTCCCACAAGCACAAACCTTCTCAGTGCTGAGTACACATAGGCCCTCAACAGTACACCCTAATGACAAGAGGCAAAATGAACCTTCCTTTCCCTAATTGTTTCAGCTGCCTGCAAAGCACAATATTCACTAACAATCCTGGTGCAGACACACAGATCTGGAGTCTCAGCCAGTCACCCTGGGCATTCCTAAAGGTCTCTAGGCCTTCCTAACGAACAGCCTGTGCACTGATGTCCTTCTCCCCACTCCCCCTCTGCCTCTTCAATTTTTGACACAAGAAAAGCCCACTGCTGCCAAGAACTACACTGTGCTCCGAAGTACAGGAGCTGCTAGCAGGATCACACTCAAAAGCTGGCTTTGCTAACACTATCTGATCAACACAAGCTGATTAATTACAGCCCTTATGTCTCCTTTTCTGTTTGGTCCAATTATTAATTGGTAGGTTAAAGAAATCAGAAAAAAAAATGACACTTCCAAGCAAGCCTCTATGTTTTAGTGTAAACAGTAGTCAGTTTATGCTGCACAACAACACTCCATCGATTTATATTTAAATATGCATTTTTACAGCACAGTTTCCAGGTGTTTCATGAGATCCTTCAAGAGAGACCTACTGACACATGTCTGGGTCTTTCTGTAGTAACAATAAACTCTGAATGTTTGCCTGATAATTCCCAAGATGCAGAAATATTTGGGACCTGGATCTGAAGACCTTAGAGTTCAGAGCTCAAGCTAGTAAAACTCACTGAAGTATTTTTTTTTTTGTTCACCCAAGCTCAGCCCCAAATACATTCTTTCGTTTCTGTGATTAGTGGAGGTTAAAACCCTCTAAAACGCTAAGTACAGTTTTACCCAGCTTTACAAAAGGAAGAGCAACTGCACAGATATGAAATGGATGGAAGTATTGGAATATAAAGGGTGTTTTGCTTTCTGTTTATGAACTGGTAACTATCGTGTTGTTTGTCTTTCCTCTGACATATCAGCTCCAGTCTAGCTTGTCTGCAGTTATTACACAGCACACAACAGATGGATGAACCCCACGGATAGTAACCAGAGATAGTTCTGCTGTGTTGTACCAATATCATTTGTGCAAAAAGGTACAGTCTAGGAAGCAGATGTGCAAGTTCATCTTCTAATTTGCAGAACAAGAATGACAAACTGGATTTAAACACTGTATGTCTATAAAGTGGCATGAACAGTGTGCATCTGTTATTTACAGTATGTTGATAACATGTCAGCATTAATATTCATCATCTTGATTTACATGTTTTTTCATGCAGAAAATGGATTGGGGTTCTTTTTTCTTTACTTGATAACACTTCTACCTTTCATGACTAGCTGCAACAGAGAACACATTTTTAATATGCTTAATACATTTGCATTGTCATTAGTGCTGAATATTTGATCCAAGCAATAAGGAGCACATCACTAAATCCTTAACCAGATCTGATCCTTCAAAATATCAGGGTATGATTCTTCAAGCTATGTCAAGGCAGAACTTACTAAAGATTGACTAAACACACACACACATATTATGCCACAAAATGCAAGGGTGATACTGGCCCTCATTCTTCAGGGAGGTTAAGAATGAGGTAAAATTCAGTAAGATGTACGATTCCTGCTAAACTAGGTTCCATTTAAGCATCTTCTGTTGGTTGTTTTCCTAAGTAGGTCTTGTTTGGTTTTTTAGATTTTTTTTTTTGATTGGATGGTTGTCATCATGTCATCCATTTGTGTCCCTCACCCCCCAACTCCACCTTTATGGGAGCTTTTTCTGATAGCAAGCAAAACATCCCAGGAAACTTTAGCTACCAACTAGAGGAGTTGGCTGTGCTAGAAGTTTTTATTACTGTTAGTCACTGGGGTAAAATGAGCCCTCTCATGTAAAAAATTGATGTCTATAGAAACTCCTGGGTCCCTAGGGGTCCTGATGGCTAAACAGAATGTCCCATTACATAGGAAAAACACTACAACTGGCTCCCCACTCAGTCAGTGCATGAAATCCATGTTCTAAGCCTGCTTCCAGTGCAAGCAGATCTCCTGCTGCAAACAAACCACAAAAAGACACTGCTTCCTACGTGAATAGCTGAGTGTGCAAATTCATTCTTCCCTCCCCACTAGATGCCCTCCAGCATCTATACACAGAGCAGCAGTGGTTCACGTGTTTGCAGGAATGAAAATGAAAAAAAAATAATAAAAGACACAAGGAAATTTCATTGTTACAATTTCACTAAATGCCCACGGGAGATAATGTAGCAGCATTTTTTGAGCTCTGATATTCAGTTAAGGGAAGTGACATACACTGAGCAACTGAAACACCATATTTATAAGATGAAAGCATTTCAAAGAGTCCTTTTCAAGTTCCCCTTTCCCACAGAATTGCTGGGTAAAATGTGCTTAATGAGACCTTACTTTTCCTCACTTTGTCAGTTCCTCTCATACAGATTTGTTTCTCCTACTTCCTTCAGCTAAAAGACCCTAAGCTGCTGTTGCAGAGCATGCTGTGTCACTAAGCCACATGTTATGACCTCATTAATGTGGCTCAGCAGGTAGAAAATAAATGTGAGTTGAGAACAGCCCATCTGCAAAACAGAAGTAAGGAACCAGCATAAAATGTGCCGAGAATGATGAATACAGTAACAGACATACCCTGGAAATTCCCCTCAAAGTAACCAAGCAAATACTGACAATCCTTCAAGTCTCCTGTTGCAAGAACTCTCTGGTCTAGAGAAGAAAATCACCGCAAAACACATCAACAGTACTGAAGATGATATGGGTGGCTATAGCTCTGATCTGTAGAGACGGAACTCTTACGTAGCAGAGTGCCAGAAAATTACACGTACAAACATAAATATGTGAAGCTTCAAAGCATCTATAGTATTTATAATCACATAGCTGAGGTCAACTCACAGCCAAGACATTTCAAACAGGATTCAAGGGAGAGAAAGATGTCCAACAGAAGGCCTCTTGGCTAATATTATGAGGTTGTATTCGGGTATGATCCTTAATCTACATCTACCTCTCTCCCTGAGGCTTCTATCCCTAGAGCAGCTGCAAGAGAAAAGAACACATTCCTATTGCTCCATTTTTCCTTTTCTTTATCTAATATACTAATGCAAACACATCCCAACACAAGTGTTTTCACTGAAATCCTCCCATGCATAATGGTGGTTATGGGACTACTCAAAATACAGACATTACACAACGGTACTTAGACCTTAGTACCACATTCCTTCGTCTACCTTAGCCCAATATCCTGTCTCTGGCAGTGGCTGAGAGCAGAAGAGGATAAGAACACAGTAAAAACAGTGAATCCTTTATTTCATCAAGTTGTCCTATGGAATAAATGATGGCTATTCCTATAATAAGAGACAGAGATACTCTGAGGGTACTGATTCTTCCCTGGCTGACATACTCAATTTCCCTTCTTGATGCAGGATGATGTGCAGTGGTGGTGTTGGAAGGTAAGGATAAGTAAACTGATGGAGGGGTTAAAACAATAGTTCAAAGTTAAACAAAAAGGCCATGAAAAAGCTAGAAACAGAGCCTTGGAGATCTGAGAATTTTTACCTTGCTGTGACCTCTGTAATATTTACCACCAGGCAATCTTCCAAATATTGCAGAAGCCAGTTAGCTAAATCAATTCTAAGCATTCCAGGGAAGGGGGGTGGGGGGGGAGCAACTGTTATCATCCCCTGCTTTACATATGGGAAGTTAAAGCTAGAGCTATATAAGGCATGGGTATTTTTCAGAGTCCTTGAGATTCCTTTATGGCATATGTGCTAAAGCTTCCTTATTACAGAAACCAGGAGCAGTGACAGACAGGCTGGAAGTGTTAAGCACTCCCCAACTGGGGAGGCTGAGTTCAGGCACAGTGTTGGATATACCCAGAACTAACAAAGCAACAGTTCGCAATTTAGAACGTAAATGCTCTCAAACCAAGCAAACTCTACATCCTCCTACTTTCTGGGTGAAAAGCAAAGTTTAATTACTGCTATTTTTACACCAAGTTCAATGAAGTTACTCATTCCTGACCAAATGCAGAGCTATGAGAAGGCAAAAGAGGTGAATGGCAGGATTCATTGCTTGTCAGCTTCTCAAGGTCCTGAGGGAAAGTATCCTGCACACACATCTTTCCAGAGCATTATACTTACACAAACAGAAAACAGATCAGTCCTCCCCCACAGGTGTCTGCAGCTCATGGATACCATAGTCACTGTTCTGACATTTTTATTTATTGGAAATGTAAGCTTATCTTACTGTAGTGGTAAAAAACATCTTCTCCTAACTCACAGCTTAATCCTCTTTGTGATCTGAGAGATATCTAGGAGAGGAAAAGAAATAAATCCAATACACTCAGTTAATTGCTCAGCGACAGATAATCTTTTCTTCTCTGTTTTCTTCCTCTTCTATAAAAAGAATAACAAAAAGTAAATAAAAAGCCCTCAACTAAAACTGTGGGGAAATTCCGCTGAAAGGGCAACAGTGTAATTATAAAGTCAGACCCTGCCTGATGCAAAATCTTATTTACTGTGTACAGAATCAGCAGCTCACTTGCCATCCGAAGCTTGGTGAGCACAGTCTTAGCACTCCAGGAGACTGTATAGATTCTCCCCATCTCTTTTCTCTTACTGTATTTCATCCCTTCATGTCTGTCACCTGTGGTCTCTTAATTCATGGGTAATTTTAGAAGGGCGATCTCCATCCATTAGTGCTGCAGCCAGCTGTAGTTAAACTGGCTGAAAAATTATAAAGAAATGCCATCCTAGCAGGTAGTGTGTTTATAAAGAAGACAGATTCATATCTTGTAGGCGATGGCATAGTTGTGTTATAGATGGTTACAGTCCCATCAGTCACAAGACTGCTTAAATCACCCAACTACACCTTCAAATGACAGATGTGCTTATAACCAGCTATAGCATAAATGACTCATGTCTGTGACATGCTTCTAAACAGCCCCTCATCATTCATCAACCTTTTGAGAATGCACTAGGCACAGGAGGCAAGAGTGGTATTTCCTTGCCATGTATTCAAGGCAGAGAATCCTCTTTGTTTGTGGGTACCTGCAGAACTACCTGTCTTCCTCCTCTGTCCTTCAGAAATAGAGCTCTTGACATCAGAAATCAAACCAGACATGAGATCATGCTTTCTTCCATTCCCCAGCTTCAAACCTAAAGTCATGAAATAAACTGAAGTGCAAGATACGATTCTTCCCTTCTTGCAATTCTATTTTTT
Source organism: Falco rusticolus (assembly GCF_015220075.1). Taxonomy (NCBI): domain Eukaryota; kingdom Metazoa; phylum Chordata; class Aves; order Falconiformes; family Falconidae; genus Falco; species Falco rusticolus. The sequence continues at coordinate 32,504,217 of NC_051195.1, forward strand.
TCTATGCTTTTCAAACAAGCAGGGAGATTTAAATTACCATGTCACTTAAGCAGTCAGGAAGAGCAACAGCTAATAACCTCTCTGTCAGGTACATTACATAGTAAGATATGCCCATCTTGTCGTTTCTTTCTGTCACACTAAGAACAGAGAAACTGTGCTAGGATCTTCACAGCGATATTTATTAGTGACCTGACAGCATGCCTCATAGTGAGCATGGATCTAACAGCAAAACCAGGCTCAGGACAGAGCACAACGTGACCACCAAGGGCTTATGTAAGGCAACAGGATTGAGAAATGACAATGAAGTGCACTGGCAACTTTCAGAGCAGCCATGAGCAATAAAGAGCCAATCAAGAATAATGAAGCACTGCAAAGACAAGTGGGTTGATTTTAGCTGTTCTGGTCTCCTTCAACATTTCCCAGTCCAAAACATTTGCCCAGGGATTCAGTATGGTCGACCATGCAACTGTATTCAAATCCTGACAAATGACATTTGCCAAGTGAACCTGAAGCTGACGGGTTCAAAGTAAGACAAGTAGTTCCTTAAATAATCTATGGAATTCCTCACTCTAAGGTGTCACTGGTACTAAAATTTTTAACACATTCCAAGATATATTAAGAAATTTAGTTCATGGGATATTAATCTCCTGGTATATACCAAAACCAAAAAAACTATTCAGATCCTGATAGACCTTAAACTGAAGGTTGAGGGAGGACTCTAAACTTCAACCCTAAGAATGAATGCTAGGAGAATAGTAGGAGGAAGTGTCAGATATGATAATCCTGTTAAAGTATTCTTTCTTATGACTTCTATTTGGTAATAGGATACTGGGCTAGGAAAACCATCAGGCTATTACTATGTTGTTAATCTCATTCTGATGTCAGGAATGTCTGAAGTCCAAAAAAAGTGCACTGCACACCACTAGCTCTAGGACTGCTACATTGCCAAGGCCTCAGCTTCTGGTACATCCTCCATTGACATTGTCACAGCCCATTCATTTTTTAATTAGGGTAAAATTTATGCCATCGTGGCATGCTCCACAGAAACCAATTCTGAAACAGACAACATAAGGTAATCAGCACAATTTTGTGCCCACATTCATACACACCTCAACAAGAAGGGTGTTTTCCACTGTGATGCAGCGTGCCTATTTTCAGTCTTAAAATAGTATTTCCCCACAAGCCTGCATTGCATAACAGGAGTAAAGTAGCTCTTCAGCACTGTCAGTAATGGGGAAGGAGGTGCCTCCGCATGCTGAAATGCCATATCTTCCCCAATGACTGATGAAACAGGGATGAATATTTCTCAGGATTAAATGACTGAGGGTAGCAATAGGAAATAAAAAAAATCATATTTATGAATATTCTTTCTCAAAACCATTGAGAAATGAAACAATCTAGCCCAAAGCCCCCGCAGAAAAGCACTGTCAAAGCCACAGTCCTGAAAGTCTCTTTACTATGGTGTGCACACCATAGTACAGACAAAGATAGTAGAGAAAATAGGTTCATATTTGATCTCAAGCCACAGCAGCAACATATACAAAATGGAAAGATCTGATTACTCCCCTCCCCCCCAGCAGTACGACAAACCATTTATCCAATCCCACACAACACTAATAATTTTGAGTGTTCCTGTTGCTGTTCAGAACAAATCTTAAAAGTTTTCCATTTCTTTAGGTTTTGGGGTTTAGATTGGGGTTGGTCGTTGGGTTTTTGTTGTTTGTTTTTTTTTCTTTTTGATTTATTTCTTCAAGCCAGTGGGTATAGCATTAGCCTGTGCTCAGAATATAGTTCATGTCAAATCCCTCCTCTGTCATCCTCTTAAAACCCTGCTCAGTTCCTTGAGCAGAAAGTTTATTTGTTCTACTTCCAACCCAAAAGTCTTCCTTGGAAACAAAAAAAAAACCTTTCCTAAACAAGTTTATCAAAACAAGTTCATCCTAACAAGAAGTGTTAGTTTTCTTGCATTCCAAATTAACATTCTTGCATACCCAAAGTTTTGTTGCATCAAGATGGTAGCCTGTCCACCTTCATCAATGACCTGCATACAAAACTCCTAGACTTCCAACCAAAGTTTCACAGCTGGGACCACAAGAAAACCTCCCTTTCATGTATTACACCTCATGAAAGTACCACTAGGGACACATGAAGCAAACACCCCTCAGATCATCTTTTCAGAGATAAAAAAACAGGCACCATCTGCCCTCATTGAATCCAGATAACAGCCTTAAGAAATAGACCATGGACAGCTCTTTCCTTTGGTTCACAGAATGCATGATATGCTTTGAAATCGTAAAAGTATCAAGGCATCCCCTATAAATCAGTCTAGCAGTCAACATCACACAAGTGGAAATCAATTACCCGGTTCTAATATTACCAGTTCTGAATAAACAGACATTGAATATTTGCTCATAGGTATTCACCCAGTCTTAGTAGGACTGACTTTTCATAAGGATCATTTGGGCAGTAGACAGCCATAAGATCCTTCATTACAAACAAGGACTTAAGGCTGTTGAGTTCTCCTAAAAATAAACCCACTGGCTGATTTGATTCTGAATAAGATGGGACAAGAGGAAATCAAATGATAGCACATCCATGAACTATGTTATCCAGCTGAAACAAGACAATCAGTCTTCAGCCTCTTTGTCCTTGAGTATGAAAGAATAGAAGCGAGACACGGAGGGTTTAGCTACAAACCTTCCAGCACATTTTAAAAAAATCCAATTAAATTCAATAAAAGAATTGTATCAGGCTCTTCCTATTTAAGTAAGGTGGCAATTATTAACTTAATTTCTCTCCATACCTCCAAAGAGAGCTCTCTGTGATGCTTCCCAGGTTGTAGTCATACAGCTTTGTCAGAATTAGAATCACCTGAAGGCAAAAGAAGAAATCATGGTTAGTCTCAAACAATTACAATCTCATAGAACTGAAATGACCCCAGGGAGGAGTTAGGATTACTTTAATGGGTGCTTAACATAATTGAATGAATTGTTAAAAGCATTTGCCTAAACTGACATGGGAAGTATTTGCAGAAATATGTGTTAAGCCAATTGGACCTCTTCTTGCTCAGCTCCTCTGCATAATGTCACCAACAGGTTCTTCCCTTAACCCCAGGAGGCAGACTGCAGTGGGAAGAAGCTGACATACTAGACAATGTTTCAGGATACAAGATGAGATCTGCTGTATGCAGTAGAAATGGTGATTACTTTTTGCTCTGTTTCACAAGCACTGAAACTGCTGATCTTTTTAACAGTTGTGATGCACAGATAACCCACTGGCCTGTCTCCAGTCAAACTCTTTTTGGTTGCAGCAGATGATATAACACAAGCAAATGATCACCAGTTTTGGCCTAGGAGACTCAGACTGGACATCAGGGGTAAAAAATATCCATAAGGAAAACTGGGATGGGGTACCCAGAACATCTGTAAAGCCCCCATCCTTGGAGGTTTTAAAGACCTGGCTATACAAAGTCATGGCTGATCTGATCTATAGCTGGTGATAACCCTGCTTTGAGTAAGAGGCTGAACTAGGGACTTCCAAACGTCTCTAACAATCAACACTTCCTATGTCAGTGAAAATTTTAGATTTAGCCAGAATGCAAGTGTTTCCAGGTTTAGGAATTTAGGTTTTATTAGCCCTTTTGATAAACAGCTTTTCCCTCCTGACAAAACAGACACTTAAAAAATAAAAATATCTTATCGCGGAGAGGAAAGCAATTTTAGCAAAAAGAATTTCCAGCTAAACATTTCAGCCTGCTCTTTTGTTAATGTCTTAAAAAAATAATTTCTCACTTTCAAGATGATGAGCTCTTTTAACAAGACCTACATTTGGGAACATAAACTATAGACCATTACTATTGCTACTAATTTATTTTGCATTTCTCCCTGCCAGGTCACTGCATATTTTATCCTCCTCTCTAGACCATTAAAACCACAGTAAATTAAAAAGGCACAACATTTATCTGACAAACCCCCTGATCTATAGACCTCTTATTATTTTCAGCCCAGTTTCCTAAGAAACAAGGCTCACAGATACACATCCCCATGCTCCCTTGATAACATCACCAACTTCAACCAATTTGGCAGAGAAGCAAAGGACTAGAGGAAATTCTGTCCCCGTGCGAGATGGCACCAGCATGGCAGAGGAATAGCTACCTGGTTGCTTGCACTGGGGGAGAGGAACAGACCTCACCACTGCCATTTCCAAAGCCCAAAGCCATCCTACCTCTTACCCAACTATAGCCCCGAACCAGCCACACCAGGAACTGCCTCTTTCCAATATGCTCAACATGTCAGACAGAACAGAAAAAGTGTGGTAATGTGGGAGCCGAAGGTATAAGTGAGCACATAGCTACTGCAATAGAGAAAGGTATCAGGGACAAAACACACACATCTGACAGGCATCTGTTTCTGCAGCACAACTTGTTAAATCACTCGCAGCATGTAGAGAGGCTGCCCAGAGCATTTCCTATCTGCATGAACACAGGTCACATGCAGGTGATGGGGAAGACAGGAGGGGCAGCTGAAAAAACAGTTGTTTACCAGGGCTGGCCATCACCAAACTCTCTCCAGGAGAAAAGCAGCCTCCCTTATTAGTTACTGCCATTTTAATCTTCCAGCTCCCACTATGCCCACTTACTGCTTTACATCCAAAATGACAACCTCCTTCTGCTATCCATAAATAACTGGCTGCGAACTCAAGCTACTGAAATTCAAACTCCATCAGGCGGAAGACAAGGCTGGGGGGAGACGCTCCAGCTTCGTACTTCAGTGACATAGCACAAGTGGCTCCATGAAGAAGCCAGGACTGTGGAGGAGCAGGGCTGCCGGCAGCCTGGCCTGCTCCCCCGCCAGCGTGGGGCAGGCCCCACTGCGAGGCCCTGTCTTGTGGGGGAGCCACCGGCCTGCACTGCCCCTTGCCCTGAGGTGCATGGTCATGGCAATGCAGAGGGCAGCCCTGGGGCTCCCTGAGCAGACCAGGGCCTTGCCCCAAGCCCCCTACGCAGAGCCCAGCCCAGCCCTGAACTCCTGGATGACCCCCAGCCTGTCCTTGGGTCCCAATTTCTGCAGGGGATCATTCACATTGTGCCCCACCAGCCCTGACCCATGGCCCCACAGCAGCAAGCCACCCCTGGCCCCTCTAGGTGCCCTGACCACCAACCCCAGACCCACCATGTCCTCCAGCAACACCCACCTTGTGGCAGCTGGGGACTGACTTACAGTGATCCCAACCCTCTGAGCACCACATTTCTTGGAAACAGCCCCACAGCAACTCCCGCCTTTGCCCAGGACCCAGAGGACAACATGCATCCCCTGCTACCACGAGGGCACTTCACATGACAGCCCTGTCCCCCCAGCTCTGCTTCCCAGGGCACCCTGACATGGACACACACACCCCTCGCTCCCCAAAACACACAACCCCACTGCTGCCCAGGGGGTGCTTCCCTCTAGTCCAGAGGGTCCCTCTTTGAAGAGGCAGCCATCGTGTGAAGCGCCAGCCGCCTGCTGAGGCATCAGATGGCAGAGCTGCAGCAGACACATATGCTACACAAAGGTTTGTGTGAATTAAGGCTTTATAAGTGCTAAATTGCAATCTCCACCCTCCCAGGAATGCTTATCGGTCACTGCAGGGCAGCTGTCTGCTCCAGATACAGAACCTTGTCACTGTCATCCCTCACAGCACCCTTTGAATGGGTCTATAAATCCCCTACTTAACAAATAAATAAAAATTGGGGGAGGGAAGGAATATGAACGGGTGTGTGCATAAAGTCTTTCTAAATAAGAACTTTCCTGACAAAATGTAGCAGTAAGCTCAATGAGGTTCGGCACTAGCCTGCACGGAGACCTGCTTGGAGATGTCATGTGGGAGTTGCACAAACCCCTGGCTTCGAGCCTCCCTTGAATCTGCAAAGCAGCTGGACAGTTGCTTATATCTTTTTCCAAGCCTTGTTGTCTTCTCTTGGCCCTCTTCTCCTCTGCTTGCCAGAGGAAACAGAGATGTAACCAGCTAATGAATGTTTCCCCTAATGAATATTTTGACATCTGGCAGTTTTAGAAGCAGACCTGAAGATAGCAGGAATAGAAACTGGAATGACTAAATAGGAAAAACAGTGGGGTTCCCCCCCGCCCCCCGCAAATTCTTTGCCACTGTCTGATACAGTCTTAGGGAAGTTCATACAAAATCAAGAAACAATTTCCCCTTTTGTAAAACCCAAGAATTAGTATTCCATAAAATTAGCCTGATTCTAAGATTAGCAGTGTGTGATTACTGGTGCTAAATAGACTGAGAATTATTTTCCACAAATTACTCAGATTTCTACCCTTTATTGGAAACTGAACAAAATCTCAAAACTTCCATGAAAGAACACTCCATTGAGAATTTTAATCTCCTCACTTGAGAAAAAAATTGTAATTGACATCCCCAAAAGAATATGAAATGACAAAAATTTAGAAGTCCCAATAGGAGAATCAAAATATTTCACTTCCAGAGCTGAAATGTCTCTTTTGTACTTTTTTATTCCTCCAGAAATTTCAGTAAAATCCACATGATCTTAAGAGTGCTGTAGTTCTCTTGGAACTGAGCGGAGGGGGGGACCCAGCTACCTCTCATCATACTTCTATTTGATACAGCTCTAACAATCCTTCTGCAGCGGCATCCCTTGGCCCATCCAAATACACGTTAGTTGCAGAATAGCTACATCTAGAACCCTAAATAATATTGCTATAACCCGGCTTCTTAGTAAATTTAGCATAAAATCTTAGCATTTAACATCCTTGAGATAATATTTGTATTTGACACCACACTGTGGCAGACATATGCACCAGTTTGTTGGGCAATAGCTTAGGATATCCTCACCAAGCAGAGATATCTATTTCCAAAACGCTTTCCTACAGGAAGTTTTCTTGCTTTTGTAGACCTGTATCAGCTGTTGAATATCTTTAAGCCTTCCTCTAGTTTCAGGAGTCTCCTTGTGTCATTTACTGTCATTCAAATACTAGCAATAGATCTGCTCAAACATATATGTGCAAAAACAACAAGTCATTGGGCAGAAAATTATGTTATTTCTGCCCTGCAGTTCAGTATTCCCTTTCCCCCCTTGTAATCATATTTGAATAACCTACGCAAGGCCATGATTTTGGTTATATTTACTTTTTCAGAAAACATATTTCTCCTTTGCTGTTCTCATTTCTTTGCTATTTAGCCTGCAAAGGTTAGTTCATGTTTAAGATTGTTTCTTTTCCTTCCCTTCCCTCCCTCCCCGGGGCTGTCACTATGTAGTACTGAGGAACCTAATGAACAGAGACATGCATATTACATTGTTCTAAATGTCAGAATAGGGGCTGCAAAGAAGCACAGTAATGAAATGAAAAATATTGTCTCGCCTTTTTTTATTTCTTCCTTTGTTTTTGTTTTGCGGGCCTGTGTTTTTCTCCCTTCTTTACCACTTACCAATCAATGCAAGCTAACAAGAGCAAGAAGAAAAGAACAAACAAACCAGAGATACAATGAAAAGGAGCTGAAAATCCAGTCATGCTGGCTCTGCTGTGAATACAGATAACCCGTTCTATCGCATAGAAAGGCAAGGCTTCAAAAAGCCTGTTCTTCATTAGGATCAGCAGTTGAAGTGGGTTATTCTGCCACAGCAGGCAGGAAAGAAGAGAGACAAAACTTCATCACTTCTGCATTGATAGCTCAGAACAAAAGCAGGTTCACCACATCCCCAGTGAGTGCACTAACCATGAGGTATACCACTAAAAATGTGAGAGTTACTTATACAAAGTGGAAAAGTCCCAGCAGGCAAGAAATGGACAGAAGGCTTGTTGCATTAGCACCCACCTGGGAAAAGATACTTAAACCTGGTGCACCTGTCTCCCAAAGGAAACCAGTTCCCAGCAGCTATGCTAGGAAGGACAGGACATTTGCATTGTGGACACCATTATGTTCTTCTTCAAACAAAAACAGCATTTTCAAGGAAAATGCACTTTATTAATCAGTCCTGATCTGTGATTGCTTTTTAAGACTTGGGATGTGAAGGCCCATCTACATGTTTCAAGATGCAAATCAGTGGCTGGACAGAAGAGACTGCCCTGCCCCCAGGGCTCTGTTTAGGCCCTAGGAGGCACTCTGCTATCTTGGAAAAATTTCTAGAGTAAGCATGGTCAATTTTTTTCCCAGACCAACCTTGGCTTACATTCAGCTGGTCCATGCTGCCTGATCACACCCTTCCTTGCGCTTCTGACCCAGGTTTAGTACTGACTTACATCTTTGTCTTGACATCGTTTGTTTTCAACTGGTCTACAACTGCATCGAGCAAGGCTCACGCAGGGTATTGGCCAAAGTTCATCCTCTACTGCAGTGCTAGTTCCAAATGTAATGCAAGGATTACCTTTAACCGAACTGTTCTCCCTGGCAAAACGTATTTAGTCTCAGTAAACAGTGCTGAACTAGCTGGCCAGGAAGGTAGCGAACTGAAGCCTGCACACTGCTGCTGATCAGGTTCATAACACCTTGGGAAGGAAGCAGCAGGATACACTCCAGCTGTGTAACTCTGCTGCTGCTACTGCGCGTCCAGAAAGCAAGCCAGCCAGCCACACCAACCGATCTTCTGCCACAGCTACACAGAAACCAGTACCTGAGACAGCTAATGGCACGCTAGGTCAGGGATCTGTAACCCTTCACCCTGCTCCTAACAACTGCAAATTTATTCCTAGGAACCCTACATGAACCCTATGTTAAAACATGTCCATACCTACTCAAGCTGGGCTAAACAATAACATGGACAGGAACAATCGTATTTGAGGCTTCATCACCATTATTAAAGACTCACTATGCAAAGCGGTCTGTGATAATCCAACTCAATGTCATTTACACCAACAGTGCTCTCACCTGGGATACATTTTATCATCTGTATTCTCACCACCACCCCCAGCACAACAGGGTACTAAATTTAAACAACTTTTATAGCTCTATGGTGATAGAGACTTTTCAGACAGGAAAACACAATCATATTTTTAAAGGTGTTCACTATAACTTCTTGGGCTCTGATCTTTACAATGTTACCCCTAGACTGACCTAAAACTGTGCCAGAAAGATTTTCCCTACAGGATTCAAATGCTGATTTCAAAATCACAACAAGCCTTTGTTTATAAACACAAAAGCAGCACTGCTGTTTTAATGTTTTCAGACTTCCATGCTTTACATGCATGTTTGCATCTGTTTCAGTCAAAACTGCAGCTGTCCACAGAACTAAAAAAACATTTAATCAATAGCCCGCTTTCTTGACTTGCACACCACCAGCTCTCAGCATTAATTGTGTACAGACTGCTCCTTACTCATCATATTGTGGCAATCATTTGAAAGTGGTGCAAATGGTATATTTGATAAAATATTTCTAACACCTGACTGCAAACCACTTACAACAGCTTTCTGAACCAGTCTGAGAATTAGTTTCTTCTATAGACTGCTAGTGCCGTGACCAGATAGCTCTTTTTGACCACTGAAGTCCCAGAAAGAAAAAAGGAAAGTTTCCCCCCGCCACTCAACAAAAGCCTTCAGGATGCTGTTATCCTGACTTCTTATCCAGTGCCACAGATTTTTCTGTCTCAAGCCAGTCTTAGGAGCATATTAAATTCTGTAACAGGATAGCTGAGATGGGTCTTCATGAATTCCAACACTAGCCCTGTATTAGAACTAATAACCTGACAGAAAGCTTCGAATTTCAGTCGTGTGCCAGCCACACGCTCCACACTGATCTTCAGGCTGTGCCACAGTCTGAGAAAAGAGCTTCCTTCTCCTGTGGTGCTCTCCACCCATGCAAGGTGCATGCAACATAGCTTCTGCGACTCAAAACACTGCATGTGCAGTTTAGTTGCTCTGTTGTTACAAGCTGCAAATATCTAGGCATAGGGACTGGCTCTCACAGGCACAGAACACAAGGAGTCCTTCAATATAACAAAATACTGTTAATAAGGAATTGTAATACATATAGCGATGTAAAAAATGGTAATGGTGTAACTATCCTTTACAAGGCTCTCCTGATGAAACTGTCACACCACCTTCTAATTAGGAAGAGAGAAACAAATATCCAGCCACAATCAAGACAGTTTTAAGTACACCTCAATGTGCAGTGATCCATGAATCCCTCATTAAACTCTAGAGATCCTTTCCATCGCCCACTTAGCAGGAACATAAGTCAATAACAAAGAAGCACTAAATTAAGTTTTCACAAGCTTGTTGGTCTTCTATAATACAGCAAGAAGCTAAAAGACTTGAAGCTTTCTTACGCATTGTATGTTAATAAAACCATGTTTCTCAGGCTAAACTGCAATGGTTGAGAGTATGCGCCGTTCAATCAAAGACTAGAAATAACTGGATAACACCTGTCTGTTTCCTTCTTCATCTCTACCTTCCTAATACAGCACAGAACTTTAGGACTGGAGGAAAAAAAACCCAAACAAACAAACAAACAAAAAAAAAAACCCAAGGAACACAACCAGAACACAGGAATATTCTCAATGAGCTGTTTGGTGAGGCAGCTATGTGAGGAAATGTCTTCGAATAGATTCACAAATAAGTCTGAATAATTCATGATTGAGAATTTTACAGGCTGCTCATGAATAAAAAAGACAGACTCAAGAGAACTCATTATTTGGGGCAAATTACTTGTACAAATCTTGTTCTTTGTATTATTATTATTATTTAGCAATTTTATTCCAGGCAGCAAGTATGGGGGTCTCTAACAACTATACAAGTACCAAGAATGATGGAGACACTGTGATTTGCTTTCCACCTGGACTGCAGATCAACAGGCTTCCTTATATAAAATACATTAGCAGGCAAAGGAAGAGATGAAAAATGTGGTGATAGAGACGGCCACATGGTTACACAACTGGAATACCAGCTCCCCATTTACCAGTGCCTTCATTATAAAAGATCCATAAAGTAAAAATCCCTTCACTTTTCTGCATCATCCAATGGAGAGAAAAAAGATCCGATATTGCCCACTATCCCATCTGTGACAGGAGGCAATAGCAGTTTAGAGAGAAAGCATTAAAAATCGTCTATGAAGAGGGTGATTCCTCCCCTTATTAACTGTCAGCAATCAGATCACACTTCCTAACTCAAAAATTATGAATATTTTTCCAAATAATAAAAGAATCAGAGAAAGCAAGTAAGGATGATCAAAGATATGGAATGGTCTGGCTTTTAGTGAGAAATTACACCAGCCCTCAATCCAAGAAAGAGACAACAAAGGAGATAAGACATCTGTAAAGTCACGAGTGTCCTGACTTGATTATTCACTGTTTTTCAGTACACAAGACCCAACACAACAAATAGAACTGGGACGTTCAAAATACTACATATATATGAGTAGGATCAGTTCAAGGGGAAATAGGAGAAGTTCAGGGAAGAAATGTGCACTGAGATCAATTAAATAAAAGTATTTCTAGTACAATGTTTGTTCAAATTTTCCCAGGCATGCAATTTTAGCCACTGTTGGAGAGGAAATATGGCCACGTATGACAATTCTTTTGCTCTTATAGCTACTATAGGTAGCTTTAGCCCTCGTGTATTTGTCTAAATCTCCTTATAGTTATTTGTATTTTTGGCATGTATAAAAACCACCTGTAGGCATGAAATCAAATGTTTCCAAACATGGATACTAGTATTTCCTTCCTTAGTCTTGTAAAGCATCTTGTTCTGTAGAGCAAGATGTATGGCAGTTTGTATTATACTCAGCTTACAGGGGTCCCTGGCACAGTGACAACTTTTAAAGGAGACAACAATATGAATTATAATAAAGAGAGGCAAAATGAGGCATCTGTCTCCTTCAAATCTTTTAAAGATAGTTCCATTCTTCATGCTTGTCATCAAGATGAAACAGAAATTTGTTACAGTCTAAAAAGAATTTAAAATACTACCACCACCAAAGTAGAGAGAAGGAAATTTTGTTTCTGTAATAGCTAAAGCCCAAAGGTCAACACACTGAGTTACTGCTTCTCCTGGCTTCTACGGGGACCCAAGCCTAGGTCTACCACATTCCAGAAAAATGCCTTAGCCACTGACAGCCTGAATAACATAAAAAGGGGAATTAACTCTCTGCTTTGAACCCTTTTTCCAACATTGAAATCCATTTTCACAAATTCCCCTTTCATTCAATGAGAATCTATTTTATGGAAATATTTCTGAGCAGCTCCACACACAATTAATGAACTAAAACCCCCACAAAACCCAATAAATTAAAAGGAGTAAAAGGACATTTCAGGGAGTAAATTACTGTAGGGAAAAAAAGCAAAGATAATCAGATTCCAAATTAAATGTAATAGTAGAGTTTCTTCCAGTGGCAGAAGTAGGCAGGAAAGAGGGGAAAGAGGACAAAAATAAGCAAAAAAACTGCCTGTCATCTTGAAATGTTTTAATACAAAGGCAAATGTTTAAGAAAGAGACAAGGTTTCATTTCAGAAGACAGAAGTTGGTATAGAGAGAATCGATTACACACTATAATTGCATTGATGCTTAAAAGCCATTAGCATGAGGGCTCTGTTCGTGTTTCAAGAGGGAAATGCAGTCTTCTGTTTATCCAATTCACTGAATACCCACATAAATCTTCGGGGGATTATTTCAGAATTAAGACCAGGGAGGCTGAAGCCCTAAACTACTTGGAAGGAAATTTCTTCTCTTACTCCTTATTATATTTACTGTCAATCAGCAGTTCTTGCTTAAACACACAGTGATATAGAGTGAACACCCAGAAAGGGTGAAAGGGTGAACTGGAGAAAAGCACTAAGCTGTTCTGTGCCTGGCCTGCTCTCCGGCTTGCTATTGAAACAGTCAAGAGACATTCCAGAGTCTCAGGGCTTTGCCCAGGGACAAAGTTTTTAAGTGCTGAGAAGCCATTTCTGAAGCAAATTTGGAAAGCCTCCGCATCTACAATTAAAAACTTATTTCTGAAGTTTCTCAGACACCTGATCTTACATGCAAACTAGTGCTCCAGCATAGCCACCGGCAGCTAAGCGAGAGCAGCATACAGCCAAGAGGGAGCATGCAAGAAGAGACTTTATGAAAACATGTCACTCGGCCATTAGGATCCTACTTTGCAAGCTATATTTATGGTGGCACCCTCCTGGTTATGGTGCAAAAGTTTCCGAAGGATTTAGAAATACCCATAAACTCTAGTCCAGTCATCTAAGCCTCCACTTGGAACACAATTCACCCAACTGCCTGAAGAAAGAATGAAGAGAAAAAATATCACAAAATGCAACAAAGCTGAGAAAGGCTGAAACTAGGGGTCTTTCCCTGGGAAAGGAACTATGTCCTGGGGGAAGACTGGGGGTAGGTGGATACACACAACCGAAAAAAACTGGGATTCACGTGGTATATGCAATACCCATATTGCTTATCCTGGAGCTCACTACAGAATATAAAAATGAAAAATTAGCATGCAATGAATAATTTATTTAGCAGTTTACTGTTGTTTAAACAAATCACTTTCATCAAAGCAATGTGTATTCAAGCAATAAATCACCGTTTAGCACTCTGTCACAAGCAAAAGATACCACTTGACAGAATTATTGAGTGATGTTGCATGGCCACCAGGCAACTACAACAGAGATAAGGATGTTGTCCTTGAATAATAGACTGCCTCCCTCTCACCCCAGGGAAGAAATTGAATCTTTCAAGTAAAACTTTCATCCTGGGGCAGCAGGGGTAGTAAAACTTATGACCATAAGTGCCTTTCGTCTTTAGGTCCCAGAAGTGCCCTGAAAACATTAATTGATCACTCCCAACAGCTCTGTGATGTAGGTTGGTTTTATTACACACATCAAGCATGCAGAGTTTGAGCGTTTGTTACGGAAGGCAAGGAGGGAATACTTACTCTGATGAACTCTTGGGTCTTCATTCTTTAAATCATTCTTCCCTGTCCTTTAATGCATGGAGAGATGGACTTCATAAGGTCCTGACCTGCTCTAACTTTAAATCACAGCTTCCACTCTGGCTAGCTCTAACACAACATGAGTCAAATTCAAGCTTTCCATCTCCTTCTCTATAATGCTACTGTATTTTTGCATCAACACAGATGGGAACATAGACCTTTTCAACTGATCTTTAGTTGATGATGACTGACACTACACTAACAGACACAAGGTATGTTTCCCAGAAACTGAGAAAACAAACAAGCTTGGCGCAAAGATTATTTTTATTCAGCACAGTCTTTTGTTGCCCTGTGCTGGGGACATCTGTTCTTCCAAATACTGGGTCTCCTGAAAACAGTCTCCTAGCACTCCCTACACATCTTACACCAACAAATAACAATAAAATGCATCACTCCACAGACAAACATGGTAGGTCTTATCTTATGGCAACCCTTTGTTAATGGAGTTAAATTAGAAATTAATATGGTTCAGGCCTAGGATTCAGAAAGGGCTTATGAGCTCTCTGGCTGCCAACACTAATGCGGTCACTTGTTACCCCTCAATAGTGCTAAGAAGAAAACATGCAAAATCAAGTCCTTGTGTTCTCAGCTTCTCCCAGATCAGCAGAAATCTCAGGGCCAAATTCAGCACAACACTTACTTTAGTTTGTGTGTTAATCACATGAACAACAAAACAAAGTAAGCACTTGGTTTGCCACGAACAAATGAGACAAACCATCCATTCAGCTTGCACTCACTGGTCACCACAGCCAAGGAAGTGGGAGGAATAGAAACATAGGTGTTTCTAGCATCTATGAACAGAATCACCACCTACTCTACAAAAAGACAGGGCAGAATGTATGGACAACTAACCTTAACTAATTGGATGTCTTTATTACTGAAAATTAGATGACATCAAAACTCCAGAGAAGTTAGCACAGTCTCAAAGAGACATTTCAGCCATTACCCAGTACATTTTGTCATTTGAGATTTGTCTGATTATACAAGGAAAGTTCTTCAGCTCCTTGCATTCTTTCACCCCTTCCAGCTGCAACAAAATATGCCAGCAGCAGCTGTTTGTAATAAGCTGGAAGGTATCTTGAGACCAATTGTAATGCAAAGGTCATATTTTCTGAGCTGTTTATAGACAGTAATTTGTAAGGTTGTAATGTCACATGTTGTCAATAATTCAAGGTGGGAAATTGAAACAGTTAATAGGTCATCAATTCTTCACTTTCCCACCTTATCTCTTTCTCTCCAAGGAGCTGTTAAACCATGTTTCATCTGAACATATTCCTTGAACCTCAGACTCAAAGGTTTCATTTGTTTATGGAAAGAAACTTAGGATGGTAAGATGTAAGTAATCCCTTAACAGGCACCCAGGGATCATAACAGACATAAAGTGCACATTTCAGACTTGGGATATAAATTCCTGTTAAAGGTCTATTCTCACTGGGGCTTTATATTCTGTAGAGCAGGTTGATGCTGCCAGAATGAAAACTGTTGTATTTTAGCAAAGAGAGGCAGACTTAGTCAAAAACAACTTGTTAAAGGAAGCAAGATATATTCAAAGTAATATCCTTCCCCCAGTTCTTTGGGGAAAAACAAAAAAGAACCCCTGTCATTAAAACATGAATTACAGGTTGTTTCTTTTTCTCTTCTCCCTCATCCAATTTACTGCCCCCAACTAAAGATGCACCAGGTCCCACTGGCATCATCAACTCTGACAGCCAGCTGGGGCAACCCCAGTAACAAGCACAAGCACTGATATAACAACAATGTGTAAGGTTTGCACATTGGAAAGCTGCATCCACTGAATGGGACCTCTTGCTGCATTCCCAACTAGGATCCCCACAAAATTAGTGCTGGCAAAAGAGCACTTTAGAAGACTGAAAACATCTGCTGACCTGCAGCACTGGTGCAAACTTCCTCAAGCAGCAGATCACACAAACCTTAAAATGGAGCTGTATGGTCATAGAAAGTCTAAAACTATGTCTTTTATGACAAAATAATGCAAGTGTCCCTGGTCACAAGGTACAATTCATAGTCATCATCTGAATTAATTTCGTCATCTGGGAAAACAGAAATCAAAATTGTGATGGTAAGACATATCTACCTGATTAGAGAAACTTCCTCAAGACAAAAGTTTAGATTATTCTTGGTCTGATCTTATTTAGAGCACAGCCACACACACATAGGAAAAGCTGAAGAGCGTAACAGGACTGGAGAAAAGATAGAGCCATGCAGGACAGAAAACCTGTTACTGAGCCTCCAGTCAAAAGATCAAATCAGCTACACCTGAGCTGGCTCACGAGTTATCTGCACCAGCTGCAGACTCACCACTGACTGAAGTGCAAAGACAGCTGTTTATATTACACTCTTCGTATATGGACGTTGCACTTTATCTGATACCTTCATAAGGTTCAAAGAACATTCGGCTCACATACCCATGCCTTTGGGAAGGAGTTCGACAGAAATGAATGATTCCATCTTTTAATGGGCCATATTATTTGTAACTACTATATAAGTCAAGACGTATAAACACTAAATATATTTAAGGAAGGTATTAGGCCTGACAGACTTTCAGCAGCACTGTGGCCAAAATGACAGTCCCCCCATTTAAAAAAACAAAACAAAACAAACACAAACAAAAAACCAAACACACACAAACACAATACAGCACATATCACCCAAGGTTTTTATTTTTTAAAAAGGCCCTCATTGCCCTCTCTACCTTTACCTCCCCTGCAAACTCCAGTCTCACATTTCTCTTGCTATATTTTTCAGTCATGCTGGAGGGGAAATGTGGAGAGATTAGATCTGGTGGAACAGGTGGAGGTTTTCCATTAAGCAATGAGGGATAGGTACTGCACCCCTTCAGGACTCTGAGCAAGACAAGGAAGGATGAGGGGGATAAAAGGACAAAACAGAATAAGAGGAGCATAAAACAATCGAGGCTTTGTAATTACAAGACATTCTGAATTGGGGTCCTTCCTATGCATCAAGAAGAAAACTCACTAGATTTTAGCTACCTCCTAGTTGTAAAATAAAAAGAAAGGCACATGCCTATCTCCTGCAGAGGCTTCATCTCTTAATATTAAGGGGCAGGATGGTAAGCTGCACCTCACATCTCTCTCCCACCACACACATTTTATCAGGAAGCTAACTCAAAAGAAGGGGGAAGTCAAAGCAGATTACAAACCAACACACAAAAATCTTACTAATCCACTAAGTTAATTGCTTAAGCATGCATGACTAAAATTCTATTTTATTAAGGATAACAAACATAACCTGCCTTCTGTCTATATCCTCAAGACTTCAGCAAAAAGTGTAGGAGAAGCATGGTAGCCCAAGTGACTGGTGATCTTCATCTTCATTTCTCTTCCTTTGCTACTAAGTGGGATGTAGGGATTCCCATTTTACTATATATGAACTATTTAAGTTTGGATTTTTCATGTGATCTTTTCAGAAAGAAAAAGCCAAGTCAGTTCCTGACTTCCTCTCTCAGCAGAAGGTAAAACCAAGAACAAAACCAAGGCTACTGAATGGAAGCCCATTACCAGAACTGCAGCACCCAAATCACTGACTATTTTTTATGACCTCTAATTAATGCCATCTTCCAGATCGAACAATGATGATGAAAGTCATCCTGTGGAATCAGATGTCCTTTTGGACTTCCAGACATGATGCTAAGAAACAGCACTGGTTTAGTCATTCCCACTAGTGAGAGTATCTTTGATCTCTAAAAATGTGTGAGCTCCTTTGCCTCTCCATCACTTCCTTCAGCTCCTTCAGCTCTGCTTTGGGCCAAACCCCCAGCTCTTACATTAAACAAAAGCAGACCAACACACAGGTGCAAGGAGGATTTCCTTATGGGGTATCATATCCTGATCCTGGAACTAGCCCGCACATCCCAATCCCCCTGTTGGTTTCTACAACATATCCCTTATTAAGGTTGTTAAAAATGGAAAACAGTGTATTAACTATAATTTTCAAAATTACTATAACTTTAAAAAAATTACTATTAGTCCTTATGAACAAAATTAACCATGCTGCTGAAGGGTGTAGCATAGGAAAATGGCCCGTTCCTCTCAACACACTGCAGAGAAGTGTATTGTTTCATCAACTGTGTCAACGCATCAGTGAAAGCTGGGGGAAACATTTTGAGCTTTTCTGAGAAGTCCAGACTCTGCAATAGAAATGTTTTAGAGTCAAAACTTTGGGGTTTCAGGATTTCTGGGTGTTCTTCTACAGCATGTTAAGATCATACAAGTTCCTTCCTCCAAATAGAGAAGTATTGATTCCCAAGCTCTACAAGCAAGATTCATCCCTTGAAGTCTGACAAGGGATCCAGACACTTGAATCTCTGCCAAGTCACAGATAATCTGGGAGCACTAGACCATGGGTTTAGAGATTTCATTTCAGAAGCACTCAACAGCTTTCCTACAAAAGAAACACTTTATTTCTGCAAACCTACGGCCAAATAAGCATCTCTCTCCCACCTCCACCACATTTCTGATTTTCCAGCATTGCATTCCCAAATTCTAGTCCACTGATCTTTCCACTCAGCCTTATAAAACTCTATCCTATAGCAAACCGATCTGCTCTCGGCCTCAACTACGGACTTTTAGAGATCTGAATATTGCCCCAAACTGGACATTGCTTCCATATCTTTCTCACTGGCAAGCCATCACTCCCCACACTAGAGAAATATCGTGGATTCACGTATTAGAACAGAGTTATAACAGAATTATTTCTAACAGAAACTTTCAGCCCTGTCACCAGTTCACTGACCCATCTACTAAACTAATTTGTCTTACACTTACAGTCAGCCATTTATCAAGACACAGGTATGGAATGAAGCTCTGACTTATTCCATTTCCTTAGACTTATGGTTTACATTTGACACATGTGCCTCCAGGGAAGCATATACAATTTTTCCCACCATCTCTTCTGCTTGCTAAACACCTGTTCTCAGGGAGAATGGTATTTCCATATTTCTGCCTCTGAGCTACACAAGCAACTGAATAAATAGGTCTTATGGAAGAAAAATATTCTCATCATGTCACCTACCACCTTTATCCTCAGCTGCCTGTACCATAAAGCTCAGTAGGAAAAGTAGATTATTAGCCTTTACCCTTGGCTTGCTGTTAATCAAGTAGCTCAGTGTTGTACCATAAGCACCACTAGCAGTGTATATCCCCCAAAGACATTAAAGAGGTAGGAGACAAACTGGTGTCACTCTATAGATTTCCAGCAGTGCACCAATAATTTCCACCAGTTGGGGATATCATTCAGGGAAGGCAAGACGTTCTGAGAAATTCCTACAACGCGGGTAATGCACTCTGAGGACCAGATCTTTAGCTAGTGGAAAGCAGCAGAATATCATGAATTATTGCCTCCAATTTCCTTCACTGAAAGATTTGCCTTACTAAAAACACACACAGCTGGGAAAGCCCAAATGAGAGAGGTTATGTATCCAAGGGCTGCAACTCTTCCTCCCCACAAAGTGCACTAAGCCCAGAAGACCTGAAAAAAAGTCTAAGCTGCAGGAAGCTCAGTTCTCCAAGGGCTTTCCCTTTTTTTTTTTTTTTTTCCCCACTGCTGAGAAAGTTTAATGCATACATTTAAAGGCTATCCCCCAAACTGAAACAAAAAAGAAATTCTGTTAGTACTGAACTTAGTAAAATTAAATTTGTCAGAAAAACTAATGTAAGCCACTTCCTAATTTGCAAAGGATGACACTCCTGCTGTTTGCAGCGTACTCATAGAATACACGTACCTGACAGTGGAGGGTGACTGGGGAAACAACAGTGTATGTTACTTTCACTGTGAAAAAGCTCCCTCAGTTTTATCACAGGTCTTGCAGTATCTGCTATGCTAAAGAGTTGCCTGATGTTACAGCAGGGGCTTATGTGCAATTTTATGAAATAAAAGCTTGCTTTCCCATTTGTGTTAAAATGACAGAAACTATGACTTTAAAAAAAAAAAAGTGTCAGGAAGCAGAGACAAACATACAAATCTTCCATCTGGAAGAAGTCTCATGAACCTAAAAGCTGTCATTATAATTTATTTGAATAGTGAAGCTGTAATAACCAAGACACAGCATTACCAGACAGTGGCCTCTCCTTTTCTGGGCTAAGTTGCAGGCAGTGTGAAAAGGTATCAGCTCTGCAGATTTACTTGTGACAATCCAACATAAATTTGGCTCTAAGTAACGAGCTTCCTATCATTTTAAAAGGGATTATCACCACACAAACGCATCTAAAGATTAAAGACTACTCAGCTGCAACTGACTGACTTGTCGTTAAACCAGTAAAATCTTTCCATAAAAATGGTCTAATCCTTATTCTTTTTAAACCAGTTTCTTTTTCAAGAGAAAAAAGAATGTTAAGCATTTTAGAAGATTATTAAAGCAAAACCAGGCTGAAAAAGAAAAATGTCACATTGTTTCCCAAAGAACGAACTCTGGTCCTTTGGCTTTAATTTTCCCCAACAGAGAATACATGTTATTTAGTGTTAACTCCATGTCGTAATTTCTAGCACAGTTTGAAAAGGTGCAAAAAATAGCAGCACAAAATTAATCAGAACCTTTGGCTTGAGAAGAAGCAGATGAAGAGACAGTTACTCTGGGTCACCAATACCAGTCTCACTAGGAAAAGGCAGACACCTGGAGTCAAAGAGAGAGCCAAGGAGTTGTCATTTTCCCTACCCCTTCCTCCCTCTATATGCAGAAAGCAAAGCGATTGCTTATGTCAGACTAGTACAGTGACAAGGAACTCTACGCCTGGCAGAGAAAAACATACAAAACGAATGAAATCTTTGCCATCGGCTGCACAAAGCCCAGCTCAGCCCAGGCAGCCGCAGCAGCGCTGGGAGCAGGGGATGGCCCAACGGCAGCTGCACCCCGGACACCCCCAACACTCACCCCCAGTGCCTCTACAAACCCCTGCCCTGCTCCTCCACGGGTAGTTCCTGTAAGAACTGCCAGGTAACACAGCAGCAACACACTGATGGTTGTCTTCATTCTTATTCGACAAGAAGCATTAAAATGCTGACATCATGCACAGGTGAAAAGTTACGCAAGCTGGAGTCACTCAAGAGAACCCCTTTCTCTCTTAATTGGGAGGATGTGTGAAAAAAATCAGGAGGGAGCAGAGCATCTCCTGGTTGAACAACTGAGTGTTCAGGAGTAAACCTCTCCGATATTCAGTTGTCTTTTCCAGACCCGCTGTGCTCGCTATCCTTGGACTTCTGAACCCACATGCTGCCACAGCAAAGAATGACTGGTCCCACTTAGCCCACCTGCACCAAAGGATAAGCTATTGTGAAAAAAAACACTCAGTAAATAAAGCGCAACCAATTTTCATTGCAGCTTGTGCGGATGAGGAAATCATGGTCATAATTTCCACACCCAATTACCCAGCTTGCACTGGCAATTACACTAATTCCGTGCACAAATGAGACATGGCACTGCATGAGCACGTTGTTTATGCAGTGATCTGCATTTTCAATTATTATTATTATTTTTTCAATCTGGCTCTAAAGCTTTTAGTGGCTGATACTGAAAGACCGGTAAACAGAAAGATAGAGATACTGCTGTTCAGCTGAATAACAAATTCACTTTCTTCTTTTTCACTTCCTGAGGACCAAAGTTCTGATTTCTGACTTCAAGTACTTTGAAAAAAGCAGTGCATAGATAGCAAGGGAATGCAGCACTGTAGCAACAAGCCGCTTCCATTAGTTCAGGAGCACATTACTGCTTCAATTCTAGATTACTAGCAAAGCTGATTAATGCAGTTCGTCATTCCATATGTACAACCAACAATTCACAATAAAGATTCAGAAGTTGTTTGGGTTTGGGTTTTTTTGGAGGGGAGGAGTAGAAGGTCAACATGGTATGAAACACAATTCTGTATCTCATATCAAGTGAGTCTCACCACTTACAGGAAATAGAAAAGTTTTATTCACTGTGCTTTGCCCTTCTAAAACTCTTTCCTATATTACTTGGTAGAAAACAAGATAAATGTAGGAAAATGGAGTAGGAAGAAGAAAAGTCCACATAGGAGATTAAAAAAAAAAAAAAACAAAAAAAACACATACAAAACACACCCGCATGCAACAGGAAAGAGAAAAGCTTTCAAAAATCAGATGTTATCATTCAAAACCAGCAGTTTGTTGGGGTTTTAGATGCAAATCAAAACATTGATATCTTCTGAATTTTGATAGAAAAAAAATAGCAATGAAAAAATAATTTTTCTCGGTTTAAGATCTAATCCAGAGTGTCAGATATGTTTATCTTTCTGCTTCCCTGCCTACACCAAGCAGTGATGTGACCCTGCACCATCAGATGTCCCTAAGGAAGCACTTAACAACTATGTTAATTGTTTTGGGCAAACTTGGTCAAGGGACAGCAATGCTACTTCCCTGCAGCAGTGCAAATCCCTGTGTCGTCAACACAGCTATATGTATTTATTGAGTACTTTACCACTACACTATATAAACATATCTACATATGCAAGCAACTCTGAGCATAGATTTACAGGCTCAGTTATGTGAGTACCCTATCAGCAGTCCCTAGATTGAGGGCAACTGCTCTGCAATTAAATAAAATACTTTCTACTTACTAAACAAAATGGTATATTTAAGAAGAAAAAAAAAGAAAAAAGAAATTAAGTAAATAGACTGTTATGACTGCAGGTTCTTAAATTGCTTTTAAATGCTGATGATTTGGCTAGAATAGAAGCAAGCAATCTAAACTCTCTTCAAATGCACTGTTCAATCTCAACTGAACTTGTCTATTTTTACATTTAAAAGGCACAGTCTCATTCACTATTCCCAAAGAAAATCAAACTGAATTATTCAACAGCTTTAAAAATCTCCAAACAGCTGTTTTCTCCACTTACTCATTTTCTTTAGAACTGTTCCATCCTTCCCTCCTCCTCCTCCAGATATAACCCCAACCAACAAAATATGAAAACACACAGTGAAATCCCCTGCAGCAAGGGGCTCGCAATCCGTTCTCCTGTGAGCTGTCTAATTTTTCACATTTCAAACAGTCGTCTGTTCCAAGGTATCATTAGTTATTCCAGCCAGCGCAGTAACAGACACCCAGACCCTCCGCAGGATTTCAGTCCCCTATTCTCACGAGTGAATTAGGCAACTAAAAACATGTGTGACTAGAAAACTGAATTTTTCCACCTCACCCTAATGTGTTAAATCAGAAATGATGTAATTCTCCTTTGCTTTCTACTTACAGGACAAATCATCTCATTTTATTTAGGGTACTAAAGAAATAAAGGAAGCTACAAGAAAAAAATAGGTTTACCTTGCATTTTGACTCTAAACCTGTGTCTTTTTTTTTTTTCTGTCCATATCTAGCTTCTGCAAGCCTGTCATTTACACTTATGAGTCACCTTCTATTGGCAGCTGTTGTCTTTCTTTTCAAGGGAATGAAGGAATGAGGTCCCAGAAATTTGTTTCTCAAAGAGAAATAATAAAAAAAAAAAAAATAATATCAAGTCTAGTCAGTCTTTTCTCTCTCCCTTTTTTGAAGGGATATAGCTTTAGATATCTAGAAACAAAAGGATGGAGATGTCCATGTAAATATATAAAGTAAGAACTCAGTATATCACATCTAGTTGACTTTGAACTCTTCAGGCGTCATGCAAAAGATAAGATGAGAAGTTTCTAAGTGCTAGTGTTCAAGTGAAAAAGGGGACAGCAACATCAAACAGAAAATTAAACTGTATTTGTGGACTGTTGCTTTGTGTTTCATTCCATGATATTTTCACTGGCTGTAACATTGACATTTATTAGCTCTTGGCCTGTAAAGCAGAAACAAGACTTATCACAGTCCTAAAATCAGATATCAAAAGTAATTCTTCTCCCTGGTTCAGATTGAAATGACCTCAGAACCTGTATAAGCAGTGACACAGCCCCCTCTTCTTCCAAAAGCCAGGTCTGAGAATGCAGCTGCCTGCAGAAAGCAAGCTATCTTCAGACCTGCAGCATCATTTACAAGGCCATTGGAGTAACACAACACAAGAACATCAGTTTTAGGCAGCCCTGTAGTCTAGAAAGTAAGCAATGGAAATTAAAATCAGCCATACAAAAATCAATGATAAGCACCACAAGCCTGCACTTCAAATCCCCAGTTTTTGTCATCCTCTTTAAACAGAATGCTGTCATTACCTGTGCCTCATTATTTGCACATGAAGATGGACAGACAAATTATCTCTGTTAGCCAGCAAAGCATTATGAGGTTTATGTGGGAGCTTCTGCTGATTCCTTGTTTGAAATGCAGCAGTGGCTAAAACACAAGCTTATGGTTCTCAGAAGAGGCCTTATACTTCATAGTCTCAAAGACAGACATGTCCATATCATCTTTACGACCAAATATGTTTTCACATGCACATTAGCAGTGCTTAGTTTGGGTTCTACTTCATAAGCTGTAGTCTTGCATCTGCTGAGCACTAGAAAATCTACTATAACCTTTGGCTATTTCATGTAAAAGGCATGTGGAAGTGGTGGTGTTTTGGAGCGCTGCCTGGCATGAAAAGACGCAGGAGGAGATACAGAGCAGCCTACTCAGCCCGCTGCTTGCAAGAGAGACATGCATCTGCCATCTGCTCCGAGTCTTCTTTTAGATACCATAGTGCAAGGCTGCACATTACCTAACTGCCCTCAGTTACTAGGCATAATTGACTTGCCCAGGGTACGCAGCTCAAAAGTGTCACTGTAAACTGGAAATCTCGAGCCAGATGTTCCAACTCCCTGCCTTACAGCCGAACCATCCCTGAGTTTCACACCAGAAAACAGTATGTCTGTAGTTACATAGCTCTGTTGAACAAGTGTCTCTTAGTAACCAGCTTTTTATTTTCTGTGCATCTTTTTCTTTGCAAGCTCACACCTTAGCTACTGAAAATAATAACTGTTGTTATTATTGCCCTTGCCAGAAGAGAGGCAACACATTTTGTAAGTGCTTTATGCGAAAAGTCCTTAAGTTTTCAATAACAATTGAAATAAACAATTTCTAGAAATTTTAATATGGTGCTATGTAAATAAGTTAGTGTAAAATCTCATACAATTTCAAAAGTATTTCCTCTGGACTGAGTCTTTGCAACCACTACAAAAACTAACTGCAGGAACAAAATCTGATACTAATTTCTTCATATTAGTTACAATACAAGTCAACATTTATGATTTTTCTTTTCGCTCTTGATACTTACGGGTTCATGTTTATTGTAGAATAAGATTGATGTGTTTAATAATTCATTAAATTGCATTCCAGTATGCAAGTTTTGTAAATGTTGTGATAAACTGTAATTGAAGTAAGTAATTTACAAACTAGACACAAATCCCTCCAAAGTGTTTAGTTTGATTTGGAACAAGAAAAAAATACAAGTCACCAGTTTATTTAAAGCAAGCAGCCAAGACTCAGTGTTATGCTATAACCAAGGAGCAGTCATACAGCCAAGCCCTGATGTGCTTTCAGGAAACCACAAGAAAGTATTTTGTTTCAGGCAGAAAAGGAAGACAGGTCCATAAAACTGTGAGAGTTTAATGCAACTACATGAGACCACATCACACAGAAAGGCCATGGACACAGAAAAAAAAATTTGGTCAAGCTGTTACAAACAAATTGGGTTTTCCCCAATACAGCATCAAGCTGGGCCACCAAAACACAACTAGTATTTACTTCAACACCTTTTATTGAGTTGTAAATAAGAAAGGCCCACTCATCTCTCGACCTTGTCAGTCTCTGGGAGATTTTCCACTTGCTACACCTCAGGATATATCTTCAGCCTCCTGCTCTGGCAACTTTTTTCATCTGCACACACACAAGTACTTACAGAAAGCATTCACACAAATTCACAGAAAGGGCTTTTATCGGCAGGCAAAAATATGTTACTCAAAATGACAGTGTTTCTCAGTAACAGCATAACAACTGCTTTAGGAACAGAGGTGGGAATTAACATCTCGAGAAGGAAAAATGACATGACCACAAGTATTCCCCAGGAAGAAAGTGGCAAAACACTGTGCTGACTAGATTTGGCACACCACACAATACAATACCCTCAAAGCCCAAAAGACCATTCAGATCCTCAAAGCCCACAGTATGATCTTAGTCAGAAACTGCTGCGGTATGAAGGTGACCAGCTGGAGATGAGGGGATGAGACAAAGAACGTGGTACTGGGATGAACGCACCCACATGGCTTATAGCTCAACACCATACGGCTACACTTCCTCACGGTTACTTCTGGTATTTCTAAGCTAGTGCTGCCTGAGAGTTGTATTTTAAAGGACTCTGAACTGGGCTGTCAGTACAAACTGACAAATTTTTCATTGACAAAGCTTTTTGGACCAAAAATGCAGTGACAAGAAGTTATTTCATTCATCCATTTTCAATTGAACTGTTTGCTCTTTTTATGTTCAAAAAATACCAAAATTCTAAGAGGGATTCCATGTAAATGGCATATATTGCACTTTTTTTTGTAATAGAAATTATTTCTTTGGCTTGAGAGCCCCTTCAGTTTTGCTAATTAACACATTGATGAAGAACACTTCACACTGAGTCCGGTGGTCCATCTCGAACAAAAGAATTTAACGGGATATCGAGTACTTTGAGGGAGGGACATTGCAGCCTTTCATGGTTCCTAATTGTCTTTCTCGGTCAAGCCATACAACACCCATCTCCTTGTTGTTTGCCTTTAAGATGACTAAAAAAAAAGTATCAGCTACCCATTCAGCTGCACCTTTAGATGGAACTCCCACTGCTTTAGGAAAAAAAAAGAAAACAAACCACACCACAAAACCAGACAGGTTCCCATGGGCCATGTCCCAGCAACTGTCTCGATCATTTCAGGCAGAATGTGATTCTACTAGCTAAAAATACATAAT
This sequence comes from Falco rusticolus, assembly GCF_015220075.1. Taxonomy (NCBI): domain Eukaryota; kingdom Metazoa; phylum Chordata; class Aves; order Falconiformes; family Falconidae; genus Falco; species Falco rusticolus. The sequence continues at coordinate 32,531,033 of NC_051195.1, forward strand.
GGTTTTATTTATGGAGTTCAGTATCCCTTGTAAAGAACGTAGGGGATGAGAGTCTAGCCCTAACTTTGGACTTAAGAGCTTAATTTTAGGTACCACAGTTTGACAGATATTAACTACTCCTTTCTGCTCAAGGAACCTGAAGTGCTTCCACATATGTTTTTCTGCTATTAGTCTTTTCAATGACACATTTGCAACCCTACTGGATGATGCATAAAACATTACCCTGAACATGTAATGTAAAAGTCAATTTTGCTGAATTCTGTACAACTTTGGTTTATATCAAACACTGGAGGAAAACTTTGAGGGGAAAAAAAAAACCACCACAAATAAAAAAGCTCATCAGATTTTCTCAGCCTTGGCACTATAAGGTGTAGTTTGAAGGTCTGAAATCTGTAAAGTCACATTATCAAGACAGCAACTGGTATGTGAAAGCGTTAGATCACTGCAGGATTACAATAAAGTTATCTCTGTGATGTAGCACAGCACTGCCAGAAGTAATTAGTACTCTATCTGAAAGATGTATATTACCAGCAAGAGATCTGTGATTACCTTTAGCTGGGCTAAGGAAAGACCTGTGCTTATCCTTATTCCAATTCATTTCTATTCTTTCCTATCCAGCTTTATCAGCATTGGGATTAACATCAGTAATAGGGCTGTGTGCATATTTACACATTGTAATTAAGTGCTGGGGGAAGACGGAAGGGAGCTCTTTAAGATCATTTATTAAATTGCAGACACACTGCTAATCAGAGTCAAAATTCAGGGAGAAGTTATTAGAAAATAAAATCCCACTCCAGGATGAGAAAAGAAGAGTTCTCTGGAGCCCTCCTTGGATAGATGAATTAAACAGGATTCACCAATGGCATCAAAGGGACCCTGCAGAAAATGCTAGAGTACCCATCTGAAAATCTGAGTTAGAGATAAGGCTGGCTCAAAAGCTCAGTGTTTCAAGCAGAGGAGTAGTAATTCACCTGTTAGATGCTACCCATCATGTCAATGAAAGGTGAAGATCTTGGCCATTATGGCCTGAATTCAGCAAAGCACTTAAAAACATTCTTTACATTGAACACATCCTTTGTATCATCCCAACCTAATATACTGCAAGAAAATATGCTTCATTCTGAGGGCAATTTCCCTTGCACTGACAAGATTTAAGCCTCTGCTTAACTTGACCTACTGCTAAAACTGAGTATCACTGATGGCAATGCTCAACTGCACATGCAGGTTTGCTGTCAGTGAGCCCCTCGCACCAAGAATTTGTTTGACATCATAAGGCTGCAAATTCGCCACAGTGTTTTTCACCAAGATCTCACTCGTGAACTGATTTGCATAAATTTGCTTTCCAGCAAGCATTCTGAAAGCTGAAGTCTTTTATTAGGTTTCATTAGATTTACGTAATTGATAGAAAATAGTTTGGCAGAGATTACAGACTGTACAGAAATCCAGCTAAAAAAAAATCCTCTGGCTGTTACACCAAGATATGTGTTATATTTGTTACATATATATTGATATGATTTATAGCATGTGTATTTATATGGTTTATAACACCTTCCACTTACTAGCACACTAAAATAAGCATTTGAGGCTCAATCAGGATGTCAGTTTCTTCCAACATGTTAGCACTGAAGAACATCAGGTGACCAGATTTTTGAGTCACTTATACCCACAAGGTTTCAGGTGAGCTATGTTCAGTGTCCTAAAGATGTCTTTTTTTCTGAGGACTACCCTTGAGGGCCAATAATTTTACTCCTCCCATTAAAAAAAAAAACCACCACGCCACAAGCCTCCTGCCTTGTTGTTACCTTCTTGCTTTCCACAGAGCAGGTACATTTTAGTAGCAAAGCCAGTACTAGCTATATTAATGTTTTAAAATCTTTGGCAATTAATTGCACTTATATAAGTGCCAAAGACTTTTATTCTTCGGACTGCATCTTACTACCCTTTCTGCTGGAGGCAACCTTTGTATGCCACATGCACATAATACACAAGCCAAAACCCAGAAATAACTGTACTCGGCAACAAAGCTACAAACCTCATCAGGGAAACCAAGTACATTATAGACATTAATTATTTTCAGCCACATGCCCTCCTCTGTGAAGTGGGTAATTACTATCCCTATTTAACACAAGTGGAAAAACTAAAGGAGAATGATTTGCCCAGGTCAAACAAGGTGTACGGCACAGAACAGAGTGCTCATAACTCCAACCCAGGACTCTAGCCAGAGCACTATTCTTTTCTTCATATAACCCATGTAATTAAATTATTTCAGTCCACTATGCAAATTACTAGAAGTCAATATGATGAAAGCAAGGCTATAGTTTCTTCCTCAAACATAAATAACAGGTCCATCTTCTCACTTGCCTACTTTTAGTATTCTCATGAATATTCACATTGGAGTTTCTCTCTCAGAATGCTCTGGAGAAAGAAAAAGGAGTGACGACCTACTAAAAAAAATATCTAATTACCTACTGCAACTTGGAGTCATTTATTGGCTGTAATGTGATTAACTGCTTACATATAGCCTGAAAGGCAAAAAGGAAAGTCTGTGGACTGAGTCCAAAGTGAGCAACCAGGTTCTGATGATAAAGAGAGATCTGCCCACAGTAAGTAGGTCTGAACTGGCAACTTGACAGGAGCTTAAATGATTCACTTCATTTACATATATATTTGGACTTTTTTCTTTTTTGAGGGGTAGATTATAAACAAGACTAACTTCCTTGCTACAGGAATAGAAGCAATTTGTTAGCTGATTTCATCAGCAATATAAACCTGCAGCTAATTGTTTCTCTTTATACCCTGGGGTTACAGGAAATAATTTTGCTGATGGCTTAATTCAGGGGGAGAATTAATCCCCATAAACAAAGATAAGTGAGGGATCCACAGCAGACGAGTGCCACACTCGGGTTCTGCCTCCATAAACTATGAACCACCTCAATTACAGAGATGAGAGTGTTTTGCAAGAACTGATTAGACTGCACTTCAGCTCCTGCTCCCTTTAGGGTGGTGCTTCCCTTCAGCCTGGCACAAATCCCTCGCTGGTTAAAGCAGAAGGCACTAAACTTTTATCTATGTGCTGTCAGGATAAGAACTGTCCTGAGATCTCTCTAAAATCACTAGGGGAAGGCAGAGCCTTGCAGTATTGGCACTGACTCTGCAACCAAGTTTTTCCATCAGCCTCAGGAACCTCAGTTCGTACTCCTGTATCACTGCTTTTCCTCTTCATTTTGGCCTCCTCTCTTTTTTGACACCCACACCTGCAGAAATTCCTTCTGTTCAGGTCTGCTCAGAGCTTACTGCACTATCTCATAGCTGAGCAGCAGATCACTCAGCAATACTGTCAGGCATAACTAAGGAATGTGGTGTGGAGATGCCATCTTGGCTCATCAGTCCCTCACTAATGCCTTCACATGTAAAGCCATTTCTCATTTACAATATATCCTTGACACCATTTCTATTTACATTGAATTAAAATTAATCAGCCGGGTATTTGCCACAGCAATCCATGTAACTCAGCTTGGCAGCATGACATTATCACTAGCTAAGCAATATTAGATTTGTATGATTAGGATCTCCTGAGAACTCATTCTATGAGAGGACTTCAGGTGCTGTAGTCATAAACCATTATGCTCCCTCCTAAGCAACTATATGACAACCTTTTCCAAGGACGGCATCAAAAACTGGAACAGTGGCTCAAACCTGATTTATAAGCCTGAACATCAAGGGTATGCAAGTCCTTAAATTATCATTTCATCCTCCAGCATGAAATCCTACACTACATTAACCCTTGCAGTAGGTGTCATAGTGCTGGTACCCTTACTGCCTACTGTCAGACATTGGACTGTCTGTGGACCACCATCAGGGAGGTTGTCATTAACATGGCTTTTTCCCTCACTTATCCTACCCTCAACATGTTCAATTTGCCAAACCTTTGATTCAAATTATCTTCATCTGTTTAGTAATGTTTCAGTTCCTTCTACTGTGGAAGCAACGCTGCTTTGCTGCTGTCAGGGTAGTTGCCCATGCTGGGCTGCTGGGTATTAGCTTGCTGGGGCTGACCATAACATCTTCTCATGACCTGCTCGTCTAGTAGAAGTAAACATCTGTTTACACCTGCCAGAGTTCAGATAAGGCACACGTCGCAGGGCTCCACCTCTGCCAGAATCCTCCAGGACTGTGAGGCAGAGAGCGTTCTCCTCATCCTGTCATATCTTCTAAGGGCTGGCCAAAAACCCCCACATTCCCTCAAAATTATTTGCTGACAGATCGCAGCAAACAGATACAGTAGTCACAAGTGTCTGGGTTGTTTTTCCTTGGTCTGTCATGGATGGAGACCAAACTCAACTCTTCAGACATTAACCCTGGCTTTGGGAAAGGGGTCTTCAAAATCTCCCCAAATAGCTAGAATATTCTCTTAGGGAAATCATCAGTAAATCCTGAGTAGATCTGTCTTCCTGACTGAAAGCTCTGCCCATCAAGGAGGAACTGCCCTGAGCATCCAAGTCACTAGCAGATGGTGGCCTTCAACTGAAGTGACTTATGTGAATCCAGAAGATTAATTCTTACAAATTTTAAATGCATCATTGACATGGACAACCAAGTTGGGAAGGATTTATGTTTCTGACGTTGGCCAAGTCACTGGGCCCAGAAGCCATTACCTACATAATGAATCTGGACACTACTTTTACATCCATTAGGGAGGAAAAAAAGCTACTCTCTTTATACAGTGCACTGCTTTGCAACTCGTCATGGGTCTTAATCACAGAGATAATAGTTATTGTAATATTAACAGCAAGAAAGATGCGTTATGCAACAGGGAAACAGATACTCAAATACCCCCAGTGTCTGTCAAAGACTAACACAAAACTAAGCAAAAAGACACCAATGCATAAAATAAAAGCTTTAAACACAAAGTTTTCTGTTTGCAGTCTAAGGATGGGGATGGGAATCAAACCCAAGTGAGCCTACACATCTGTCTCTAACAAAAGGAGTCATACGTTTGACTCGATCTGCAAAACTCCTAGATTTTCTAGACAGTTATGCATGTGTACATGTATGTAAAACCATTTATATAAATTTACACTTGCGTGTGAAAAAAAATAATCCTGTTAAATCAATGCAGAATGCAGTGACATCCCCCTTCATTTTTTCATGTATTTCACTGAAACAGGGATTTTGTGGAAAAAAGTAATTAGCCCACCTGACACAAATTTTTCCCCTCATTCAAGCATTAGTTTTGTTTTGTTTTTAAAGATAGAGCTTTTTCTTTTGCTGGTGTGGAGGTATTTGTAACAGTTTGGTGAAACTTAAATGAACTTGAGAAACCATGTGAGTTGCCAGATCAACACCATTCTTAGTGGAAAAAAGTCAGGAAAAGATAAGGATTTTCTTTCAGCTTTACTTGGAAGTCTGCTACTTCATTTTTTTAATTAGACATATTGCAGAAAGTTGGATTAGTCATACCATCTCCTAAAAGCTACCAGAAAAAGCCTTTCTAATTTGTTACTGATATTACAGATAGGTTCTAAGAAGATCTGAAGAATTTGACACTCATAGTCAAATTATGATGGTAAGTAAAACTCAAGACATTACCTGTGATCTTCGAGAGGCACCTATGCCTGAAATAGGACTTGTTTGAGAAAACATTGTTAATTTATGTTAAATTTAGCAAGGGAAGAAGGATGTTAAAAGTGAATTTTCACTAGGATCTACAGAAGAGAGCAAAGGGCCAAATTCTGTGAATAAGTGGTTCACAGTCATCATTAGGCATCAAAAACTCCAAAAGGATGACTTCACTGCTTTCACAAAGATCTGATTCAACCATATCAGCGGAAGTGCAGGTTTTTTTTCACTGCTGCTTGTGCCACCATGAACGTACAGGTGACTGCAGGGGAACAGGCTGAGGCTGCATTCTAACCTGAGAGACATGTGCCTAAAATCTTCCACATTTTTGCTGTTGCCACAGAAATATCAAGGACTGGGCCAGCGTGCTGCAGACATACTAAAATAAGAATATAGAGAAATACAAGCCAGTCAAGCATGGGATAGATATCACTCTTCTCAAAACCAAATACTTTTATTCTCACAGCTACAGTCCTTAACAGCTGGATCAGCTCAGCACATCTTTCAGAGCACCAGCCGGAATGGTCACAGCCATTTTCATTATGGTTTATACGTAACACATATATTTTCTCAATAAATCATCCATAAGCATGAGCTGCTATGAAATAATAAAATGCACCAATGCATGCTGCAATGACCAGGAAAGGTCAATACAAAGAACAGAAGGTAGCATGGATCACCTATCATGAACCATGCTAAGAATCCTTTATTGCTTCCAGATTACCTGCACCATAGCCGTCTTTCCTAGCCATATTAAGAAGAGATCAGAGGGATGATGAACATTAAGGTATCCAATTAATTCTCCAGCTCCAGCATTCTCTCAAATATTTTCCCACAGCAATTACCAAGTCAGCATCCTCTGTGGTCATGACACTTCAGTATGTTATGCCTCTAAATATGTGTTAGGAAAAAAACAACTTGCTAGTACCAACAAGATCACTTCTGTAAGTGGCTGTGTGGGTGAGAGTTAACGAATAGCAACAGGAAAGTGATACAGTACAATAAACTCAGTACCAGCGGGCCAAATTCCTTTGAAATATTAAACCAGTAACATTTTATATGTATAGTAATATGAAGTACTACAGACTAGAGGAGGATGCGAAGCTACCAGCAGACTGCATTTAAACTGGAAGAGGAAAGTAACTTAGTGTTTGTCCTTATTACTATGGGGAAAAAGAAATAATCAGTGTAGCGCATCTGAAGCCACTGCATTTTATCAACTCGGGTTTCATTTTTGCAGCCAAAGAAGGATTTATGCTGATTGATTGAAAGCATCACCTAGAGTTTGTGCTATGCTTTATGTATTTATTTGCCAAAGAAGGCGGCTCAGTGCTCATTAGGTATTTATTGCATTGACCAGTTTTACCAAGGTTTTAAAAGTGCTATAAAACAGGCTAATAAGGCGAGCAACATTTATATTCATGCTTAGAGAGGTTACAAATTAATTGATCGAGTCCAAGGAAGCTTTCAATACATGAGGTTTTGAAGTCCAACACTTAGAGAAGCTGAGGCTCTTCTACACATTACCTATTTTCTTAAGGATATTAAATGGGAAACTTCCCTGTGTGAAAAGAAGCTGCTTAGAAAGTTTGGTTTTCCACACAGTGGACTGGGAACTTGCAATAGCACAATTCTAGTACAGCGTAATGTAACTGGTACATCTCTATAACCTGTGGACAGTAGGAGCAAATTAGGTTTTGCACTGACGATCCTGTGACAGAGGTCATCTCCACGGCCACTGAGAATGAACAGATCACGGCTAATGAATTGCACATCTGCAAGTGCAAGCATGTCCTGGTTGGGATATGTTACAGTATTTAGAAACAGGCCTATAGGGAACATTTCTAAATGAACACAGTGCAACTGCAAGCCCAGGACAGAGCAAAGACACCATATAGGTCCTGCTCCCAGCTGGAACTGGAGTATATCAACAAAGGTGTGGCAGTACTTTGCTTTGTGTACCCTTCCAGTACTCTGTAGCGTAGGGACAGCCAGCAGAATTTTTTATTTACAGAGTAACAGGGCAATATTTTTTCATCTAATACTGAACCAAACCATCTTATCCCACGCTTCAGGAACTGTTAATTTTCAGATCAGATGTAAAGCCGAGATCCTAACCCCAAGATCATTACAGATCCATCCTATTACGTTTGGTTTTTTTCATTAGTGTTACTTCTGATGCCCTGGCCATACTGCCATTCAGGCAATTGCTATTTGCTTCTGTAAATTCTTCCCTTTGTTTTAACAGGGCCTAAACAGGCAAAATTCATCCCTATGTAACACCACTAGCATGTTTATCCCATTCTTCCCCCAGGTTTTCCGCTTCCTGTACCGGGAACACACTGTACTTGTGCCTCTTTTGGCAGCAGCATCACATTATGTCATTTCAGCAGTGGATGGTGCAACGACATGTGCAGAGTGGAAAAGGGGTTTGGTGAACACCTAGACTGAATATCATCTTAGTGCTAAGAATTTCCTAAGTAAGCTCAAACATACATCATACAACGTTAAGTCAAAATCTTCACAAGCATAAGGAAAAAAACCCTAAACCTGAGACCAATGTGACTTTTAGCAGAGTACAGATGCAACCTCGTTGATGAGTGATTGGCAGTCGAGCATGCAAACACCAGACTGTATCATGCAGGACTCTGGCGCCAAGTCCCCAGCTTCAAGACTTAGGGAGATGGTGTACTTCTCATCTCCTTCAGTCTAGTTTTTAAGTGAAATTATTATATATTCAGGAAGGTTGCTATTTACTAAGGGTACGCTTCATTTCTTGGAAATTAAGTTAAATTTCAGGAATTTAGGTTGGACATCCTGACACTTTCTCCAAACAATGGTAAGAGAGGTACTCCTAGAGAAAAAAAAAAAAATCATTCTTACAAAAACATGTAAGACATTTTCTGGCTCATCCTCTGTCCAGCAGGAACTCAGGCACTAGCTTTTACACTAGGGCAGATTTTTCTTGCCTAACTTTAAGCACAGAAGAGGTGTTTTCATTTAAAAGGTTATTTATTCAGAGCAAGTGTAGCAGAGACTGATCTCTCCATTCTCCAGAACTGACAGCGCAGTCCCTCCAACAAGCACAAGCGGTAAGTATTTGAAGAAACCTTTAGCCAGCTGCATACAGCACATTGCATGAAACAATATTCACCAGGCTTGCAAAAGTGCTTCATTCACTGAGCAAGCAATCAATTGTACGTACTTTGAGATGATTTAATCGCCCACTTCTGTACCCTGAGCTTTCCAAGTTCTCCCTAGACACTGACGCTTGCCAGTTATTCATCTTTAAACATATATCATTATACACAGGGTGGAATGGCCTTTCCTTGACGTTATTGTTTAATGGCACAAGGTAATAACCATCAAGTTAACTATGTGAAATCCCAAAATATCCAAAGAAGAGAGGAGGGGCAAGGGACGAAGCCTGCAAGCTGTGACCTGTTAAAAGGATGTTGGCTTCTGTTCAGGTTTCAATAATCCATAGGTATGGGGTTTTCACTTTTTACCACTTCAAGCTGGCACAGGCCAGAGAACCCATGTCCTCGCTCTCGGGTCACCAGGCAGCATATGCCAATTACTTTTCAGTTTCTGGGCAATCAGCAGGTCTCTAATCTGCACACAGCATACTCAGATTGTTCAGTGCATAATGAAGTACCTTCTTTTTGCAACCTCATCTCTCCATTAGGTAAAGCATGGACAATTTTGAAGAGCAATTGTAAGATTTTTTTTCTCTCACTGCTGAGCTAGCACAGCAAATGTATCGTCATTCACATTTTCCTCCTTCTCATCATCACTTGTCAGTCACAATTACAATTGCTGCTCAGTTCCTGGGTTGTAGCTTATGAACAAAGGCAACTTTGAAAAACAAAAAAAGCCAACTTCAAACCGTTTGATCTCTCCTTTCATCCCCAGCCAACAGCAAACAACACTAAACCACAACAAAAAACAGATGTTCATGCATTCAACAGAAATGATCAGAGCATGTCACTGTCTTAATCCAAATATTAAAAATGCAACAATCAAAATGAAGTATTAACAAGGGACAAAGGACTTACAGAGTACCCAGGAGTGTTCCTATCATTACCCAGAAATTACTTCTAAGGTTATTGTGCTTTTTGGAAGTTTAGTAACAGATCATTAAGTTTATACAGAGCAGAGGCTTTCATTCCTACATTTTGTATGGTACTAATCTAGCTATAAAATTTGTCAAATTTTTATCAAAATTTATAAAAAAAGAATATGCACTACATTCCGGAAGATGAAACACACTCTGCAGATTGAACGTTGGATGTAATTCAGTCAGTAGAGCTATTCATGTTCATGAGATATCAAAGCTAGTAAATGAGGTTCGGCTTTGTACAGGATGAGTAGAAAAACATCACTTGCCTAATGGGAACTGTGTAGCTATCACTCCACCTAGAAATACTTACAATTTGAATGCAACATGACAACTTGTTTTTCATCACTTCCCCATGAGCTTTCCCACGGACGGGACTACAGGATTCACAGCAGTAGCTGATGGTAATACATGGCCACGGATTAAGCTCAACGTTGGAGACGTGCACTACTTTAGCTCCTGTCTTCAAAAGAAGGTCCAAAGAGAGACCACAGATCACAGCGCCCAACTTCTGAAACTGAAGGAGGACAAACCTCTACTACAGGTGGTGTTCACACCACCTCTGTACTTCCATAGCAGTGACATTCATTTCAATAGCTGCTTCGGGCTGATGCTGGTTAGAAGGTCACAATCCAAGTTTCCATGGGTACCTTGTTCTTTTTCTCTTTCCCCTCCACTTTCAGCAAAACATTAGTCCATGTGGGTCTCAGACATGGCCTCCCAGTTCAGAGAAAAAGTTAAGAAAGAGACTGCAGGAAAAGTTTTCCTCATACCTTAACAAACTGGGACTAAAACATCAGGAATAAAACCCAGGGCTACACACTAGCAGTAATCAATACACCTATAATTTTAAGATTATGAAAATTTAAGATCTTTGCTCAAAAATGGCAAAAACCCAAACAATGTTAAGGGGAAAGGGAAAGAAAAACCACCCACAAGTTCCTTGAGAGCAAATAAGTCTAAATGCTTTTGCAGTGGCTAAGATTTTGGAAAGACTACTCTGTTGATGGGCAAACAACATCAGAGGTCAGAGATGCTATGTATGCATGTCATTACCTGCAACACCATTTCATGCAGCTGACACATCTACAGCGAGGACCTCCAGCTGCCAATGTTTACTGAGCTGAAAAAGGTCAAGAAATAAAACTGACCTTTTCATATGGGCCTGCTGGGTAAACATGAGGCATGCTTAGGCTCGAAAATGGATTAAGGGAGGGAGTGGGGGGTGGAAAAGAAAGCTCTTATAAGAACCTCCATGGGTAAAATCCAGCACTGTCTCCACTTTACCTAGTGAGATCACAGCAGTCTATTGGGCTTCACTGTTGGCTTTCAGAGTAAGAGCTTCTGGCCAGCTGTCACATTTGACAGCAGGAGTGTGTCCATGCAAAGATTGGAAAGCTCTCCTGCTTGCTCACCTAGGAAGACAGGTCCAAATCGAGCCCACAAATGCACTCTGTACCCTGCTGCTGTCACCACTCATGAGACACACAGGAACAGCGGCATTAGTTTTGCATTGGGTCTCAGTGTCGCCACAGTCCTTCCTTTAGGGAGGATGAAGCACTTAAATCTTTCGAGGTTAGGTACAGAAGCCACCTCAGTTTTGCATAGCCAGGATTTTGTCAGCGAGCTCTTCCTACACCCCGTCTCTTCAGCAATCAATCACCCAGGCATTAGCTTTCATTTCAGCACTCAGCACCATGTTATCTCTTCCGTCCTTAACACTACTAAGACTTCTTTAAAAAGTGCCAATACAACAGGATTGCAGAGTCATATTTACCCGATACACAGAACATGCCAGACCCAACATCAACACACTGCTTCTCTGGCTTTCTACAGAAAACACTGAGCAACTCCAGAAAGCTCAAATTATGCAAAGGCAAGCTTAGGGCCAACCCTGAGAATTTTTGAAAAATCTCAGTCCAAGGGTTAACATCCAGATTTTCAAGAACTGAACACTCGCAACACTAAAGATTGCATGCAGTATGATAGCAGCTGCTGGGTGATTGCCTCCTTTGAAGGTCTGGACCATGCATGGTTAAATACTGGGGGGGAAGCACAACACCAGGAAAGGCTGGGCTTCTAAAACAAGGCAATTTTGCTCTGTGCTTTCAGAAGCTTTGTCTCATTGCTTCCAGACTGTGGAGGATATGCACAGCATAGAATCAAGGTCCCTACACAAACACAGAACCAGCAATAGGCCTCTGTGAAGTGGCAGGTTCAGTGCTGGGCAAACACAAAACCTGCCCTATTGAAACCATAGTAGGATTTTTAGGAGGCCAGCTATCCAACTTGTTCAGCACGAAGGTATTGTGAAGCCACAAATAATCATGGACAGCAGCCAACAATATGCAAGTTCCATAATTCTTTCTATTTTCTTTAAATATAGCAAAACACTGACTCAAAAAATATATCCATCATAACTACATAATTCTTCAATATCATTATGTTAAAGTTCATGTTTTTTATGATGTAACTGTGTGCCGATGCAAGTGACTGTCACACCAAGTCAAATGCACAAAAATAAGCAAGCAGAAAGAGAAATACAGGCTGACTGGGAACACATTTACCTTTAAAACTATCTTGCCATTTGAAGAGTACGTCCTTTCACAAGCCAGAGCAGTACTTCATTTCGTGTGGGGTTTTTTTTATTTTGCTTTTTTTCTAGAACATTCGAGTGCATCTTTAATGTATTATTCAAACAGAAGCAATGATTAATTAATCAAAACTCCGTTGTATAGGGAGAAGAAAACCGGTGCTCTTGTGCAACACCCGGCCAGATGCTCTAACTTAAAGGGAATCATAAGGGAGGATGTGTCAGCAATAGTGCTTAATTATGCAATAAAAAATGATGGGATTTCAGAGACAGCTTTTAGGTTTTTAGCAGCATCTCTTTTCAGTGCTTCTCTTCACCATATATAGGCTACGCGCCTCCTTCCGTATCTCAGCTATCAGAGCTACTGCAGCAAAGAGCGTTTGCTCAAATCTCATACAATCTGGCCTGCATAGAACCACCAGCACCTGGATTCAAAACTGAACCATGGACTGTCCCTAAAATACACTGCTTTAAACGACAAGTGTCTTTCATGCGTTCCTCAGTACTTTTTAGGCACAAAAGACAGACCTGTGTAACAGGGAAGGAGTCAAAACTGGTGTCAGGAGGGCTGGTCTCTGCTTTTGTCTTTGCTAAGCTCTACAAGCCAGCTCATTTCTTGGTGTTTTTCTTTCCCATACTACATCTTCTTAAGATTGTGAGTTTAAGACCTCACAAAAAAAATAAATTCAAAACTGTTTAAAATGTTTAAAACTCTCCTAATGCATTAGCCTAATGCCGTCTAGGACAGGTTTGAGCAGGGCTGTTTCAAAGAGGGAACCAACTCCTTTCCAGTTTTGTGGTGGGCACAACAGGAATCATAACCTGCAATACCTACCAAAAAAAAAAAAAAAAGAAAAAAATGCAAGCTAGATATTAAGGGAAACTTTCCTTACAGCAATAAAGCGTGTGAATAGGTTATTGAGACTTTCTGTGGAGCATCTACTCTCAGTAGCCTGGACATCTGGAAGAATAGGCTGGATGTACTTCTGTCACAAACAGTTCAGGTTGTTTTGTTCTTGCCACAGGCCACAGATGAGCTACACAATCTCCAATGATCTCTTCCATCTCTATTTTTCTACCATGCCATACTTTTTATTATGAGAAAGTTTAAAACTGTCTTATCTTTTCCAAAGCACTGAGCTCTTCATTGTTTCCATTCATCAAACTATACTTACCTTAATTGAATGATACATAAGAAACAGGCTTTTGAGATTTTTTTACTGTTTTGTGCAACATGACTTTTACCTTCTGGTTAATATTTCCAACCAGAAGTTACAGGAAAACAGTTCAAAGAACTGATTATTTTTTTCCTGTCATTTAGAACATGAGATAAGGGATTAAAAAGAATGTAATAAAAATAGGGAATGAAGCAACTGTTCACTGCTATCCACCCTAGAGCTCAAAGGCCATCAACTCAGCTCCAACCAGCGTCCTTATTTCCCTTCAGAATCGCTACCTGAAGCCCATAAGTTATCAAAAATAAAAATTAAAAAATCACTATACATCTGGTTTAAGTACATGCAAAATCTGAAGGCAGAAAACTTACCATTTTGAAGCTTCACAAGAAATTACACTTTATTGTCTCCTCCCACCCCATATTTCTTTCTCTAACATACTGCATCCTTCCCAAGGTCACACCTTTCTGCCACTACAATCGCATGCATTGTCAAACTGCCACATGGTGACATGGTAATGATATAGACAGCAAGGGAAATAGACTCGGGGAAGAGTTATCCAGGAGGAATAGACCACTGTAGCAAAGATGGAGAAGGAAAAGCATAGCAGTTTACATTTGAGAGGCACAAGAGGAAAAGAAATTGCAAAAACACATGTAAAACTTTTAGCTCTCATCTAACATTATGTCATTGTTTAGGTAACGAGAAACCTCCATAGTCCCTTAGCCAAGCTTTCCATTGTATCGGCACTGGACATGCTGGAGACTACAGAGATTCTCACCATCTACCTTTAAGGTTATTATAATGATGGTATCTGCCTTTTTCTGTAATGCAGATCAAAGAATATCCTTCAGACTCTCACATTAAACCAGACAGCTCCTTCGGGCTGAAAAATCTGTTGTACAGAAGTAGCAATCTTGATGAAGGGTTTGTGAGATAGTGAATCTACCATATCTCTTAGATAACTTGTTCCAGTGCTTACTTAGCCATACTGATAATTTTTTTTTTAACTTAACTGCCTAAATGGGCAATATGATTTTTGCTTTTCCCAGGAAACTATACACCTGTATGCAGAAAGAGGCCATTATCACAAAAAATAAATGCAAAATAAATAGCCAATAATACACAATACAAGCAAAGGTAACTGCTTGCTGGAACCTCTTTCCAGCTGGGAAGTAATTGGCAGAGATGGAACATCTCCCACTAAAGATGCAGCTAGCTGTCTGTTCTGAATTTAAAGATGCAAGAGCCAAGTGATGGTTCTGTTTAGTTCCCTTACAAAAACAGCCAGTGAAATCAGAGTCTGTAAAAAGATGAAGCTAATTACACATTGCTTGCTCTTTTCCTGAGAGCTGACAATTGCTAAGGGCAATGCGCAATGGTGCAGAGGTACCAGAACCCACTCTGCTTGAATGAGCCAGTATGTCCAAAAGGCCTCAGGTGAAAAGAAGGTAACTGAAACCCTGGAAGATGCTTAGCCTTTCTGCATGACCCTACTCTTGAGCTAATTAGCCCTTTCAAGAGGCAGGAATAATTACTGTAATTTCAGTATTAAGCTACAAACAGCACATTATCTCCAGGTATCTCTGCTCGCCACTGCAGTAAGGCATACCTTGAAAGCTGGACAGCTGTGCTCTGCCCAGAGTTCTGTCCATAACATATTGAGGCCAGCAAATTGCTAGATCCTTTTCAGAAATTTAATTTCCTTGATTATTGCTAGTCCTTCTGCATATGCTCTCTGTTGTTATAGATTAAATATTTTAAGACCTATGCCATAATGGCTTTGGCTAGTTTCATTTTTTTTCATTTTTAACATTCATGGTGACAGCATATGATGATGCAAACTGGTTGTTACATTGTCTTTCTTTGGATCAAGGGAGATTAATTTTACCTAATTCTAGTCATGACGAAAGTTATCCTATAGATTTACTCATAACCTGATCTTTTGCATGCCAGTGAGTCAAAAATGACCGGTTAGCAAGTGCTAGCTAGACTGATCCTTTGGTTGGTTGTGAACACTAGCATGTCTTAATCCAGCCAGTCTAACCCCTTCAAGTTCCTCAGCAGCTGAGGATCTCCCTTAAACTTCTCCATTTCCCTAGGAAGGGAGATACGGAGACAAACCTAATCAAGTAGGTATAGGATTCTGTCCTCTCTTCCAAGCAACCTCCCCGCTGCCCAGCGATATTGTGAGGAGTTAGCATCAGAGTCCAAATAACCCTCAAACCAATACAGACAGTCCCAAGAAGAAGCTTGAGCTGATTTCCTCTCCCCTAATCAGCTCCTTAGACACTTGCTTAAGGCACCTTTATGAGGTGTATGTTCAGGAAGTTTCTGACTTACTCTACTTTGTGGGCCAGCTCTGCAAAAGAAAAATAAAACTACAAAAACCAAAAAACAAGCCCACTACCATGTTTTCTCTTCCAAACAGAGCAGGGAAGAGAAAGAAAAAAAAATACAGAAAATAGTTATTACAGACCAAAGCACTGCTTTCCACATTTGCACCTCAGATGTTGGTAATGAAGATGGGGAGGGTAACAGCAAGACAAGGCTGGCAACACTGAATTCTCCAAGGAATTCAGTCCATGTTTGGCACCCTTTAAGGAAGATGGGGAAAGGAATTTTAGCACTTTTTCTTTGCTCTAAGTGGAACAAAGCTATTTAATTTTAGAACAAAAATCACCACATATCTTTTTCATCTAAGGGTAGGCAGGGAAGGTTGGATTACAACAGTCATAAACCTAACAACCAGAACCACAGGCAAAACCATGGCTGTGCCGCTGCTTATCACCAAACAGTGGGGACAGGTGGTAGTTTTGGAGCTGAACCCACCTCCACCAAGCCAGACGCATCCCCAGCCTCACCACATCCTCAGGCTAGCTCAGTTTGCATATGTGGTCCTAAAACTGCCAGGACAGCAAGGTGCCAGCTTTGCTCTAGGGCACCTTTGACTCCCTGTGCACACTTTGGTCAATTAGAAATGACTTTGCACTTGAATTCAGATTTCTGTGGAAACTCCTGCTTTTGACACAAAATCAAGTAACTGTCTTCATTATGGATACTGTAGGAGCCCATCTTTGCATATCCAGATGCAGGGGGGTCACAACCCTATACAGCCATGCTGCCAGGTGTCTACCATGACCAGTTACCAGCCAGTGATTGACTCTCTTAATTCAAGTGCCTGATCCCTCCTATAACAGCTCCTCTTTCCCTTGATGGCCCCACAGCCCAGCTAGCAGATTAAGCTTCATTCTGAGTATCTAGGGTGGCCTTTGCCAGCTGCACCCGGTCTTGCACCCATTCTTCATCTCCATTTCCACTACCAAAATGCTTCAAGATAATGGAAGTGGCCCTCCACACTTATCAAGGCTGAGTGTTTAAAAACATATCACTTACGAGCTCTCCTTCTAGGTCTTCCCTTCTGAGAACTCCAGCCAACCTCAGTATCTCATTTCTGAATAGAGGAGGGTATCCATTTTGCCAGATCTGCTGACCATGCTCCTGTTAATACAGGCCAGGATGCTGTTAGTGATCCTCATTACCACAGCACTTGGCTGGCTTACCTTCACCTCACTGCCTACCAAGACCCCCAGGTGCCTCTCTGCAGACCTGCTGCCCAGTCAGTCTGTTCCCAGCCCATAATTGCTGCAGCGCTTTATTTCGCTCCAGGCTCAGGACCTCACATTTGCCCTCGTTTCATCAGTTTGCTGTTGGCTCACTCCTTCAGCCCGTCTAGGTTCCTCTGAATGGCAGACCTGCCCTTGAGCTACTGACTGGTACCCCAAATCTGGTATCAGTTGGGAAATGTTATCTGCAACAGTTTTTGCGTCACAGCCCACTCCTGTTTTCCCCTATACACACAGGTACTGAAAATCCCATCCTAATCACGGCTTAGCTTCCTCCTGTACTGCCTGACCATATAACAGGAGCTAAAGCATTAAAATATTTACATTACACTCTAGTCCTCCAGGAGCATGAGTGAAACGAAGCACAAAACCCTCTAACTCATCTGCCTCTGAGGCAGAAAACCAGCATTTTATACATTGCCTTTCAAAGTAAGGGCTCGCTTTCCCTCCATGCAACATCCAACTCGAGCAGACAAAGAAAATTGGATGCAGCCTCACTCAGGATTGTTTTGACGTTCCCCTCAATGTTGTGTAAAAGCAAAGTCACACCATGCCACGTTCGAAAGTGGCTTTGACTGTTAGAAGCTTCCCAAAGAGGTTTGCCCAAACTCCCCTCCCTTTGCTCATTATCCTTTTGCCCTCTTTCCAGTGCATCTGACTGCATCACCTCTTCAGCATTTAATTATTCCCTTTTCCACCCAAGCCGAAGACTAAGGTTTGCCCTTGGACCCCTTTGTCTGCTCCACACTAGCTCATTAAAAAGTTGGTGTTTGACAAATTCGAGAAAGAGAGGACAGATAACAGGAGATAAAGAGGTGCTATGATAAACCTGGAAGGGACAAAACCACTCAGTGTATGCAAACGAGATCAGTGTTTATTTCTAACCCTTCCAGACTAACATTTGTTTGCTCAACTATCTAGAAATGGTTAAGTGTGGACAGCAATAGTGTTCTGCTAGTCAGCAGCATTTCATGAGCTTCCTAACAGGTTAAAAAAAACCCAAACAAACAAACAAGCAAAGAGGAAGCAGCATTTCTGTTAAGACTCCCTTACAAAAGAAGCCTGAGCTTTTCTCCATTTTCCATCTACTACTTTGCTAAAATGGCAACAGGAAGAACCCCGATAGCTCTGAAAGGACCAACACTGAGACTTCTCAACAAATGCTTGTCTGTCACAGTGAAACCAAGTTCCTGAGCATAAATTATTCATGTTCAAGGACAGAAGTATCAAAGTCAGTAGCCCAAAAGATTAGGACAATTCTAGCATGGCACTTTTCTCCTTTGCAAGACAGGCTGTTTCTGTTATTTGTAGCTGAGGTTTGCCAGGGAAGTTAACTCAGCCAACACATCTAAAGGTCTTTTTGGATCTCTGTTTTACTTCCCTCCCTATTACTGTTCATCATACAAAAAGCTGCTTTGACATTTCCACATCATTCATTCAGACCAGGGTCACAAATACAGAATTCACGGGTTCCAGATAATCAAACACCAGCAGACTCCAGACCAGGATTTCCACTAAATGGGAGATGAGCACTGGAATTCGCTTAGGACTTTCTTAAATGGCAGTCATGAGAGGTGTGATGGAACCATCTTTGGTTTTGTTTTTTTAGGGGGCAGGAGGGGGTGCTTTTTTAGCATCTGCAATGTTCTTTGAGTAGCTTGGGCAGTTTTTAATGCTCTGTAATTGATGCTGTTACCCAGTGATGAAATTATATTGTTCAGGGTTACACACATGGGGGAAAGGAAGAAATAACTGGAAATGAACTGGGATGATTTTTTCCTAAATTAAAAGATACCATTTGAGGGAAGAATGAGTTACAAATTCTTCCTTTAAGAGAATTAGATCATGCATTTCACTTATATGCTCCTATTTAAGATGCAGATCCACTAAGGCAGCCATAGAGGTGAATCAGTTTCCACTCTGAATTAGGGGTCAGATTCACTTATTTCTGCATTTTCTATAAATCTAGTATAACCCCTGGCTAAGACACACTCCCGGCTGTCTGCAGCTAGCCTCTGGGCTGCTTTTTCAAAGTTTCTCTTTTTGCATTTTGATACAAGATACGATTTACCCCTTCATTAACTTGCCTCAAGTACAAATGGTTGGACTGTATCAGGTCAAAAGCATTTGAAAAAAAAAAATCTTTCTTTTTGGTTGATTTACTCAGTGAATCAATATTCTTCCTACTCAACCAGTTCTATTCTCAAGGGAAAGTCAGATGTTCATGGCCCTGACCTTAAATATTGGCCCTTAGCCTATCACTTAAAATGATAGACAGTAATTACAGGATTGGAGGACATAACTGTCAGTTGAGGAGGAAAAAAACCCACAACAAAACAAAACAAAAGGGAAAGTCAATGATGATTGGAAAGAAAATACAGATACACTGAGATCTGGCTAACAGGATCTCACTGGGAGGGTGATATATCGTAGCTTGCCCCAGATAAAAAATATACTGGATGTGATATTTTTATGAAAACCTATGTATGTTTCAGGCTGGAAATTCTGAATATAAAGAATTCCAATTCAATTCCTTGTATGTCAGACACACTGTCCCTTCTTCCCTCAGCTCGTCAAGCCCTAGGAATCTCAAGACCTCTAGCAGTACTGCTTTCTTTACTTTAGTGTGTCCAAAAAGATACTGCTGCCAGATTGTATGAATTCAGATCCCATGTTCCAAGACAGCACCTTGCAAACTGGTTAGCACTATCACCTCATCTGAGATGAGCAGGACTGTTCGATCTGTTTTCCCCTTGTGTTTTTTCTTTAAAAAGAACAAGCACTAGAGTGGTCACCTGAACTCCTCAGTATCACAGAAGCCATGCTCGCACAGTTCAAGAATCAGAAGTCCCCAGTGATCCTGGCTACTCACCTCATTGAGACCTGAGAAGGACTAGGCTTGCATAGGGCAGGTGCTTTTACCTCCTGAAAGTCACACAGCTAGCTTCCAGATGCTTCCTTCTGCGCTTCCAGTCTTTGCTTTTCAGAAGTTAAACTGCAGCTACAAATTTTTAAACCAGAATAGAAAAGCATTCTTCCCTGGAATACCTCTGCCTGGGAAACATTTTGTTGGCGTAATGCAGTTTGCAAAAGAGACAGTCTGATCCAGCCTACAACGCAAAAGCTGTGCCTCAGTACTGCTAGGAAGCACAATACTGCTACAAGCATTTTTAATAAACAGCAATTATTTTACTTTGCTACCTGACTCTGAGACCAACAAAAATAAGCAATGCAAATATGAAGCATGTTCAGGATAGATTTCCTCCTCCCCCCACAACAACACATGCCACGAAATACACCCCACCCCCACCCCCCCATAATAAATGCCAGATAAACCCTTTGTGTCCTATTGCCCTGGTGGCTCACTGTCACACAGCAAACAAGGCTTTGGAGCCATATTTAAGTCAGAATCAGAAGCTTTAGACAAGTCTGTTAAAACATTTGAAAACAAATCCCATTAGCAACTTAAGAGAGTAGTTTTCTACTCTTACTTACATTAGCTACTTAAGAGAGTAGGCTTTCTTGGTTTCATAGTACCTTGAAAGAAGACAGCTGAAGTTTCCCAAAACAATACCTCCTTTCCCAAAACATTTTCTGCACACTCAAGAGAATTTCTTAACAAAAGCAATTACTCTGAGCTCGATACAGGAGGCCTAGTAGTGTTGTTCCTAGTCAGACAAGGGCATGGAAGATTGACATTTTTCAGTACTCATGTGAGAAGACATAAATTTGTGATCAGAATGTAAAGGCTTCTGGTTTTGCTATAATTATGCCAAATAATAAAAAAAACCCATTCTGTTTTACTAGGCACAGGAGAAAGGCAGGAGTCTTCCTGTTTAGCTGAAAAAAACCCAGAAGGTTCAGAAAATTCTGCGCCTTGAAATGGCACATAGGTTGTGATGGGGTTTTCACTAAACTTTTGCTTGTGACAATATGAGTTGCAACGTTGTAGACCTCAATTACATGAACATCACCACCTCATTCACTTTTTCCTCACCTCCCACAAAGAGATTTATCCAGAAGACATTTTGGCAGTTAACACAAACACGAAGTCCCCAGACCCTTCCTGACCCTTACTACAGAAGGAGAATTTAGCAACGGTGAATTTAATTTGCTTTTCCAAGTACTTAAAGTGAATTGAGGTTGACATGCAGGGGAAAAAAATATTGCTTTGCCTAAAATGGTTCCCCTGCCAGTGCTGAAAGCTCTTCCATGGTGCTTATCTCTGCTTCGGAGCTAAGCAAACAGAGCAACATTGGAGACTTGAGCACTTGGTTGGCACATCAAGTATTTCTATGCAAAACACTTGTCAAGCATCTTCCCCAAGGCGATCTCTAACCACCTTTTCCACAATTTGAGCAGACCAGCTTTTTCAGATAGTTTGCAACGCATTCACGAAGCAGCCATATGTCCTTCACCTGCAAATTGCTACCATGCATTTTATATAAAATAATCAGTCTGAGTTCTTCTGATTGGACAGGTGTGTCCTGTCTCTCCATACTCTTGGCTACCTAAGCACAACTCCAAGATCTCCTCTACACATACCACATCTCATTATTATTTTGTTTATATATCAGTATAGCTAAAGCAAAAAACTCCCTGTGGATGTCACTGCAAATCAGCATAATGGTATATTTTACTTGTGTATCTGATTCCAATAAATCTATGAAACTATGCTACACTGGTACTGACGATTTCTGATTACTATCCCTAGAAATAAAAGAACCTGAATTTGAAATGTTTACCAGTCCAAGGTGATGTTTTTTGACTCAGTGCTATGTTTAATTTACCATGTAAGTCCTGACTAGCAGATACAATATTTTTATTTCAAGCAGTGAGGGCT
The DNA here is from genome assembly GCF_015220075.1 of Falco rusticolus. Lineage (NCBI taxonomy): Eukaryota > Metazoa > Chordata > Aves > Falconiformes > Falconidae > Falco > Falco rusticolus. The sequence continues at coordinate 32,553,009 of NC_051195.1, forward strand.
GTTTTTTGTTTTTAATAATATATAAAAAAAGGAAGATGTTAAGTTAATTTTTACAAATATCCAGTTGCATGCTTCAGATGCCTTTTTTTTTTTTTTTTTTAATAAATGGACAATTTCAAGTCTGTGATTAGTGCTGCATTAGAAATTACCTTACCTGGGGAATATTTTTCCTAGGTAACCATGTACTAACAGAGTAAACAGCAGGGTTAGAGCTCAGCGAGTTCTTGCCTTTTTTCCTTTTTTTTTTTTTTTTTTTTTCCTTTGAGACCTGTGACAAGGTTTATGACAGCTCCAGTTCTTCAGCAGAGAGAATTTTTTGATTCAGTATGAAGCAAGTCCATCTCAGGTCAGCTGAAGCATGGATTTGCTTTTTGAAAATAAGCAGAACTGCTTATTCATAACAAGTGCCAACTATATTTCAAATATCTTTAACATTTACCTTTACATGGTAGTGTTACGGGATGCTGGAAAAGTACCATCCCTAGCCTGAAGATGTATAGCCTGCTTCTGGACTGCTGTCAGGCTCAATAATGAAAGTAGGAACAGAAAACCTCAGTAAGGCAGTAGATCTTTGATGACCCCTCTTCCAACTCCGTATGTAAGTGGGTGATTTAAGTTGGACTCTTACAGAAAGATCTCCAAGGATCTAGATATGATGGTGATTGAATGGCCCTTTCTCTTCCTGATCAAAGAGTGAAGTCAAACTCTTTCTGTCTTTCAAGCAGTTGATTTTCCTCAGCTATCCACTACATGAATAAAAACCTTTGAAACAACTGGTCCAAGAGGAAGTACATCTCACCTGTCAAGAGAGATGTGGCAAGAATAGGTCTGCAGACTGCACAGGCTTTTAAGTGTTCATAAGCTTTTTGTGCAAGTATGAAAACATTATTCTCAGTTTCCAGATCAAACTGCCACACAGAAAAGTACTGTCTACATGAGGGAAATCATACCTGCAGATTTTAAGGAAGAAGTCCCCTTTATCCTTTAAATACTGGAATAAAAAAAAGAGCATGCAAAACTTCAAGATTAACAGAATCACTGGTGACTGTCTTCCAAGGATTGTGTCAGCAGTTCGGGGAAGATCTGAGTGGGTACAATCTTTAAGAGATCTTAGGTCATTTATAGTGTACAAGTCACAATTCATTTTTCACAGTAGACACTACTTGTTACTTAAAACAGAATCCATCTGAGATCATTTTTGTTCTTTAAATGCTCATTGTTCAGTCTGAACTCACTGCACAGACCCGTTACACTCAGCGTAGAAAGACAAGCAGCTCCAAAGGGGGCTCTAGCAATTCTGTTGGCATAGCGTCTGCAACAGACTCCACATCCAGCCTGCAGCTAACTACATCTTACATGTCCCAGCTGAATGCAGACTGATATGAAATACTGAACGAAATATGTCTAAACAAAAAATGCTATCATTTCTGCATTGCAGAGCCATTGCTGGATATTTATACCTTGACAAGTTTCCCTGTTCTAGGATTGCTGCTTCAGCCAGCATCCCCCACACTCTGTGAAACACACAAGCTTAAATAGAGAGTTTGGTCTAGCAGCAACAGTACTTGAAGATCAATAAAATCTTTGAGGCCAAGAAAGAGCAAGACCCCAGCACAGGACAAGGAAACAGACTCTTCTGGGTTTGATCTCAACTTGCTTTCTCACAGCCTTGGACAACTCAGCAGTATCAACATTGCAGCAAGGGTAGAGTCAATGAAATGTCAACATACACAAGCTAAGTTTGAGAAGATTTCCCAGTTCCCACTGATGTTAGCAAGAAACTTCCCTTACAAGGTTAACTCTTACTCGGGCACCTAACCGCACGGAGTGATATTAAGGCCTCATTACCTCAACTAGAGTTTTTATGTACATTTAGCTTTGCAACCAACAATGATAATTACGTTACTTCATGCTTTTTAGGGAGCTGTGTGGAGTCATTAATTGCTCTTCACTGTGAAGAGGAGCACTGTTCTACACCAAGTTAGAACAGAATCACAAGGCGGTTTAACACAGCTGTAACTGGTAAGAAAAGACCAGGAAAAAAACACCTCCTGTTAGATTACTAAAATACATGCAACACAAACATTTGCAGAAGACAATGAAAAAAAGAATGGAAGACACTTAGAGAAACAATGGGAAAAGAAGCCAGTCCTGCTTTCAGTGAAAGACTACATACTCTGGAGAACTTGCCCCAGTTCTCTGTTTGGCCACAAGCTTTCTTGTCAAAGCTTAGTCCATCTGGTTTCCCTGTACTTCTATTCCACCTTCCACTCTAAGAAGGATAACAGCATTGCCTTTGTGTTACCCATGCTACAGGGGAGAATAAAAATTATTAGCCTGATTTCAGATGAACTTGGATACTCATGGCAATCTAGGTACAACTACAACTCTGCATGGGCTTATTTTCTTGCCAAAAAAAAAACCTCAACAGTGAAGGTGCATCTTTGCTTTTTTCTTCCTGAACACTGCACGCTCCTGGAAGAAGGGGTCTAACTCTGGTGTTTGCAGAGCCCAGGACACAAAGCCTGGACCACAATCACAATGCAAAGAACAAATCCAAATAGAGGCCTTTCATGCACCAGAACTTAGAAGCTTGTTGAAACCCAAGTGCTTTGTGTGAATATTTCCTTCAGCAACACTTAATTCAGCAGTAGCTAAGAACACAGTAAGTTTAACAATTAGACAAAACTTTTTATTATCAGGTGATAAAATAATTTGGTTCCTCTTTGTTCCCATCACTCCTGTCTCTGCCAAGACTGAATCCCTTAGAAATATTTCTTATGAAATGTATCCACTCAAAAATAATTCTCCCAAGGAATAATTACTAAGGAAGAACTTACATCTGTATTTCATTAAAGCTGAAAAAATCTTACGATAGTAAAAGGTAATTTAGACCATCCACCAAGAACTTAGCACATAATGCCAATGACAAATTTAAGGAAGTAGCCTGGGTTGAGTCCATCTTCTTAACAAATAGAAGCGTGGGGAACTTTCTATTGTATTTCAAGAAAGTTTCAAGTGAGGAGCAGACTCAGCAATGCTTCATTCAATCTCTTAACCTAATGAAGGCCTGATCTACAGCTTATAAGGAGAATTGTTCCAATAACCCTTATGAGCTCTGTATCAGGATCTTTGAGAAAGCAATAATTTCTTTTTATGTCATACTTCCAGACTTGCAACTCTTGCCGTCACCATCAACAGTAAAGTTTATAGTCTTCTATGTGGACTAGATTTCAGAGGATATTTGTTCCTCACTCAAAATTCTGATACCTTTGTGGAAAAAACAGCTGTTGGTAATACTTGACATAAACATTGTGACAAAATAGGTAAGTGATTTTAAAAATGTTAGTCCCACACAACTGCTAAGTGCCATAGCGAGAATTAGCCCCATGTAGTGTTGGTGGAAGGTGTGATAATGGATGGAAGGCAGTGAAATCATGTACAGAGCAACACAGACACAATCCAGCTCACAAACCCAGCCTGGGGGTGAGCACTGCAGACCTGAGGAGAAGAGGACCTTAAAGCACAAGAACCACAAAGCTCAAGAGGCATTTTAGTGTCCTTTCAAATGAAACCATTTTTACAAAAAAAAAATAAAAAAATATCACATTGAGGGATTTTATTTCTAGTTATATTTGGGTGGGTGTGTCCTCTTTTTTTATTATTAAGCACTTTTTTTTTTTTTCAAAGTTAGCATGATCCACATACACTAAAATAACAAAACACAGTTTAAAATGGCTTTGTCAAATATCCAGTCAAGGTCCCTCCGTCAACTGTACTGAGTTCCCTACAGCTCCAGCAGTGAGGCAGACCTCGTTCAAAACCATTTACTGAGCAGCACTCCTGAAATATGCACAAATACCATTTTGCACATTTCCCCACAATAGTCGTCCTTCTCCACCAAGACAGAGTCCAACACGTGATGCAATCTCTGGGTTTACTGTTGTCAGCTCACTTATTTGCTGTTTTAGCATTATTCAGCACCTCACACTGAGCTGCCTTTTCTTACTGTGAAGTGCTGCTGGATTTGTACTGCAGTGCTATTCGGTTTCCATTTAAAAAAGAAGAAAGTGGGGGGTTCATTCTGGTTTTAAACAGGCTGCTTCTATCTTTGAAAAATGAATGCTTGAACATCCTCTGAAGGGAGACTGTTATTTTCTTTTTAAATAGCAAAAAGCATTTTAGTTTGGGGTTGGTTTTGGGTTTAGTGGTTTGGGGTTTTCTTTTGGTTTGGTTTTGGGGTTTGGTGGGGTTTTGCTTGGTTCCCCACCCCCACCCACCCACCCCAGAGTCCAGATAGAGCACCCAGTGCTACAGCAGTGAATTCAAACAACGGCCTCATGGGCAGGGTGCACTGGGTGCAGTGTGGGAGAAACAGGGAGTAAGGGCCTGCTCACGACTCTGCTCGTGAGTGGGTGCATCACTTTTCCAGGTCTCATCTGAATGCAAGGCCTCTGGAAGAGCTTGCCTGGTCTATGGGTTTTCATCACCTAAAGGAATTGTTCTAGTTGTCTAATCTGACCTTCCACAAGGAGTTTAAAGCCAGCCTTTGAGGCACAGTACAAACAACCTTTATTAACCTGTGGAAATCTCAAAGTTTAGATCCCTCCTTTTCTTTGAAGTTTCACCCACTCCGATCATTCTTCTAAACCTTTTTGTTCCCTCTGTCCAGACACCCCCTTCCCTCTTCCTTCGGCAGATTGCCCCCCTGCACCCGTCCCCTTTAAAATCCCTGCATCTCCTGCACACACCTGGGCCACACATTACATCCCTTTAGTTCCAAAATCTATTCTGGTGATCCTGTGCAGGCAGGAGTGGTGATGTTTACAGCCTGGAGGCCCGTGGGAAGGCACAGCCAGGACACAGAGAGTCCCTGGCGTCTGCGTTCCCACCGCACAGACTGCTCCTGTTTTACTGCCAGCCGTGGCTTCCTGCTCACCTGCAGCAGGCTGAAATCCCCATCTTATACGGGACAAGTGCACATATCGCAGACAGCATCTGCAGATCCCTTGTCACACTCAGTAGGTGATATTTATATGCCAATTTTCTGAGCAGTTGTTTCGTTGGTAACATTTTGTGAAGTAGGTTGTACTTTGCAGGTTAAAAAACAACAAGCACAAATGCTGCTGTTATACCACATTACATGCCTTGGATATAGGATTTGCAAGACAGCTGTAATGGTAACCTCTGTTCCTCAGGTATTCCATCGATTCAAACTTAATGCTGCACATGTGTGAACAGAATCCAAAACTAAGGCCAAATCTGCCAGAGCTGAGCCAGCTCCCCATCAACAGAGGGGGGATTTGTAGCAGCTTAGGATCAACAATTTGAAGGTTTAGTTTGAACGACCAAGGTTTTGATCTGTAAGCACTGAACTCAAGGGGACATAGCAGATTTTCAAACCAAAACCCCAAATCCCAGCTCTTTAGGCTAGGGATGTTCAGCACACTTACTGATTTTTCACGGCTATCCAGAGAGGCACAGATGATGCAGTGTTGCCTATTCTGACCCATACGGTGATGTTTTCCGCAGCCACCTAACAGCAGAGCTCTCTGTAGCGTCTCAAGCCAAGTACACTGGCTCCTGTCCTGATGATGCAATACACTGTTTCCTTAAACTGCTCTCCTTCCCAACCACCTTGTAGGGACCATCCTTACGGGTGAACATCTGATGGGCCACTGAATGCTCAAACCAGCTTCTGGATGGCCCTACATGACTCCCAGTGAGCGTCCAGCCTCACTGATGTTGTTACAGTGGCGGTAACTGTATGAAGATATCTGCTGAGGTGCAAGACCATGGGGGCCAATACTGGCCCTGCAGGACCTTGGCAGTGGTCCTCTCCAAAGGGTACAATTCAGTCCCTGAAAAGGACCAGACTAACCAAGATGAGCACTTTTACAAATACTAACTTCATTTGAAGATACACAAACAGTAAGCAAGCACCCTGTTCTGTCCCTAAGCATAGCTCTTCACTGGTAGCCCCAACATTCTTCAAGGCTGGGTCATGGCCTTTTGATGTAGTTAAACTGAGGCACGAAGAAAAACCAGCTTTTCTTCTGCCATCAGATGTGCAGAAACGAAACCTATGAACACTATATTAAGACTCCATCCAGTTGGAACCACTGAAAAGAAATTATATTCCCGGGGGTGGGGGGTGGGGGGGGGGTGAGGGGTGTGTTGCGGGGAGAGGAATAAAAATGTTTTTGAGGGATGGAGCGTTTCTTCTACCAAAGTGCAGCAGAAGCTTCACTATGAGTGGTCTTGACTACCCTCATAACTGACCTTCCTTTCTTTTTTATAACACTGGTGAATAATTAATGGTTTGTTTTCTAACGTAACTGGCTGAGGTTTTAATTATTTTGTATACTGTGTCCAGAAATGCCTATCTTTAGAAAATGCTGCATCACTTCAGTTTTTCCAGAAGGACTTATTTTAATAATGGAACAATTTCCCATGTCTTGGGCAGGATAAGCCACCCTAGCCTCTCTCTCTTTCAAGCTGGCACAACATAGAAAATGAAAGGCAACAGTCCGGTCAGCTAATATTGCATCCCACTAGGCACCTATAAACTCTCCAAAGTATTTCCGTCCCTATGCACAAGACCCCACACAGCAGCTACGTGATAAGTACATCACAGAGTGGTGGGCCACCTAGTAACTAAGGGTCCATGGCAAGGCCAGATTTTACTAAAAGCCACTGCTTTATGTCAAATTTCTTGGGCACATCTGCAGCCTTTTTCCTCACAATAAGATTAGCTGCTCCAGGTACAGCAGGTCAGCAGATCCCAGCCACCCAGACAACGGCAGCTCCGTGCTGACATGCATGAGGCTGAGGTCTGGCAGAGACAAATTCAGCCCATCCCAACAGCCTTCCCTGCCAGACGGTTACACCTGCTGAAAGGGATCCTGCTCAGGGTGTAGCTGAAAGGAGCAATACAGGAAAGACTCAGCCACATGGGCAAGCCCAAGTTCACAAGCAGCATCTGAGAATCATGGGCCAGCCAGCGCACCGCAGGCTCCCCACTCCCTGCTGACCCCCAGCGTGGCACCACACGCAGGTATGGCACAGTGCCCTTGGGGCCACAGTGCAGCTCTAGACCAGCCTCTGCGTGCTGTTGTCCTCTCCAGGATGCAGCGCAGGACTCATTCCTGCAGGCAGACCCAGGCAGGTAAATCTGTACTGAACCACACACAGATTGCCAGCTGGGCCATTCGCTGCTCCACAAGGTATTCCTTAGGAGAGACATACATGTTAATATCTTCTTCCCACTGCCAGAAGCCCACTGTTTTGTAGGGTAACCACCCTCTGATTAAGGTGATCTGGACGATAAAACCATTTACTATGCGGGCAAAACTAGTTTGTCTATAGAGATCTAGTCAGGCACTGTCACAGGGAGAGATCTGACCTCTCCGAACTTCCTTCCCTGCAGACTAAAATGCATGATTATTCTGAGCCCAAGACTCAGAGCAATCTCACTGCACAGAGCAAACAGATTAAACACAATGACCAAATAATCTGAAGATTAACCTGCATCACCCCAGAGCACAGGCTGGCACCTCTAGCTCAGATGTACATTTCCAAACCAGGATTCCTGCATCAAGCAGAGTTCAACAGTTATGTTAACACAACCAGACAATCTAGAGGCTACTGAATATGGAGAAAAAAACTCCCAGGTAGACGTACAGCTCCAGGCACGCCAGAGACCTGTTCTGAGGCTTTTTGTTATTTCTCTGACATAAAAAACACCGACAAATGAAGCTATTCCTGCTCTGAGTATAACCAAATTAACACAAAGCTGTTTCTGCTGCTTCCCAGGCAGAGACATTGCAAGCAAGTCAGAAGAGAAACTTTTCTGCCAAGTTACTGGGTTCATTTACAAGGAAAACTTTTCCCCCCATTCATCTTTTCAGACTCGGTGGGCAACCTGGCACTCTCCAACCCAGCTGTCCAGCCTGCAGAGCCAAAGGGAGGCTCAGCTCTAAGACAGCAAAGGGATTTAGTAACCAATTGCAAAATGCTTCTACTGAATAAAAGCCTGAACCTTAAACAGCTTGAAACATTTTTCATGTGCAGCTTCAATCCAGGAAATTAATCAAAACAACACAAACAAAAGAAGATACAGCTTCTGAACAGTAATACAAATATATGCAGGCAATCCAAACAATTCTTGCTGCTTTAATTCCCTGGAGACACAACTGCATATATTACACAAAGCTTAGATATTAAAAGTCTGTGTTTCCAAGCAATGAAATTGCTGCCATAAACATCCCTGGATCCATTTTTAGAACTACTCTAAATAGCCCATCTCTGTCTTATTTTGCTGTCAGGGTTCCAGCATTTTTGTGAGCATCTTGACACTGTCTCACCTCTCCCCTTACCTGAGGCATCACTCAGGATCCCTCAGGCTTGACAGCCAGGGCCACATTCCCCGCATGCCTTGGTCATCCTGCCCACATTAGCTCCCAGCTCCTTTCCCTTTACATCCTTCACGGCTTTACTTGCCATCTCGAGTACCTTCTAAGTATAAACCACCCCCTTGTCTAGCATCTACCACACTGGGTCCTTGCTTTAAGTCCTGCATGCTTCAGTGCAAATACTAATGCAAGTCTATGCTGTGCCTCTGGCATTTCTGAAGTGTTCATTAGCGTGGTGTCCAGATATTGAGCAGTTAGAGCTGTTCTAATCTTCCTCATTGCGTACTCATTAAAGCAAAATCCTTTTCTAAGACACTTTTTGTTATTGACTGTTCCTCAAATATTTGAAGAAAATTACTAACAGGTTGGGAATTCTGTGTCAGAATAATTTGCAGAGGGAAACATTCTTAAAGTTAGTTTTCCACAAATCATTTTCAGATCCTCTTTCTTCTTTCCCTTCTGCATCTAAAAGATATTTTCTACTGGGGGGAAGGAAAAAAAAAAAAAAAAAGAGGGGAAAAAAAATCAAACCAATACATGCCTAGCAAAGGTGATGAGTGGCATCTAAGCAGGCTGATGGAAGAAGAGTACCCCCATTTCTTCCTCTCAGCTACAACCTGCTTTCTTTTAGGTATACTCATGGATTTCTGTGGAGATGGCCCTGCCTGCCTCCATCTCTGGCAACTCAGTTGGAAGGTTCTTCTTGACGCCACTTTCTATCTGTAGACAGATTGGGAACGGCGCCTGAAGCAGCAAGAGATCTGTATTTAATTTCAGTTCTCCCTCAATTTTTTTAACCCTTTGGAAAAATCCTTTTCACACTTATGAATTTAATATTAATGAAAGAAATGCCAGCCAGCTCTACTGGCAACTGATCCCAAGCAGTTCCTATATCGGCTGTGTTAAGGATATTGCCAATACTGTTTCCAGAGACAAACCAGTTGTCAGGGCTTCTGCTCAGTAATCACATTCTGCATTACCGTTGGGGAGCTTTTAAGAGTCAGAGGCCATCAGCAGCTACATCAGAATACTAAAGTGTTACTGTGCTGTTTTCTATAATCTCCCAACATGAGAAAACTGTCTTCTCAGTAAAATGCTTTCCTGTTCTACACTTTTGACCAATGTGATTTTCTAAATGAAAGCATTTACACGACATATTCATAAGACAACATATTTAAATATGAAAAAGCTGAGCAGGTATGAACTACCAGTCAGCAACTCAGCCAGTAGGAGCATTTTTATTAACCGCATTATTCTTTCAAGGAATGAACCCCTTAGCCCTGCAAAGAATTTAAGTAGACTTGAGTAGCCCCGTTCAATCAGCAAGATCCCACAAATATTTACCTCTTTTCCTGACTCAACCTTTACTTTAGGTACCCCAAAAGAATTTGAAAACTCTTTCTGCCCAGACCTGTAAATCCTTCTTTATCCAAGTAGTCCTTCTTGCATCCCTATTCCCTAAAGCTGCAATTACTTGTTGAGCAAAGATTAGCAGAATTTAACTGGCTCAGTGAAAAGAATCAGTTTTCTACCACTGATGCACAGCAGCCATTTAACAGTGAGGATCAACAGTACAAGAAGCTGGCATTTAAAAAAAAAAAAAAAAGCACGGCATATAAATTCATCTGGAAAAGGAAAAACAAACAAATACTGGAAACAAGTTGGGTCACAGAGGCTGACTTCAAGTGATCTCACACAGATTACACATAGGAGAAAAGGCAAGACTATACTGTCAGTAAATAGCTACTTTAGCTTTCAATTAACTGCCTATTCATTGCTCATTTTCTCCGCAGCTGCAAGCCCAAAAGCCAGACTCTGCATCTGCAGTGTAATTCCTGCGCCCATGGATTCCTCCACCCGTAAATTGATGTTACTCTGCATTTACACACTACAGCTAGTTCCCAGCTTCAGCTGAGCAGCACCCAAGAAAACAGAAAGGTAGCTCAGAGGAGTTTCTCACTCTGCTTCACCCAGACTGAAACAGGGAGAAAGCGTTAAACTCATGAACTGACGATAACAAGATTAACCACAGCAGGAGCACTGCCTAAATGGTTGTATTGGGTCTGGCTGAGCCCCACGGCAGCCCTCACAGTGCTCTGCTTGTACTGGCAGCTAGAAAGGTGGTGGTAACACACCAGGGTTTTGGTACCTGCTGGGCACCAGCACAGCACCAAGGCTGCCCCTCCAACATCCCCCCTTACCACTAGGCTGGGGGTGGGCAAGGTCTTGGCGGGGGACAGAGTCAGGACAGCTGACCCAAAGTGACCAGAGGGATATTCCATACCGTATGGCATCTGCTCAGATATAAAAGCTAAGAGGAAGGAGGGGGGGGGGACAGACACACACACATTCTTTATTTACAATGTTTGTCTTCCAGAGTGTACTGAAGCCCTGCTTCCTGGGAAGTGGCTGGACATCACCTGCTGATGGGAAGTAGAGAATAACATATTTTGTTTTCCTTCACTTCCAACACAACCTTTGCTATTGCTTCATTAAACTGCCTTTATCTTGACCCACAGTGTTGTTTTTTTTTTATTTTTAATCTTATTTTCTCCCCCCTGTTCTGCTGAGGAGAGGAGTGATATTGCATCTTGGTAGGCACCTGGTGTCCAGCCGAGGTCAACTCACCACAAAAGTGCAGATGTAGTGAGTGATACACGTATTCACACACATTCACATTCAAAGGCCATCAGATCTGTTGCCCGTTCCCTGATCCCTGTCCCAAGCCCTCTCCTCAGGCACCTTTCTTTGCAGTAAGTGATTTCCCAGCTGCTCTCCTAGACTTGCAAGGCATTCACCAGCACAGCTGAAAGTGCGGTGCCAAGGTGCCTCTGCATTATCCCCAGCCTGTCTGTGGGAGTCCCAGAAGGCAGTGTGCACAAAAGCTGGAACAGCTGAAAAGTCCTACAGAACTCTTCCCGATCAGGCAGCCTGTCAGCAGGAAGGAATTACAGCAAGGGGAGCTGCAGCAGAGCTATCAACTCAGAGAGACCTAGGATCAGCTAACTGGTTTTGACAGGCTCTCCTTGGCTAAAGCACTGAGGAAAATCCATAAACCACACCTACCTTACAGGAATGCGTCCAGATGCAAAGGGCATGACAAGGGAATGACTAAAAAGGAAAAAGGGATGTGGGCATTGTCAGGATAGCATCACACTGAAGCAGATAAAGTGTCCAAGTGATTTATGAGCCTTGATCACAACTCCTCTTCCTAACAGTGCCCAAGTTCAACACTTGAACCCCACTGCCTGTCTCAGCTCCTCCACCATTTCCAAGAGACAGGTCTGCACTACCATGCTCTGGTTTCCATGTGCTTTCCGAAACAAGCACAGCTTTTGCGAGCTGCCCTGGGAGTTTGCAGGTGAACGTGTCTGCAAGTCTCCCCTCCTGCTGCACCGCTTGAACCTACTGGCTGACTTGGACGAAGTTTTACAGCTACGGTAACACAGGGAAATCTCTCAAAAAGCCAGGCAGCTGGGCAGAAAAGAGACATCCAAGAAACATCCCCTGGGAGCACCCTTTCTAATGGAAAGGCCAAGCTTACCTGTTATTGAACACCTGTGAATCCTGGAGACAGAATTAGAAAGAGAAAGAAAACCTTCATGAAGTCCTGGCCCAGGGGAGAAGTTTCAATCAGAGCTGGCAACGAACCACAAGACAAAGCCATTGGAAACCAAGCTCCATTACTTCTACTGCACTTGTTTAAACTATCTCTTACCTGAAGATCTCAGCAATTTAATTAAGTAAATGGCCCTCAGAGGCAGGTAAGTATCATGATGCTTATGTTACAGATGGCTTGCACTGAAGCACTGAGCAGTTAATTGAGTTACCCATGACCAAGCAGGAGGAGCGGCATGGGAACCCATGAGTCCTGCCTTTCTGGTCTTTTCCTCTAACTAATAAAGGCACATTTGCAGGTCTTCACAGCAGTCCCACTGCACAAAATCCAGACAGCCCACCTGTGCAGGAGGCCAGTTGGCATGCTGTGATGAAACTGGCAAGTCCTGATTTGTCCTGAACCTCTTCCCACTCTGGCTCAGTCTGAAGACTGCCGTATCTCACAGCGAGTTTGCCCAGCTCTGCCTCTGCTTTGACTTTGCATGAAGGACCATGGCCATGTGTAGGCTAGGCTTTGTAGCTTGGTGCAAGAGCAGTCATAAACATTAAACATTGGGCATTCAGCAGCTCACCCACCTCGGACCGTGAAGCCCATGTCTGGCAGGTTACCTTCAACCATCCTGGTGCCCAGGCTCTGGAGAGCACCCTCCAGGGCCAGCCTCTCTGACTTACTGTGCATACGGGCAGCAAGGTTGGCCTTGGATGCAGTCCCAAAACTCACAGCAGGTGGGAGTTCCTCCTGCAGATGTCCAGGAGAGTGGTAACAAAAGCTTGTCCATCTTTCAGTCAGCTGTTCCTGATAATTAGGACTTCATTTTCATTTTAAATAATTCCATCATGTCAGGTCTAGTTATTTCCAAATTGTGTTTTTCTTTCCAGTTTCTAGCCCCATGATTTTTCTTGAGCTCCAAAGCACTCAAAGCTGAGATTTACCTGAGGTCAGGGCATTGCTTCCCAGCTGGCTACGGGTAGGTGGATAGCACCCTTGAGGACAAAAATGAAAATATAAAAGAATGAAAAAATAAAACAGATCCTCCCATTCCTAACTTTACATCTCCCAGTGCTATAAAAGATGTTCAGTGTTAGTTACAATCTGCCTCTCCTAGCAGCTGGAAAACTGGATTGTGCATAACTAAAACAAGACATTAGATATTTCTTGCACAGAACAATTTCAGTCCCCATTAGAAATAGAACTATAGGAGGACACGCCTCCAGCTATAAAACCTATTGTTCATTAAAATAGTACTGCTGGTAACATCATTATGGTTAAATAATGGTTCTAGCAAACTAAAAAGCATGGTATACAAATAGCTAAGGGATGAAATCAAAGAAAGGAAAGGGTCTCTGTATTGACTAAATAAGGGAGCATGACAAATTAGAAAGATGAAACAGATCAGAAAACATAAATGGAGAAATACATTTTGATTCCATTAGACTGCATAAATTTGTCACTGGAAATGGAGTCACCTATAGCTGGACTAGGCAAACTATGGGACAACTTACAGTAGAGAACAGGCTCTTGTTAAGCTGTTTAAATATTTGTGCTCTGTGATGTTACAGAGGTTCTACAGCCCACCAGAAAAATTAACTGCTGGGTTCCAACCCTGTGCACAGATCTGGAGCTAAAGACACGTCTGTTCACCCAAAGGCAAAGCACAGCACATCAGCTTCATTAACTGGTCCCATGACAGTATGGTGGGCAATTCCGATGGGAACAGTCCATTGCTAATGCTGTAGTAGGGCAACTGCAGCATGTCTATTCAAAGACAACCAAAAACACATCAAGCACGTTCTCAGATTTGTATGGTTGTCTTATTTTTATTAAATCATTAATAAAAATTACAAAGTAATAAAACCCCAGTTGGATAAATGCTAGTTAACACACACATGGTGCTTTAACACTACTGAAGTGAAATTCATTCAAACACACCAGTTCGATTAAGCATGAGGGATGATGGTTTCTCTGCAGCTAATCCTCACCTAGCTCGCTCACTCAGAAGTTAAGGAGAGAGACTGATTTTTAACTTATCGAAGATAGAATTTTACAGCATCTTCGAGAAAAGGAAGGAAGCACATGCAGCATCACTTCCAAGGAATGGCAGTAGCAAGTGGATACAGAGGAGAATTTCTTATTAAGTTGAAGCAAATACACATTGAGTAGCTGCTGTTTAAGACTCAGCGACATCTCATGGATTATCAAATGAGTTTTTAAAGACAACCTGTTCAAGAGGAGAAAAGGGGCGAATAAAAAACTCCCTAGACTGGAATTGACTCTAAGTATAAAACATTTTACCCCAGGCTGTGAAGAGGGGTCTTTTTTTATTAAACCATGCTTGTGCTTCAAACAACAGCAAGTCACTAAGCGCTCAAAGAAGCTGATCATCTGCATCAAGATGCCTGAAGGCAACCTCAGTCTTCTGGGCACATGGAACATGGGCAATGCCAGGAACTATGTTATGTTTATGATTTGCTTCTTGTAAGAAGAGCCCAAATTCTCAACAGAGGCTGGGGTCTGCCTGCCTGGAGAGCAGCTCACGGAGGAACCCAGGGGTCCTGGCAGACAGCAAGCAGAGAGCACAAGCCAGCCCTGTACCCTGGCAGCAAAGGTGGCTGGCAGCCTCCTGGGGTGTGAGAACACAAGCCCAGCCAGTGATTGAGGGAAGCAATTATTCCCCCTGCTCAGCCCTTGTTAGATGCTGCGTACAGTTTTGGCACCCCCAGTGCAGAGAAGCCTTGAATAAAGCACAGTGAGCTCAGGGCAGAACTGCTCAGGCAGTGGGGCTGGAGCACCTTTGCAGAAGGGCTACAGGAGCAGGGTCTGCTCATCCGAGAGGACATGGCCTTGGGGAGCCCAGGAGTCACCCCCCAAGCCAACAGGGCACTCCTCAAGAGAAGGCAGGCTCATCATAGTGGGGGATGGTGGGAGGAGGAGTGACCAGGCGTTGAGACATGAGAGGTTCAGCCCGGACACAAGGGAAGAGCATTTCCTCCTGCGAGGACAGCCAGGCAGCTTGACAGGCTGCCCACAGCAGTTTTACAAACTCCATCTTGGGAAGATTTCAAGATGCAACTGGAAATAGCTTTTACTCACCTGGCTGGACCTCAGGCTGTCCCTGCTTTGGGCAGGAGACTAGAGATTTCCAGAGGTGCCTCCCCATCTGAATTGCACTTCTTGGGGCACTCTGCTGCAAATCCCACAGTGCGTGTTCAAATGTGCGAGCATGAAACTGAAACCTCAGAGATCTCTCTTGGGTTCTACATGTAGGCTGGTAGCTTAACTCACAGACTTCTGGCTATTCTTTGGACCCAGAGTTTTGTTTGCCTGAACGGGTAGGGATGCACGCATTTGTCCCCACACAGCAGAAGAGGAAGCTCTTTGATGTATGAGGGGTTTTTTTTCCATTTTAGTATAGCTGGCATTAGTGCACATTTTGTGCAGGAGTGAGCCTGCAGCACTGAAGTCTGCACTTGTATCTGCTTGTAACAAGGACTGGCCCCTGTGCTAGCCTGCCTTGTCTTTGTTCTACCTGATCCACAGATGCTCAAGTCATTCTTTGGGATTTGTTTTTCCATGAATCCCCTGAGTGCTGCATATTGTGAAATAACTGGGCTTGGTTCCAAATCAATTTTGTGATTACATAAGCACTTACCACTCAGCTCTGAATCACACAAAATGCAAAATTCCAAGTATATCAGCCAAAAATGACAAGTAACTTTGAAATAGAATCAATCATCTGGACTATCTACACCTGTATAGTAGAAACTACAGACACATCACGATCGTAGCTTGTGTTACATTTCAGGACACTGACAGCATCAGACGTGGCTGATCAGTGCAAAGGAAACAAAACTAAGTTAGCTGGAAACAGCACTCCTCTTTCCCTGGAGTGAAGCAATGGAAAACCCAGCCGTTCTTTCCCCAAGGTGCTCTGAATCATCTGCTTCTACTGATAATTAGAGAGTAGTAAATAATCACAAGTCAAATTTTCTTTATTATTCAATTGCTCATAAGTGACTTCAGTTGTTCAGCTGAGTCTTTTCCCTGTCACAGCCCCCACTTCCCCATTCCAGCACCACCCGAGCAGCCTGCTGCAAGTCCAACTGCCACGGCCACATCAATGACTTAATACCAGAGGAAGGAAAACATGCAAACCGCATCTTGTTGCTTGCCTTCTACCACTCCTTCACTACAAGTCTGTTTTCTTGATTTCTGCCTCTCAGTCCTTCAGTGAATATGGGGGGACACAAAGACGGACACATGGGGGATGCAACAAAAAAAAAAAAACCAGCCAGAGTTTCTTGCAATTCATGTTGACGATTGAGAACCGACCTCCCACAAAGAGCTTAACTGCTCCATAGCTGGGAGGCCCATGCTCCTTTCCACCTATTTCATTTTGATGGACCAAGGCTTCCCAGAGGTGTACTAACATATTTATGCACTGGATGGGTTATCCCAACAGCCACCAATAAATCTTATTATCTTTCTTCCACAAGTCTTGATAGCATTGAGTGATTGATGCACTAAAACTTGGTATAAACGTGGAGATAAACATCTGCCATTCCTTTCCTTCCTTGTCTTTACAGCATCAGCATTTTAGAAGTGACAACCCATTGTTTCACTTTTAGCACAGCTGTCCTAAAGCTGCCTGAAGAACAACAAAAGTGATGCAGAAACATTAATCTTTCCTTCTTGGGAGAAAAATAATGGCTTTAAAGAGCTCGTCCCCTACCACAGCCCCCCTGCTGTTTAAAGGGAAATACATGTATAGCACTCAAAATTGGGGAAGATAGATGACTAACAGCAGCATCTGAAACAGTGGTACCCAACTTTAAGCTTCTGGAGATTGGTATACCAGGCTGAGGCCACACGAAGCAGTCATGCCTTCCTTGGGAGGAAGAAAAAGATTCAGCCAGTCCAGAGTATTATGTGCTCTGTACTTTTACCTACTGATCAGCAACGCATGCAGACCACTGATCTAGAGACTCCAAAAGAAACGCAACCATCCTGTGGAAAGGTTCTACTTCAAAGAACTGACAGTGGAGCAACTTTATAGAAGCTGTCCAGCAGGGTCATCAAGCTATGAACCAAACCAGGTACCCTAATTCCATTCTTGTTTCTATCCAAGAGCAACCAGTTCCTCCAGCATATAGCGATCTGAAATACATGATCACTTTGTCTGCTAGAATAGAAATTACCTGGCAGAGGAAAAACCTGAAGGATGTAAATTATAGCTATTGTTTCAAACCTGAACGCTTGTGTGGATTTTCCCCTGCTACTGATGTTCTCTTCAATAGTTTCTTAGATTCTGTCCAACCCTGGGCATGAGCAGGACTGAATATTCCTTCCCACCTCCCTCAACACCGAAACCCATAGCTCATGCTTGGGGAAAGCTGGAAGTGGACACACACAGTCTTTCAATGTCCTTTCTCAGCTGACTTTCTTTGGTCCACAACACATGACAAAAGACACCCATATATTAAAGTGAACTCAAAGCATACGAGAATGCATAGCAAGCAACAAAGACTCGTTTATGAGAAAGGACCAAAAGATAAAGATATTTTGCCAGAGCCAGATGCTGCACCGCTCTCCATAGGATTCAAAAACCTGAAGCATAGCAGGGAACTATGGTGTGCTGGCTGCGGGATAAGCCTGGGTTAAAATACATTCTGACTTGCAAAATTAATTTATTTGATCCCAAACAGGAATGCTATGATGGGACAGGAAACTGAATCAAAACATCTCGAGTTCCAGCCCTGGGAGGCAACCATTAATCGATCATCTGACTCAAAGGAGAAACAAAAAAGTGGATATTTAGTGAAGTCTCAATATCACTTTTCCTTCTGATAGTCCCCTTTGTTATTAGTGCTGAGAGTTGATCAGAAAACATATAGCTTCCTCTCCCAGGAAAACAGAAAAATAATCCTTTGAAGATGTTTATTGAAATTTCTTGATTGAATTTTGACGTAATTGATTTCTAGATTGAGTTTTCCTTTTACCTTGTTTGAAAAAAGACTGTTTCTTTAAATTTCATTTCAAAACAGCATTCAGGGTATAGGTGGAGAACATAGAGAAGAAAGGGGAATAGGGACTACTTTTGCATTTTCTATTTCTTACATATTTACAGTAGAAAAATCAGAAAAGGGGCAAAAATCCAGAAAGAGTAACAGGGTTAGGATGATACTATTTTTTAATTGAAACCAGAAACAGGAGTTTTAGCCAAAATAAAATGAAGGAAATAGTGTGTTTAACAGCTTTATTCATTTCACTTGACTAAACCATACAATGCTGTCAAGACAAACATGATTTTGCAGTAAATGTTATCTTCACTTCCAAAAGATATTAGCATTTGAAATATTTAATATTGGAAGAAAAAATTAATTTCATCATTTTTTAAATCCCTGGGAATAATTAAACCAGCAATTCATCAGTTCCACATGGTTTAAAGGAAAGCAGATGTCCAGTATGCTACATTAGTTTGTCACACTGGAGAATGAAAGATGAAGCCGATAAAAATTTATTGGCTAAATACCACCACCACAAATTTGCCTCCCCTTTTATCTTGGTGAGAAGTTAAATATACTAAACTGAGGAGTTTAAGAAGCGCATTAAAGTACACAGAGGGGCTAAGCATGGAAGCAGATTGACTTCACCCGACTGGCAATTTGGCCAACATCAGAGGTGCATGAGGACAGCAGGGGATGGTGTTGCATTATTGTAAAACTCATGTCAGCTTTTCCTCTACCATTTTAAGGCCACAAAACCAGTAGGTATTTGTTGTCAACTAAAGCAATCACCGGAAAAATGTCCAGGATCAGGAGGAAGCATCAGCTCCTCTCCCACCATAGCAGAGAGAGATGACTGCAGGTAAGAAGCCCACACAAGGCAGTGTTACCCAGCCTATCCCTCAGCATCATCTGTAATAAAATAAAAGCAGGCATTACAGAAACTCCAAAGAAACTTACTTAAAAACACCACATAAAATATTTTCATCCCGAAGTGTTTCTATTTAGTTGTTTTTTCCAGTTTTGCTCCCTTCTCGCCACAGACTCCAGAGCAGCAGCGAAAAAGCACTTGAACTGTCAGCTCTGATGTGCCACGCCATGCTTACACCTGGGAGAGCTGTGGGGGTGCACGGCTTGCTGACAGCCTCAAGAGACACAAATGGGGGACCTGAGCTGCTGGGTTTAAGGCACTGGTGACTTAGGGGTCATTTCAGCAAGACCCGGTCGGTTTGCTCTGGCATTTGAAATAGAAGTTTGTCAGGCACATCCTCTCCCAGAGTAATCATCCACAGCATTAGCAGCAAGTTAAACACTCCACTATTCCAGCTCAACAAGTATTTTAATCTGTTAGTGGAAAATGAGATGCCTCCATCCATATTATAAGAGCGCACACACACCCCGCCTATATATAAAGCCCTTTCATTTTATGATCAGTACAATACTTCTGTGATAGAGCAGGCTATAATATTTTATTAATATTAAACTTGTCCACCTGGGAACCTATACAAATCACTGTAATTTTGTCTCACTAATGTTTGTTATCAATCTTGTCTTCTCAATAAAATGGGAGCAAAGTATTGCCGAAGTCCCTCTCACTGATTTTTTTTTGTTTTTTTCCACCCTTCTGTCTCCCCCTCTTGTCTGGGCTTCTGTCCAAAGTCACAATGAGTTGAAAATAGAATGTTCAGAAAGTATTTTATACTTCTTTAATCACCACACTTTGACACACTTTAGTCATTTGGGCCAAAGCATTTTGGAATAAGCAGATCCCATGTAGAAACAGAAGCAGGGCAGCGAGGCAATTAATCATCTCTGCATTTACACTCTCAGCAAAACAATACAAAACCAGAAGAATGGCTATAGAGAAGAGGGAGGAGGGACACCGTCACCTCGCTCTGATGGGCAAATAATTGGCTTGGCTTTGCTTCTGCAGTCACAGCGGAAAAGTGCACAGCTCACACCGGTTAACGCGCTCGCGCAGCCTCCGGGAACACAGCGGCGTGTGGGCGGCTCGGGGTGTCCACCAGCCTTTCAGCAGCAGGCTGCTGCATTTCTCTGCACTTAGCTCTTCTCCTTGCATCGAGAGAGGCTTTGTATCTTTAAACAGGGAGTTTGATACCTCAGCTTTTACACACTGTGTAGTGCCTAAGGCTTGCTAACTACAGTTTTGTGCTAGTGTTTCAAACTCCGCAGCAGAAGTAACAGTACAGATGAGTATGTGCTGTCTTCCCACAGAACGGCTGTGGAAAATATATTCCCAGTGTATACTGCCCCATGCATACTCCCCTACTTACACCTACATGGGAAACAATTTCACCAGTGGTTTTGGTTTACAAATTCCTATTAACAGTGCCCCTCTAACTATGCTGTTGATCTATTTTAATATGAGCTCAGATAACTATGTCCAAGCAGCTTCCACGACAGCACGAGCAGGCTGCCCAAAATGTCTTGCAAATGGTCTTCAAATCAAATCGCACCAAAAGGAACACTATTCTCTCCCTTTCTACTCTAGCATCTCTGGAAAAAAAGATCTTGTTGCAGCCAGGAGTAAACTGAGGCACAGAAAGGGTACACGCACAGAAACCTGGGAATACAGCGGCATCACTGATCCTTCTGCTCAGCCACTCAGCTGAGCGACAACTCCCAGAAGCAGAATGCGACCCCCAGCACAAAGCTTATGGCGATACAGAGATCTACCTAGTACAAGGTAAGTCTAAACAGGGTCCAAGCAAGTCCGTCAGTGATTATTCCCCCCCAACTCATGTGGACTTGAGCATGCCCAGTGCTTTTTGCAATATACCTAGACTAGGCATTGAAACAAAAGGATCAAAGGGTATGCAAGTCTGAGGGTCTGTTCTTATGATGCCTCTCTTCCACACAGCAACAGGTTTCCTCAGCCAAACACCTGCAGAAAAGCACTTTCCCCAGACATTATCCTTCTCCTGTCCTCACAAAACACATCCACATGCTGACTTAGAGGAATCCAAAAATTATCCTTGAGAAATCTTCCAGAGGCCAAATACTTACACCGTGGCTTCTGATTTCAGGACACCTGCTCTGACATCCAGTGGCCTCGGTATTTGCAAACAACATCCCCTGCACGCACACACAAAACTGTGCAAACTCAAAACATCTGAAGATTTGGGGAAAACTTGGAAATCACTTTTCACGCCTCCAAATGGCCATTCAGAAAGTTTACTGAGCCAAGAAACAAGCTCTCCCCAGTGCCATCAGTGCCCTGGTACTGCCAACAGTAAGTTCAGTCAGTTAAGAATTACTTGTACAGAACCAAGATCAATAAAGCTATAGCATGGCAAAGGCAGCTCATGCAGGCTCACAGGGGGCATAACTAGGAGTGATGGGCTGAAATTAAGCAGAAGGAAAATTTTGGCTGAATAGCAAGAGAAATTTGCTTTGCTAATGGGTCAATCAATTAGACTGAGCACATACCTCTCAAGGGAAGCAAGCGGGGAAACCTGTCACTAGGATCACTTATAACCGAGTGAAGGAGCTCCGGAGTTTGTCACTGCATAAGCAATTCTGCAGTTCGCATTTCAGGAGCGCTGCAATTCCTTTTAGCCCATGGGATCAAAGCAGTCCAGCTTACACGATGGACAGAGGTCTTAACCCTTTTGTATCTGTAACAAGTCCACATTCCCAAAGGTAACAGACCTCTGTTCTCCCTCTTGTATTTAATCCTCCCATTCTCTCAGAATGGCATTCACCTAGCTAACAGTCATTGAATTTTAGGGTGTTGATTATCTGAAATCTAGCTATCTTATCACTTTTCACTGACAGAGCAAGCTACTGAAATGGGAATTTATGATAGAAAGTACTTAGGTCTCTCCGATAGCCATCCAGAGAGTTTGGAAGAATAATTGTCCAATTTTAAAAGAGCTAAACTTTTACTGATTAAGTTACCTGTGAGACCTTAGCTTCTTAAAATGCTAATTCAGTTAGCTGCAATCATGCAGCTATGCCATAAAAGACCTTTACTTGTTTACCAAGCAAAATAGTGACTAAAAAAGGATAAGAGTTTTGTTTCTAAATAGGAGGCAGCAGTGCAAATACCACAGAGTGAAAATTAAAAGACTGCATTGGCAGAACAGCGAATGGATGAACAATGTCTAAGGATAATTTTGCTGGATATTAAGGAAAGTTTTTTCAATGGACATATCAGAAAGATTTAAGTGTTCTCCAACAAATATTGTAGGGCAAACCATTTAAAACTTGCAGAGAAACAGAGTTTGGTCCATCAGTGCAGGGACTATTGTTATTCCCACAGTAGCAGGGATCAAACCTTGTTGACTTAAGAGACCATTACATGCTGTGTTCTTGCAGTATCATTGCTTATCAATAATGGGATTTGAACCTTGGCCTGCTGGCATGGTGCTCTCAGCAAGAAATTACTTGTTATTTAAAGAGGAGCGCAGGGAAGACAAAAGCACCTATGATGTACAGCTACAGGAACAGCACAAAAATGCAGTGGGTAAGAGTACCCAGGAAAAGGGAAAAGCCTGTAACATAGCGGAATAAGCAAGAGTTATGAGATAATTTCACACTAGATGTCTCAATAGGCTCTACACATGCACATTTCCTGCAACATGCTAGGGAGACCACCAACCTGATCAGGAGGAGTCACACTGATCAAACCATGCTTGTCCTGAAATTACTGATCATGACTATTCTCCTACCCCAAGATGCGCCTTAAAGTCAGTCTTGTGCCAACAACGATAATTCCTCTGCCTTTTCTTCAAGCTACAGAGTTTTCTTTGTCCTAAAAGGATCAAGAAGGTTAGATATCCTGCTCTTCACCCAAATTTCTCAGACACACCAGTGTAGATTGACTCAAGGCTCTAGATGCGCCTATCTCCTCAGCTGCAAATTGTTTCTCAGCTGTTGCCCTTGTCCTATTGATGTGACAGAACCTGCCACGGCCAAGGTACCATTCTGACATTTGAATCTTTGTCTGCTTGCCCCCTTTTAAATGGTTCACTGCATTTCTTGAAGATACCTTTTGAAACAAGGCACAATCCCCCAAGCGCAAACTCCAGGCCACTGTAAGTTAAAAAGCAAGCAGATTGTCCAGGCACATTTTTCAAATTAAGCTATAGCTAGAAGTCAGAAAAGCAAGTGAAAAAATACAGGACTTTGCATATTCAAATCAGCAAAGGAACCAATACCTCTGTTTCCCCAATAGATGGTGCTGATAATTTCTGTCTCAGATACTCATAAATAAAAGGTGAGTGTCTTTTGTGGTGATGCTGCAGCGAGAGAGCTGTGAAATGGGGCAGAGAAAGCAAAGAGCAGAGTCCCAGCAGGAACTCTGGGGATTCCCATAATAAAGATGTGAAATGAGAATTCTGGCTTAGCCCAGCTGTGTCGCTGGTGCTTTCTGATTTCTTTTCATTGCAGTTTAAGTTCCTGAAACCTTTCCTGACTCTCTGCAGCACCCTTTTCTTATGTTAGTAAGGATGAAAAGTGTTAAACTGGTACAGGCTTTTGGGGGAAGAATGTACTGGCTTGTCAAATGAAAGCAACAGGAAAAAGAGCTTCCATTTTCTGTCAGTTCTCTGGAATTAATACAACACCCAAGCTGTAGAAACAACAGTTGCTTAGTATTACTGGTCATCAACCAGAAGAACAGCATGCTTTTTAAAAACCTATTGGAGTTAAAAATATTTTCCAAATTTCCCTGATGTTTCCCACCAACTTCATAAAACAAGGATCTGGTTGAAAATATCTCTAAGTGTTAAAAATCTACATCAGGGCTTGAGAACTGGATAATTAAGAAATTCACTTCCCCAATTTAGGCAAAAAGGCAAGACAACAGAATATGTAAGTAAAATAAAAATACTTTATTGATAATAACTGCAGCATTAATTTGGTTTAAGAGCTCTTAGGAAAACTATTACCTTGGCTGTCCAATTTTATAATTTTTTTTAGCACACCAGAGCTGTTGCATTTTTCCAACAACTTCCCATCCTAGGCTCAGGCCATTATCCTACATGCACAGTATAATTTGTCTCAACATACAGTCCCAAGTGGCAGTCTTAAAACTTGAATATTCCTCTTGTATTTTCACAGCTACAGCTTTGTCAGCCACAGGGGCTATTCAGTTGTTCCAGACCCCAAGGAGTGCCGAAGCAGACATTAAGAATAAACGACAGGGTCAAGTAATTTTTAAAACCTATATAGTTTACTCAGTTTCCATAGGTTTATGCATTAGAACCAGAAAGTAACAGGAAAGTCAGACGCAGATGGGGTTTTAACAGCAGAGGTGCCATGGTCTGAAATGTAATGTTTTTTTCCAGGAAAGCAAGAGCAGGAATCAGGCAGAAAACATCCCTGTGGAGCATATAGCAAATGGAAACTGCATTCAGTCATTTATGTTCTCTCCAGATGAAGTAGCACTCATGGACAATACCAGAGGGATCTGGCCAAAGACCCACTTCACAGAAAATGATCATCACAGGAACAAAACATGGAACAAAAGCCATCCTTTGCCTGACACTTCAGGAAGGGGTACTGCCTTGAGATACACAGGCAGCGGGTATTCCCTACCCTATACAAACGTGTTGAACACTTCGTAGCTGGTCCCAGTATTCCCTGTACTATGTAGAACAAACATAGGGGAAAAACCTCAAAGACCACCAGTAGACCCAGAGAGCCAGGGCACACTCCTCAGTACGTGCAGTATTCCTTGTACCACAGTAATTTGTGTTTGCACAACTCAACCAGGTGTCCCTCAGCATATAAGACTACTTCTTCATTAAATACTCAAAGAACCAAGTCTGACAAGAAATACATTCCTGGATATGAGAAATACTGCTGTGCACAGTAACCTCCTCTCACTAGTCTCTTCCCACTCTCACAGGAAACGTTGTGAAACTTAACTAGCCACATCAACCTGTGGGCATAGTCCCATTGCCCATCCCCTGTTGCTCCCAAAACAATCCTCACCCTTTCCTTGCACCAGGAAAGGACAGGGCCAAGTGAGGACAGTAGGAGCAATTGCCTAGATGAGCTTCATGGAACTAACCGCTGCAGAAATGGTCCTTATCTAATTCAGTGAGCACTTTCACAAATTTAAATTAATGCTTCTTGCTGAGCTCTGTTCAAGCTGACTGTCACACTGAGAACAAAAATCAAGGGAGTAGAAGCAACATCTGGAATGAGCCTCTGAAAGAATTACATATGACCAGAATAGGTGCTTTGCCAACGAGCCTTAGGAGATCTTCCCCCCGCTACCTTTATATCCTATTAACAGGGTATTTTAGTGCACCACAGCCTTTGAAGAGATTTAGATTCATGGGTCCCACGGGAAGCAGGGCAAGGATTTTAATATGCATGCTACA
The DNA here is from genome assembly GCF_015220075.1 of Falco rusticolus. Lineage (NCBI taxonomy): Eukaryota > Metazoa > Chordata > Aves > Falconiformes > Falconidae > Falco > Falco rusticolus. Next base: position 32,578,402 of record NC_051195.1, read on the forward strand.
ATTCAGGAAACTGAGTCACCACAAGGCACAGGGAGTTTCTGGAAAACACAGGAATTCTGCAGCACAGCAGGTAACTGAACTGAGAGTTCCCAAATCTCAGCTTCGACCTACAAGCACATGAGCTGTCCTACCTCCCTTCTGCCTATGAGGCAGCTCTCCTAAAGTAAATACACATATACCCGAGTATGAAATCAGATGCAAATCCCTTGCTCCACAGAACTCAGAGGTATTCTGGAATTAGCACGAGGGACAGGAAGAGTACTCTTGAGCTTCAGATGAATAGAAATCAAGCTAATGTACAGCATATATTGCCGATTCTCACATGCTTGAGTTTAAGCTCTGATCCACAGAGAAAATGGCTCTAAAATATTAACCACAGTCATTATGGAAGGCTCACTTCTGACATTGTGTCTTACGAGTCATTTACCAAGAAAAAACAGATGCAATTTTAGCCAGTGTTAATCTGCTTTTATCAGAGAAAGGAAACTAATTCCACCTGCCTAGTTACTCTTCTCTGAAAACAGAGAACAGAAGAACACAGAGAGTAGCTTTTAAATCACAAGGCTTTTTGCTGAACCTGGTATTCTGTAGTTTTTACTTATTGAAGTTAAAAAAATATCTTCCCGAGAATAAGGCCAGCCACCCAGCCCAGACAAGCACAATTCCTACAAGGCCAAGGTCATCACCAGTGCTGACCCTGATGTGACTCATATTGGGTGCCAACAAGAAGACTTCTAATTTCTTCTCTGGGGAAGGTCAGTTCTCATGAGCCAGTCAAATCTGCGATATCTGGAAGGAATAAAGCAGCAGTAACATCATGCTATACATTCAGCATCATGCACACACAGTCCCCAGAGTCACGGGCAACCCTCCAGCAGCTTTATAAACCCTTTCACACAGAACAAGTTCACTCAAACTTCTCTCTAAGCTCTTGAGCTTCTGCTCCAGCCCTGCTCGAGACAGAGATAAAACTTCAGCTGTTGCATGTCCCAGAGTCAGAAGATTAAGTCCTGAGGAAAGAGGAGAAAGACAGGAGAGCCATCAGGAGGCAGAGTTCCCACATAAGTTACCATCCCTTTAAAGCAGTGCTGTAAGTTGCACATCACTGAGCAGCCAGCATATCCCCGTCGAAAAGCTCTGGGGTAAAGTTGTATGACCCCATTCACACCACACAAGGAGCTGGCCCTGGAGATGGAGCAGATCCCTCCAGGTCCTGTCTGTCTTCTTCAGCCTCTTTTTGCATCCAGAAAGCATTAATGTTTAGCAGCAGAACTGAAATATCATCACACAGTCTCCAGGCTTGAGTTCTCTTTAGATTGTTGCTATTGACAGCAAACCCTGGGAGAATTATTATTTTTTATTAGCATTATTATTTTCCAGTACTGCATGCATAACAATAGCTCTCTAGATACAGCGAATAGATACAAGCAAATGAATGGAATCATAACTGCCTCATGTCTTTCATTTAAAAGAGACTCTGAATTTAGTCCTTTTGTTCAGAAACAAATTTAACAAGAATTTAGGAGCTGCGTGTTGGGGCTGAAATAAATCAGGTGAATAGCAGGAGAGGGAAGCTTGCTATGACTTCAGAATACAACGAACACAGTGATGGCACTTGGTAGAATAAGAAAGCTAAAGCTGAATTTAATACAAATAGCTCCATCATTATCAAAGTTTCTGTACAAGCTCTAATGATAATTCAATTGCATTGTTCACTGGGGAGAAGGTAGGTGGAGATCATTTAATGTTTTTTAATTAGCAAAATATTTCATCCTGGCTACAATTTACCTTCTGTGTGAAGGAACAGAAGCGGTGGCAGTGGCTGTGTGGACAGACTTCCATTCTGCTTATGCACACACTAGGGGAAACTATTCAGTGGTGATGGATACCATCAACGGGAAGAGTCTTGACAAGATTTCTGCATGGTTCTCATGATGTCCGCGCTTTCCATAATGGATGTGATTGCTGGAGCATTTAATTTCTCATAACAGGACTGAGCTGGGAATAAGATTTTTCTCACACACCTTAAAATACTGTTTTTCTATTCCAAAGTGAACACTTCAATGTCTTTAGAAAGCTAGGGCTATTATGAATTGGATTAAAAGGCAGGACAGGTGCCAAGTCCTGCCTTGAACAAGTCAGTTCCTCACCTGAAGAGGCTGACAAGGAAAGCCTGGCACCTCAGTGGAAATGCAGCACAAGATAACCACTCAGATCTCCATCAAGATGGTCCCCTTATTCCAACATGATCAGAGCCAAACAAAAAAACCACAACAAACTAGACCTGCTGATTCTCTAAATGCAAAAACTAATGGAAAGCCTAAAAACTCAAAGCCCAGAATAGAAATAACAAGACCCAAATAAACTGATTTCTGAAAGTGACTTCCATGTTAGTCCAAGAGTTTATGACAGCAGAGCAGCTAATGCACCCTGTTATGTCTGCAGAGAACAGTTCTATACAACAAGCTCTCCCAGCAGACAAGCAATAACCAGACAGATTATCATGACTGAGGTATCTATCTGAAACAGCTGCACCATCAGTTGCATGATGCTTTGGCCCATGAAATGGCTGTGTCTTAAACTTGCTAGACTGACAGCTACATCACTCTCTGAGAAGAAACCATTTGTCATTTCCTTACATATGGGTTGGTGATACCATTTCTCTTGTGACATCAACAGGAGTGGTGCTGGTGCAACAGGTGGAAGAAGAGGCAGTTGGGATGCTATCACCTGTCCATTATTCTTCACCAATGGAAGTGGCCATCCTCACTGTCTTTTGGTGTATTCAAACATGCCAGGGGCTAGACTACACTAATAACCAAAGTAATCCAAACACATCCTTAGTAAAGATCACCAAAAGGAGCGGTACATCTAGGTACAGATTTATTTTCACATCTCATACAATAGAAATAATGCAGAAAATTCAAAAACCCTTTGACTTCAAGGCACATATTTGAAAATCTTCTAAGCAGAACTGTGAACAGCAGTGCAAGATCTGTCCCTTCCACTCTCCAGAAGGAGCTATGCAATATGAAGACAGAAGGTCTCCTGCCAAAACACTGGCTAGAAAAAAAGATACTTGTGGGTTAATGTGGGTGTTGGCAGATCCTCAAGAGAAGCAAGCCAAGCTTTGCTTCACTTTCACAAGTTAAAAAAGTTTGAATGAATGAGGAAAGAAAAAAGAGAAGAAAAAAAGAAAAGAAAAAAAAAATCAATGGGAATGGGAGAAATCACCTTTGAAACAATCCAAAGGGAATCACCTGCTGATAAGGCGGATTGTGATTCTTGGGCAGACCAGAGATTCCCAGCCCCCTTGAGATGATATACTGCAGGATATCAGTTGTTAGAAGCTGCCTTTGTGCCTTTATAACACACCACCCCATTTAAGATCAACCCTTCCCCACAGGCTGCCAACATCAGCTTAAAAAAAAAACAAAACAGGAAGCAATGCCATTGTGCAAGCTTCTGTGGGCAGAACATGCGGCAGCTTCAGCTGGAAAAAGGTCAGGATATAAATGAAACATCTCACACTACGACAACTTCAGGAGTTGCCACACATTAGCTTATCTATAATAACTGTCCACATGGGGGCTTCTCACCTTGAAAGAAAATTCAGTTTATACATCTCTCAGCATAAGCTAAGGTAAATACAGGTCAGCCCCTCAGGTAAGTTGCTGCAAGCCAAGGGTATGCATGGTATTGCCCCTCCTTGCCTCAACAGTGACAGTCTACTAGACCGCAGGTCTAAGTCTCAAATCCAAGCTAAGCTGCAAACATTCTGCTGCGACTGCATCACCAGCCACAGGAGAGCTTGTTTCCAAGGCTGCATGCTCGAAAGGTAAAACCACACCACCAGGGTTCCCCACTCGGACCCAGGCAATCCTTTGTCCATACTAGCTTTTGTCACAAAGACATAGGAGGGCCTAAAGGCCTCTGGGTTTATTTACATCATCCTCCTAAAGACATAAGCTGCTAGGCTACAGGCTTTTGTAGCCCCCAGTTATTTCACTCCTTTCTGAGCCCAGACAGCAGCTCTCCCAGCTATAAGAACTTGTACCTCTACAAATAGCAAGGCCGTTCCCTGCCAAATCCAAGAAGGTAAACAACATACATCTCTTCTGGCAAAATGTCTCCACACCAATTTGTGTAATTACCTACATCCCTGAAGAGGGTCTTGTTCACATATTATATCTCTGACTCTAAGCACTGAAATACAATTAAACCAGATGTATCAGACACGACTTGCTGGCTGGCTCATATCAGACCTCCACAGGTGGTGGCTAAGAGAGAGGACTTTGATTCAAAGATGCTGAGAATAAATAGCACAGTATACGCAGGGAAAGTCACAGCGTGGAAAACTCCTTTTAGGTAAACTCTTCCATCTACATCTCACCCTCCAGCCACCATCTCTGCCAACTGAGTACTAAATTTTGGCTAGCCATGTTAATATCTGCCAATTTACCTCCTTGGCTCCTCCAAGCCAGTTCACCAACAACACAACATTCACCAGTGTATAATCAAGCTTCTTTGCTTTTATCCTGGTCTTGTCCTCTTTCTGCCCCTTTGCTTCCAGCCAGTGCTTCTACGTCACTTAAGTCCAAAATCCCCAATAGAAAATCCACACTCCTCCTCAAAAAGCTCATGCTCTTTTTGAATTAAATCAATCCAGCTTTTTGCATCTTGACTAGGGAAACATTCTTTCCTCTCTAAAGTCTCTTTTTAGCCAATTTTGGAGCTAAACCACCCTTAAAACCGATTTTTTCTGATTACATTACACCAGTTCGCAAACCTTGTCTTGTCTCTACTTTTCCCATTGCCTGCTCTTTCACTTCTCAAGGCCGTGTCCCACAAACCCAGCTCTCTGGCACCATCACCTTATTCTGCTCTATCAGCAAATATAATTTGCTGGTCCATTCCCCACATTTTCCAGGCAACACCTTAGCACACTGCTATCCAGCCTTACCCTCCCCTATCTTGCCATGTCTTCTCTCATTCTCCAATTAGTACCCCCTTACAAGAAGAAAGGTTTCCTATCTGCTTAGAACACATTTCTTCCTTGGCATCTCTTCAAAAGCAGAAACCACACTGGGGTTTTTTTTCAGTTGTTGAGGTCACTCACCGTACATCAGCTTTTTCCAAAACTGACCAACAGCCACAGGTCAGCTTCTCTGCTAGAAAAAAGCTGTTCTCCAAGAAGCTACTTCCAGCTTCATGCAGGCCTACAAAAGACCCTCATGCATCTACTCTTACCCCTTATAACTCCTCCTCCTCCTTAATTACTTATTCCTTCCACCTGGGAAGACAGGGAATTACAGCCAGCTGAGTCCCCTTTCAGGGGCCAATTTACACCCTGAGGGCTTCCTTCAAATTGCCTTCTGCTGCATCTCACCACACTCTAAAAATCAATACTCATCTCTTGTGTGTTTGTACCTGTCTGTATCTTCTTTATTATTATTTTCCTCTTAGAAGTTAATTATCTAAATCACAAAAAAACTTACTAGGCTGAATTGAGCAATCACATAATCAATGCATTTGTAAACCTCATGTTTCTGCTGTTTCTTGTTGCCTGTTCACACATTTAAGGAAGAGCTAGCTATCTAGTCTACCTCCTGCCTAAGGAAGACACCATTGCAGTCAAGACACCTGACTTCCACATAAAGCCATCCAGAGCATTCCTTACAACTGTTTCTGCAGTGGTGTGGCTGTAGCTGCCTCCCAGATCATGGCTGAATCTGTCAGTTCTTTGAGCCAAGAATCAAATATTTGTCTTTAAAGCATTTCACTGCTGTAAAAGGAATGTTGTACAAGATTTGCAATTAACAGAGAAAAGTCATCTCTTTGTTCCACGATAAAATGACATTAGCAATTAAAACCTTTAGGAGCTCCTGCTTGGGTGGGAATCGCATACTTTAGGACAGGGGTCCTCAAACTACAGCCCGTGGGCCAGATACAGCCCCCCAGGGTCTTCAATCCGGCCCCCGGTATCTACAGAACCCCCCTGTCGGGGGCTGGGGGGGAAACCAAGCAGCCGCAGATGACTGCCTGCCACTTCATCTGTGTGCCGGCCCCCTGGTTAAAAAGTTTGAAGACCCCTGCTTTAGGATCTCAGCTGTCAATCTGCTCAGCAACGAAAGGGGTCAGAACAGTGAAAACCACGCATTTGGGTCTCCCGATGTTCTTCCTGCAACCTGTTCTCCCCTTGAGTTTCTGGATAGTTCAGAAATGGCCAAGCTGCCACGCTTCTGACGTTCCACAAAGCTATCCTTAGTAAAGCTGAGGCTGTTTAGGAACAAAAATTTCCGTTGGATATTCAAGTTACTTTCACCATAATTTTATAGCAGCCAATGAAGATCATTTCATAAAACACAAAAATTGCCAAGATTCATTTTAAAACAAACTTCCAAGCTACATTGTCTGTCTAAACGTGTCAGAAGAAAACATTACTGTTCTGTGAGGGATTCAGACAGGCTAATGCTTCATTTCTGTCCCAAGGGGGAAAGGAGACACCATGAAATTTCCCAGGAAAATGAGTATCAGTAAACCTTTTTCAGATGATAATAAATAGCACCAAAGCATTTCATTTTGATAATGTCAGAACATTAAACATTCATTTAAAACATATATAGAGATGTGGTTCCTGATACTCCAGACGTTGTAGTGATAAAATCCCCACAAGTACCGGCTCAGAAAGGAAAATGCTGTGTTGCCTTTGAGGCTACGCACTGACTTACCTTCCTGCAGTGCCCTTACTGCCCAAAGAACTCCCTCAGGAAAATTCTTTGGTGACACTCACCACGTGACTAAGGAGACACAGCAAAGAGGAGACAGGTGGCATCAAAATCTCTCCAGGAGGGAGAAAGAATACAGCTTGTTCATAGGGCCTATTCACAGAAGGGAAGGTGGAAGAGGACGGAAGAGCAATGGACTTTTACACCTCCTGGAAAGGAGATGATGTACCACATAGTGTCCCATATAGCCCGCACATTATTATATATTCAGTATAAAAGATGTGTCCATGATATAGCATTAATATCCTGTCATAATCTTGATGCCAAAGCAAAAGTCAGCTGGGAATGTTTCTCACTACAGTTTCTGACACTATCAGAATGCAGACAATTTTGGTTCATATTTTAGTGTAGCAAATGTCACTGAAAATGACATACCCCCAAGAAATTTTCTGATTTTGACTAAACTATATTTTCTAATGGAAAATTATTCTGACAACTTTCTTTTCCCAAGTGTCTTTAATACTTGTGTTTAATGATTTATGTGTCTCAGTGGCATTTTCAATTTACTGACGTCATCTGTCCTTTGTAAACTCAACACAGAAGGTGAATATTTAAAACTGTATGTCATCTATCTTCTTTTGTCCTTACTGCGACACTGCATTCATTTCCCATACTTCGTTATACTATGTATTTCTACTATGAAATATTTTCATCTTCTAGCAGCTGCTACTGCATAACATACTTCTGCATCATCTGAGTAGCTTGTTAGAAGGACAAATATAATAATGGGTTAAAGTTTAATTCATATCGTATCATCCCAGTTCAGACGTCAACCACACAATTCCATATATTTAAGCAGGAGCACCAAATTATAGACATCTTTCCTTTCCTCTGAATTCTCTCCAGCAAATATCTCCATCTGTTTAATGATACAGTATGTCCTTATTTAAACAAAATGGTGTCTATATAGAGAATTAAGTACAGGTTTCCCGAGTAACATTTTATAACGAGATGCTGATTTCTTTGTACTATATTCTCTGCTCATAAAATTCCTCAAAGTAGCTCTTTCCCCTACTTGCTCATAGTTTTGTTTCTCACCAAAATCCACCCTGTCAAACGCAAGATTTCTCAGAAATTACTCTTTCTACCTGTTCTTTCAATACCTCGGCGTTAGAAAGGAATAGAGATGGATTCTCCATCTGCTTGCCACAAAGCGGTTCTTGGCTTCATCTAAGTACATCCTGATTTACATGAGTGGAAAAGGCACGCAGACACAGACTCAACATTCCTCCTCAACTATTTCATTCTGAGATGGTGCCAGATGCAGTGGAGATACGGAAAGCATAGAGCAAGGCAGGCAATGGAAGTTTCTCCTCTGTTGTGTGTGCAGGTCTCTTTCAATCTGACAGGGCACTGGTCATTTCTTAACTCTTTGGAAGGACCTTTGTAAAGTAGTGCCTCGCTGATAAGCCTGCCTTAAGACCGTGAATAGCACTGAAGAAAATCAGTGCTGCTGTGCTAAGCACAGATATTGACAGCAATTTTACAAGGGCATGAGCATAGGTAGATAATCCAGAGCACAAACATTTCCTGGAAATACTTGCTACATTTAACATCACTTTAAAAGTTCAACAAAACATCAGAGTATCTTTGGTTAACTCTGCTTTAAGAGAAAGGTGATGTTCACCTGTATTGAAGCTGTACTTTACCTGTCCTGTCCTTTGTGGTGAAAATACAGATGTAATGAACCTGCCAAGACAGGGCTGTTTCCCTGAGTAGGGCTGAAAAGGACCAGCACCCAAACAGGACAGGAGAACAGCAGAAATCAATTCTAACTTCGGAGAAAACTGAAAGAGGAGATGGAGAAGCAAGTGGGAAGCACTAGAAACATTTGTTTTCTCCCTCCAAATCCATGCACAAATCAGACAAACCATCAGTATGAGTATGTTACTTGCTCCATTGGATGTTGTGTGTATCGGTATCTTGCGTGCATGGGAAAATCATAAAGACAAGCTTTAACATTATAATGAATCCTGGACAGTGGCAGCACTTAAATTCCCTAGAGTGTGTTACACTTAAGAACACACACACACACAAGGAGATGCAAACTGACTATTTCTGGCCTTCAGAGCAATGGTGGCAAAATTGGCCCACATCTCTCTAAGGTAGGGATGCTGAATTTTGTCAGACCTTAGCTGTGATCCTGTCCAGCAGCTCCTCAGCTATCCAAGTAGCCTATTGCAATCCCAGCTTCTGGCCGAATTCTGAGCTGTGTTACAAGGAATGAAGTCAAAGGAAGCTGAGGAAAAAAGGAAGCAGTATGCTTTCTATGGAAGTTTTTCAGAAGTTTCTGACAGCATAAGAGGGAAGAGACTACAGGGACTTGTACAACCTCAAGGAAACTTTAATTACTAAATCCATAGAGCCCCAAGCCAGTTGTTGCAGAACTGGCTCATTCCAATCAACAGCAACAACAACAAGAAGAAGGTAGGATTTATCTTCCAAATTAGGGAGTGGGGCTTTTTAAGATTTCTCAACTATTAGTGATTCACTTCTTCATAGTGACCTGGTTCACCCAGTCTTTAAGGCGAGTCTGGTCTTGTTCTCAGCTTTGTTCTGTAAGGACAACATTTGGTGTCACCTGGATTTGGAAGGAAGGCTAATGGGCAGGAGTCTCCCAGGTGATGCTGGAAGATGTGACGCACATTCCCCTAAACCAGGCACTGTGGTCGTACAGCCACATGCATTTCCTGTTAGGGCTGAGTCCACCCTGCATCCTTGTGCTTATACTGGACTTGTCCACCTGGAAAGCAGGAGGAGAAACAGCAGGTAACCTAGCAGAACCACCACCTTCATGCTGAAGCTTCAACACATCGCTCTCTGCAGAGGGTATTCCTGCTGACAGTCCACGAGGGACTGCTGGCTGTGCAGCCCCCACTGCTAACACCTGCAGCATCACATAACTGCTGCCTTGTCCTGCCAGAGTAGCAGAGGTGTCTGACAGCCTCAGTGCAGACTGTGGTGGCTTGTGGGCTGGCCTGTTCATCATGACAATTATTAGGGTTAGATTCGCCTTTCATTAATAAACACATTCCCTCTCTAGCCCTTCTGCATCAAGGGAAAGTGTCAGCAGCCGCACACCTACACACACAGGTGTGTGCGGCACTTTCCTCGTGTGTTTATTGTTAGCAATTTTTTTAGGAATCACACTCCAAATGTGTTGCTGTCTCAGCTGTCACTGCTTGTCACATTACAATAACGATCGCTGCTTTCAGAAGCCAGTTCAGGTTGTTTAATCATCGCTTCCCTCCAAGCTGTCCATCACAGGGTGGTCACCAGGCAACAGCATCAACAGACAGGACCGTGGGTGGCTGGTGAGGAGGAGGATGAGGATGGAGCACACCAGGGTTTGCAGGGAGGAAGAACTCATGTTCCCATAGGAAAGGGAGGCACAGGAGCTGCTGAGTCTACCTGATGGGATCCCAGCCTGCAGCATGATGAAAATAACAGGGATTTCAGTGACCACAGAACCCAGTATTTTGGTGGAGGAAGAAAAGATGGCAGAACCCTGGCCCATGGCACAGTAATGCAGAGCTGGGTTCCTTGCTCTGGCTCTTGATGGTGTTCATGGTCCAGCTCCCTCCATCACAGGTGGGATGGCAGGGACTTGCCACCCTGCCTGGCTCACAGGCAAAGCCTGTGGTTAGAGACAGCTGAAATCAACCACATTTATTGATTTAACAACTTGAAAATTAGTTGTTTGGGAGTGGATGAGGAGTTTCTGAAGAAAAAAAGAAAGACCACATGTCAACTTATAAAAGTTGAAAATAAAATGGAAGGCAACAATGAACATGGAGCTTTTCATCCAAAAGATGAGCTGAAGAATGCTGTGTTTTGGCCTGCTTTGTTTCATGTTGTTTACCAAGAGATACACAATTAAACAGTTATCAAACTGATGCAGATCTGCATCAAAGCATCTTTGAGTTACAATAGCCTAAATAGTTGTCAATAAACTTCAGCAACTCTTCTATAGAGATGCTAGGTCACTGGATCCAGGCTAAGTCCAGATCTATACTCTTCTTATCTCTAGCCCAGGTTCTGTCCCTCTTAACGTACTGAGGGGAGTATGGAAATATGCACAAAAATGAAGTGGAGGAGGTGTAGTGCCGTCCCTTCCCGTGGTGCAGTCCTCAGCCAGAATACCATCTCAGGGGATAAATATCCTCTAAGCTCCTCGAACTACTGACATTTCACCACAAATGTATGATTTTGGTATTATGTTTAATGCATCTATTGTTTTGCTGGTGTGTCTTTTATTTACTCATTTAGCCTTTCCTATTAAAGAAGAGATCTATTACGCTTCAAGTAATCAAAGTAAGATCTAACTTTGATTTGCAGAGAATCATCTCCAAAATCTGATTTTCTTTCCAATAACGATTAATTTAAAGCTTTTATCTTTTGTCTATAGAAAGGTATTTTTTTTCTTGGAAACCAAAACTAAAACTCAATGGAAAGCAAATTAATTTTCCGTATCATATTCTTTGGCATATAGAGCTTGATCTTCACCATAAGTATGATTTTTGCACTTGAAAAATATATTTACACTTACACATAGGTAATTTCTTCCAAAAATAAGGTCCTCAAATATTCAGTTGAATATTCAGTGGAATTCACTTTTCCTAGGTCTGTTTTCAAAGACTATTCATCAAAAGTGACTGGAAGCATTCTCGGCCAAGGCAGGGAACATTAAACAGTTTCTAAAGGTTTATACTGACCCAGTAACACACATAGAAAGGGAGCATATGACCTTTTTCATCTACTGAAAATACACCTTGGGTTTAAAAAAAAAAAAATCTTCCATGCAAAGTCTATTCCAAATGATCCATATTCCCACATTACTGAGGATTTTCCCACTGATTTCTGAATCAGGAACTTTTTACTTCACTAAAAAAAAAATAAAATAAGTGCACCTGAGAAAATCACATATTGAACAGGGACAATTTATGAAGAGAAAAACAAGCCTACATTTGTTATATAAAATATTTTCCTGGAATTATTTTCTCAACCTTAAATGTAGTGGGGGAGGTGAGAATGAGGGAGGAAGAGAAACATTTGGGGAAAGACATTGGATGTCTCTGTTGGGTTGTCTAAATAGCCTGAGATTTTCTAAAGATCCTTTTACTTCCTCCTGAAGACCTATATGAAAATGATTTGAAAGAGCTCATGGCACTGCTGTCCTTAAATAATCACCACCAAGGGTCATATGAAACCAAATACAAATAGGATGTGAGCACTGACACTGAGTTGGGACCCAGTGTTCTAAAGGATCGAGAGCTTCCCATGTGTAGCTGAACACTCTCCACCCCAAAAAAACCCCAACCAAAACCAACAAAAATCAGCCCTTCCATGCCTTGGGAACACATTTGCCTTGAAATGCTAACACCAAATCATCCCCTTCCATCTATTCTCCTTCATCTCCTGATTCATCATATTTGTCCCAAGCATGGAAGACTGCAAATGGGCTTTTAGGTTCCAAGAGGCAGGAAGAAACAACACACAGGGCATGGGGGAACACATTCCTGGTGGCAGTCTGAAAACTAGCGTGAATGAGTTTCAGACATTCTCTCCAAACACCAGCCCTATCTTTATGCACTAGATGCAATCCAGTATTTTTACCACCCAGACAGTCCAAGAGTATCTTCCCTACTTGACTGCTGCTGCATTAGGGAACACAATACCATGGGGGGAAGAAGCAGCTCTTTTTTTTTTTTTTTTTTTTTTATGACGACGGAAACCTCTTTGGGAGTGAAGGTGGGTGTGGTGTTTGCTGTTAACATGTAATTTGCTGCCCTATGTACACTTTATGGTCTCCTCATCCTGCCTTGAGGCTCCTCAGCCACACTTCCCAGCAGCACAGCATGGGTCAATCCCTGCATCCCATGCAAGCCACTCACTTGAGGTGGGCTTTGTCTCATCTGGGTTACCTCTGAGTTTTCCCTCCAGGAAAAGAGAAATGACAAAGCCTGTGACTCCCTTCACCTTCCCGCCCCTGCAGAAGCAGTTCTGCCCCTAACCACAGCAGGGGGTGAGAGCACTGGAGGCCCTGCCCCAGCACAGGTTGCTTAAGGTGGGGATGCTTGGCACTGACATCCCTCCGCAGCAACAGAAATAGGTCCAACTTCCCACCTTCTTCCCCTGCACTGCCTAAATCTCCATGTCTTTTCTCAGCCTTCTCCTTCCCTCTCGCCCCATGTCAGGGACCTCAGCACAGCCTGTCCTGAGCACATCCCTGGCATGGCAGCACATGGGGGGGGAAGTTCAGAGGCAGCTTTGAGTCCCAGTGTGTTAGCATGGGAGAACATCACTCCCCTATTGAGGGACACAATGTGAGGTTAAGTTCCCAGAAACCCTCTAAAAGAAAGGAATTACATTTTAGGACATATCCTAAAATACCCTGTTCCTTCTCAAAGTACTTTTCTATTTTGTTCCCCAAGGAAAGAAAGCACAATATGAAATAAAAGTGTTATTGTGTTACCAGCACTGAGAATTAGGGATTAAGGGCTCTCACGTTAACTGTTGTTTGATTTAAGAGACAGCCAAAAATATTGCAAGTGGCACAAAAATCATTTTACTGCATCAACTTTTATATGCATTTAAAATTCCAAAACAATTAGTCTATCACCCAATGCTGCCATTTGAAGTGGAATCAAGGCCCATTTTCATTTAACATAGAAATGTCAATTAGAGCTGCGGGAGTCATTGATTTTTTGGTTTGCTGGCCAGAGAGAGAGAGAGAGACAAGTGCCTTGCATCAGTCTGATTTTTTTCTCCTCCTCTGAAATGAAAACCTGAATGCAGCTTTGGTTCTGCTGAACAAGATCCAGTACACACAGCTTTTGTGATAATATTAGTTGTCCAAATACAGTTTGAGATGCTCTACGATTCCCAGGCATGGGCATCCCAGGATACAGGACCCACAGGACACCCTTGCCCTGTGAGGCAGCAGCTAGAGGCAATACCATCTCAAATGTCACTAGATGCCTCTGTCTGGGACACTGAACCTAGGTTTTTGAATCAGCAGATCATTTTTAAACACAGAATATAAGAATCAGAAATTCATTCAAAAATGACACCTTGAAACAAAGCAATGAAATAAACGTTAGACTTGCACAATTTTTGCTTGCTTGGGGCTGTTAGGAGCCTGGAGATGAAAAGGAAAATCAGTGTGATCCTATGAAATGCTCTGGCCAAGCTACAACAGCATTTTCTAGAGGAAGAGGTCTTTGATGGGGCAGTTTCACTCACCTCGCTGGAGCTCTGCACAATGTGAGGGTTGCATTTAGTCTGGTGTAGTAAGAAAGGCCCAGAGGACACAAGACTGTCCATGGTCAATGCTAATCTTGCAGTCCTTCATATGTAAAGCTGTATCACAACTGAATGGGTCAGAATGGTCTCTAACTTCTCCAGAATGACTTGAGGACTTCTGACCTCCTTGCTTCCCCCTCTGGACAGACCTCATCATGGTTGCCAGGCCAAGGAAAGGAAATACATGTGTCTCATTTGAAGTCAAGAGGAAAGGGAGAAAATCCTTTTCTATTATAAAGTACAGCATTAAGAAGACTGAAAACTATAACCCTATTGCTTTATGCAGTTTATAGCCCCTCGGTATTGCACAAATGCCAGTTGCGACTGTCAAAGCTCTTCCATTATTCTTCTTAATCTCCCCATGTGATGGGATTTGCATATCCCACCTGTCAGTCTGGGTGGAAGCTCCTCACTGTCTCCCAAATTCTTTTACAGAGACCAGATTTACACAATGACAAGCCTTTCTTCTAGTCCTCACAGATTCTCTTTCACCCCCTGCTTTCTCTCAGTGCACGGCTATTCTTATTAACAATTTCCCACATATCCTATTTCATAGTCTGTATATGAAAAGCCTATTTTTTATTCATTCATGAAATATATTTAGAGATGGACTGCAACACAGAAGGAAATACTACAGTTCTTGACTATTTTTTGCCAAATCAAACATACACCTCCCCCCCCAAAAAAAAAAAAAAAATTCAACCCAAAACCCCTCAAAACCTTCTGTTGAAAGCAATAAATTCCTACTCAGTTACAGGAAATTTTCCAGTGTTTTATCTCTTTTTAAGTTTTTTTAAGGGAGGCTTCTTATCTAGAATGGATGTGAAATATTTTATGATCTACACAGTTGTAAGCATAGTTCAGAAGACCAACATTTGGAATAGGGGACTTTCAGCAATACTTGACTTTGACTTGATTTTTTTCTGGTTTAAATTCCCATTTTTGTTTTCTCATTTTTTAATTCAGCACTTCCTAAATGTGTTCTCATTAACTCTAGCGCAAGAGATTAGCCTGAAACAGCCTCAGCATCTGGTACATTATACTATTAATACTATTATATATTGCTGTAGTATGTAAGCCATACATACTACATCTCACTGAAGTATTTTAATGCAGGCATCCTCCTCAGATGAATCTTTTCTGGGACCTGTTTCCTGCACCCTAGGAACCAATCTAAATGCAAAGTGACTGACAGTGGGGTCATTCCTCACTGTGGGTCTCACTGCACATCTGGTTCTGGGCTCCACATCCATATTCATTTTCTGAAATCTCCTCTTTCATAATAATGCAATCACCATGGGAGAAAGGGAGCAATGAGCTATCGCGGTGTCATACAGCATAATGCCGGTCAGTCACCGGGTGATGTTGGCAGATTCTTCATCCACCCCTGGTAGTTTTACATTGGAGCTGCAGCTCTGCCAGCCAGGGAAGGACAGAGGGTACCAGCTACAGCCTGTTGCATGAACACAGCATCTGAGCAAAGAAGTGACAGAATGAGATGATGTGAAAAGTGACATTTTGATTGCAATCCCCCCATACTGGTCTGAACAGAAGAACACCAGCAATTTAAGATGTTTTTGCTGTGCCTTTACTGTCTCACTTGCAAAAGGGAATACATTCACTATCATCTGCATGGAAGTTTGTTAGCAAAAGCAAAAATCTGATTCAAATTTGAGGTCCTGAGAACCTGACTCCTAGAAATTCACATTTCACCTTCCACAACCTGTCTTACAAGCAGATACAGAAAGAACAGTGTTAGCTTGATTTAGCAAACCAGAGGCTGAAAGGGAATATGATCACTGCCTGTAAAATAATTCCAGGGGGCATAAGTGCCAGAGAGGGAACATAACTTTTTAATTAAAGGCACATGCACAAATGAAGGAAAAAAAGAAGAAAAAAAAATAATTTAAATTGCCCAACGGCAATGTTAGAAACTTCTGTCTGATTTCTGTTCTAACAGCCAGGCTTGGAACAGCCATCCAGAAAGAAAGGAGAAAATAGGAGGATGGGCTGGAAGAAACCCAACTGTTTTTAAGATGCAGTTTGATCAGTTTATGGCTGCAGGATGCAGTACCTGCTGCAGCCCTGTGCCGTTCTTGAAGTTCCTAAGTTATAAAGTAGGCTTGAACACTAACTGAAAATCCAACAGCAGGTTATTCACAAGTACTCTGTCCAGGAGGAAATAGTGTATCGGAAATATCTAAGTGCATTGTTATTCTGCCTTACCTGTCCCCAGTTTGTCCTGTCAATAACACCAAGTAAAATCTTGCAAGTACTACCTAAAGCTCTCCCATAAAAGACCTAACTCTTCCCCTGTTGTCTAGTGTAATCACCTGACAACTGCAATGATGACCTTGCTGGCTTCACCCTGCACTGGACCCATCAGTTGTATTGATTTTCTACTCTGGATGGAATATGAAGCCTGTCTGCCCATGGTTGTCTTGCATCTGGTCCAGACCCCATCTCCATCAGTCTGCTGAGGATCTTCTGTTGTGGAGGACCTATGAGAAGCTCACTTTTGTCTTTTCAGCCATGTAAATCATAGACGTTTGAAACAGCTGTTTAAAGGTGTCATGACCATGTAAAAGCCAGTCCACAGGTGTACATCAGGGTACATGCTCAAATTCTTTGCCAGACACTTTGAGATCTACACCAACATCCAGCCCAGGAGAACACTGTCCAGCGCAAGGCAACAGTAAACTGTCTTATTAAGTGAATGCAAAACCCATGCTGCTTTCCTTCACGACACCAAATTATAGCCCAAACTATAGCATCAAGGCTCTTGCTCAGCCTCCCTGATGTTCTATGTCCTCCAATTGTTTTGCTCTTTCTCCAGGGTACTTTTAAACGAACAAGTAAGGCACTGATGTCACTCCAAGCCAGCCTAGGACAGAAGCAGTCTTGGCTTCTTGTAAGCTCTGAAAACCATCCATATCCTAGAAACTCGTAAAGGACATCTCTTAGAGATTTGCTTCTCTCCATTAATACCACACACTAATACCACACCATAGCTCCACACACAAATCTCTGCTAGCTGATTTCTCCTAGTCTATAGCATAGTATTAAGAGAGCTGTGGGGATTCCAAATCTACAGTGTTTGGATACACCACATCAGGAAACACATTTGGTGTCTCTGCGAGCTAGGAAACCTGCTAACTTCCACACCGATGACTAAATTTTCCAGTGGTGTAAAAAGGCAGGAGACATCACTTGTGTGTCTTGTAGCAGAGATTTGAGAAAGATTTTATCTCTTAGGATCTTTTACTCCAGATTCTACAGAGGCTGGTGGAAAGACTCTCAGGGTGCATCAATACCGGTAAATTAAGCAGTACCAGGACAAATTCAAAATTAAGCAGTACCATTCACAGACTCAATGTCTATATTCTTACTATTCTGTCAAAATGGTTCCAGTCTGGGACTTAGTACAAGCCAAAAACCATTTCAAGCACCCGTTTCAGCTGCAGCCAGTCTTCCCTGTTTTGCAGACTGGAAGAGCTCAGGATTGTGGAGATGCCAGACAGCCTTGCATGGCCTCGCTCACCTCCAGTGAAGTCAGAGAAAGCCTGAGCCCCACCTGTATTTTAAAACAATGGGAGATACAGTCCCAGTTTCATCCTTTTCAGTCAATTGGCAATACAGGCTCCCTACCTACACACTCCTCTGCAGAGCTTCTGCTGACTCCACCATTAAAAAAGCCAAGGTAGGCAAGAGGAGTTAGGACACATGTGAAGCGTGTCCCTACAGATGTGAGCTGGGCACACTCCACGGGTCTAAGTATGGTTATTGTGCTGGGGGGTAAGCTGTTCAGGGAGCTTAGTACCTAAAGTCACTGATGGGCCAAAATAACCCCTGATGTAAGGCGATTTATGTTAGTGGAGTTACATCTGGATGACTTGGACTATTATTTATTTATTTTTATTGTACCTGTGGCAGAGTTTACAGCAAGCTCATCCTCAGAGCAGAATGCCATCAGTTAGATGGTACACACACTCAACAAGAAATCACAGCCAAGCCTGAAAGAAGCTGCAAACACCAAGAACAAGCCCTTAGAGAAATCAGGAGTCCCTTTCAGAGGTCCCTTCTCCTCCATCAGAAGCATTGCAATTATATCCAAACCACTACCAAAATAAGGATACAGGGAACCACACTGAGGCTGGCAGAATCAGGTACATTGCAACAGAAAAACTTGTGGTGACAGTGCTTTAATTTTCCAGGTTTTCCACCTAAAGGAATGTCAAATATTTTGAGCTTTGGTTTGGATTTTTACTGTACTCACGCAAATACTGCAAACTACAATCATCTTCATAGTGCCCCTGCGCCTAGGTGCAAGGCAAAAGCTGTTTCACTTAAAGCAAAAAGCAGCACTTAACAGAGCACATAAGAATGAAAACATGAAGAGGTGGGTTGTACGCACACACAGACCCCCCGCCACAGCGGGGGAACACAGGCAGGGAGGCAGCAGTTGCTGCTGCTGAAGTGCAGCCTGGGCACCAGGGTTACACAGCATCCTTCATGAGCAGCACCATGGGATTCTCTGCGACCCCCACGCAGGCAAAACTACATACACTGTACCCTAAAGGAAGCATTTCACCCCAGCCTACTCCCAGCTCCTTCACACATGAGTGCCCAAAACCTCCATGCAGAGATATCGGATCAGTGCCGCTTCGGGCTACCTACTGAACACACCATTGCTTCAGCTGAGCCCGGACAAGCCCGTCGTGCATCCAAGTCCTGATGGGACCCAGCTTCATTTAGTGCTGTGAGGGGGGTGCAATCACAGCACAAGATAGCACAGGCCTGCCAGAGCCCCCAGTAGCAAGGTGGGAGCACAACCTCAGGAATGGAACCTGCAGCTCTTTAGGAAGGACAGCAGCAAAACATTTCCCACAGATCCCTGAAGACATTAGTACACCAAGACACTCAAAGTAAATCAGTCCCTGGCATTAACAGTCCATGTTACCACAGTGGGCAGAAACATATATACATGTATATGTATACCTAGAGCACAGGCATAATAAAACAAATATATAATAGAAAGATGTGTGTCTTGATAAATGTACAGATGAAACATAATTGCAGTGATAGAGCAGGAAAACTGATGCCAGCTGGATGACTTCCTATGTCAGAAGCTTTTTCTTAGCAAATGGGTCACTTTAAACCAGCGTCAGCCTCAATTCAATTTGTATGAACAGACCTGAGTTCCTACAAGGCAGCTTCTGTTCACACATCTACGTAAGAGGCAGGCTAGCTAAGTTGTGAAGAAATGGGAAAGTCCTTCAAAACGGAGATGACAAGTATTCCTCTGTCAATTAATTGATTTAAAAGTTCCTGATGAGACCACGTCCCAATTAACTAGGGCTGAACCCCACAGCGTGGTGCTCATGACATCCGCTGTAATTCTCAATCGGGTGGCTGTGATACACCTCAATACAATCTACACCAAAAGGAATTCATAACGATTACACCATTATTTCAAAATGTTACCAGGCTCCTAGCACTAAAAGCTGAAAGGGAGACCAAGGATTTCTGCCGAGCAGCCAGAAACCTTCTGGCATTACAGCTGCAGACACCTTAGAGGAGAAGAGCTTGAGTCCCCTTTTTTTCTCCTAGGAAGTTGTACGGGCAACAGCCACTAGCACCGGCTTCCCTTTCTCTCTTATTAGCATTCTGCTTTGCCCTCTCCGAGAGGCAAAGTGACAGAAGTTGGAGCATTCAGCAGATCCCCCCGTTCCTGCAGAAAGCGGCTCCGCTGCCTGCCCCAGGGCTCAGAACCCTGGCCGCGGGGGGGCTGGAGGGGCACAGCGCTCCAGTCCACTTGGTAACTGATGCCACAACTATTGCTCCAGCCTGGAAACGAGTCACCTGCTTCTCCGGCTGGTTTTGTTCTGCTTGGCTTATGCGGGAGCCGTTCTGCTGCTATTCCCAAAAAGGGCCAGGTTACAGGGAAGAAACAAGAACTGTCGCGTTTTAACACCTTGGTGACAAGAGGCAAAAAGCAGCGTTATCCCCTGCGCAGAGCCACCTCGGAGATGAAGTCCTGAAGCCCCCTCCAGCATCTCCCTGTCAGCAGGGCCTGGGGCTGAGCTGAGCTGGGCCCCCCGGGCGGGGAGCAGGAGGAGCAGCACCGGAGGGGCTTTCCCAGGCCTTGCTTGCAGCTGAGCCCCCCCGTCTCCCGGCGGGGGTCCCCCTGGGGGGAAGGCGGGGTGCAAGGACGACACCCCCCCAGAGCGACCCTTTCCCTCCCGGCCGCGGGCGGTGGCAGCGGTTTGTCCCAGTCTGCCTCCAGGGTGATGGAGGAGGAGGGCTGGGGGGGAGCTGCGCTCAGCGGGCGGGCGCTGGAAAGTTTTTTTGCTTCAGAAGAATGGCCCTTTTGAAGCACTTCTGCCCCACTGCACACTGCTAAGCGAAGCCAATCCCCGGCGCCCGGAGGCACAAAATCCCCCCTCGAAGAAGAACCCAGCCCCCCCCGCCCCCCCCCCCCCCCCCCCCCCGTCTCACCGCCCATAAAAACGAGGAGAAAAAAAAAAAATAAGGAAAAAGAAAGAAAAGGGAAAAAGGCTAGAGGCAAACCCGCCGCCCGGCGCGGTACTCACGCTGCTGTTGTGCCCGGACCAGTGCACCATGGCTTGGTTGTGCGCCGAGTCGCCGGCGAGGGCGAAGGTGGTGCTGGCCAGCCGCAGCTCCTCCAGCCCGAAGCGGGCGGCGCCGCTGGCCGCCGGCTCCCGCCCCGCAGCGCCGCCCGGCCCCGCGGCGCCCCGCGGGCTGCGGCCCCGCCGCCGGCCCGAGCCCCGCAGCCCGCCCGGTGCGGGGGAGCGCCGGCCTCGGGGAGGCCGGTCCTTGGCGGGAGCCGCCGCCGCTCGGGGCCGGCTCTCCGCGGCCGCTCTCTCGGGCTGCCGCCTCGTCGACCGCCGGGTCTCCCAGCCGCTGAGTTGGGTCCCCGCGGGAGCAGGGGCGAGGGTCGCTTGCAGCCCGGCATCCTCCGCCTCCATCCCGGCCCCTTGCCCTCTCTCACCTCCCTTCTCCCCGGGGAACCGCCTCTGCTCCTTTTCTCCTCTGTCGGTCCTTAAATGCATTAATAATCCCTGCTGCGGCGGCTGCTGCTGCTGCTGCGGCTTCACCTGGGAATGGCAGGATCTGCAAGTTATTTCTGCACCGGTAAAGCCAAAAGTGAAGAGGAAAAGCCATGTCCAGTACAGGAGAGCAACGTGCCAGGCTGGGTACCAGCCAGCAACTTTTTCCATCGCTGCTGACTGCTGCTGAGTGCGAGGGAGAAGGAGCAAGAAAGAGCGAGCGAGGGAGCGAGGTGCTGCCGATTTACCAGCCGCGGGGTAAACACAGCCACAACTCCACAAAGTTTCAGACTCTGCTGTATTAGATGCAGCCGGGGGGGAGGAGAGGTTGCTTTCTTTTCCCCTCTTTTTTTTTTTTCCTTGTTTTCTTTTCCTTCTTTTGCACTTTTTCTTTTTTTTCCCCCCCTTTTTTTCCCCCCCCCCCGCCCCCTCTCTCTCTCGCCCCCCCCCAAGACTGGCGTTGCTGATCAGGCTTTTGATGGAAGGCAAAGCTACAGCCACACGGGGGAGGAGCTCAATTGAAATCAGAGAGAGAGGGAGAGAGAGAGGAGCAAATCCTGGCTGGTGGTTTCTCCCGGCTGCCTCTATGGAAGTCACAGCTCGCTCCTCTCCCGCTCGCTCTCTCTCTGCTCGCTCTCACTTCGCCGCTTCTGCATCACACCCCGCCAGGACGCCCCGCGTGTCTTCCGTGAGTGACTGGTTAACACCCCCTCTCTCACACACCCACACGCCCAGAAGGACTTACCCCAACTTTTAAACTCAAATCTCCCATCTTTTCCTCCCCTGCGCTTCCCATCAGCTCAAACCTCTAAAACCTGCTCCCCAACACACTGAAAGCACTGCACATGGACTGGAAGCAAATGTGTAAAGCGAAGAAGCAATACATAAGTATAAGCATACATACACGTGTGTATAGTCTTTCCAGAGGAAATATTTTAACTCCATTAATTAAGTGGCCTTAAATGTCTGAGCAGGCTCTGAAACGTCCCTCTCTTTTCCCCCTGTGCCTGATGTAAATGCCCTGCAGTGGCTGGGAATAGGCATCCGTGCTTGAATTCACAGAGGGAAAGTCACATTTCTACCCTGCCATTCCCTCCTCCGCCTTTGCTTTGCTGTACTGTCATTTACAGTAGCTGCCGATGTTTAGATAAATCACTCAGGCATAGCAGAGATGTACTCGCATAAATGCTGATGGAGACAGGGACAAGCTTTTGGAAATGAAATGACAGAAACCGGTGGTAGGAGTGGGGGAGAGAGAGAGAAATTCCCCACAACTGGTTTATCAGTAGAAAAAAATCCCAAACCTTTCTGCTCTAGCTGTCTCTCACATTTTCAGGACCAGCAGTTTCTCCCCCGGAGCTGTGCTCCCCTCTCACTCACTAGGTCTCTTCCCCAGGGAGCAGTCACTAGTCATGGCCAGAGGAGATCACCAAGCCCTGAGTGCAGGGGTTGGTGTCTGCTGGCCGTGGGAGCCACCAGCCCCTTACCTCAGACTGCAGCCATCCTTGGTGACTGCCCACGCAGCAGGACAGGGGCCTGAGTTTAACAGGCACTTGCAAATACCCACAAGCTTTAAGACTGGAGGGTATTAAAGGCTCTTCCACTGGAATTTTATTGTCCCCATCTGCCTGCTGTCACTCGTTCCCATTTGATTTCCAGGTGAGTCCATTTTTTAATTAGAGTTTTTAACATTTCCTTCCTGACATGCAAGGCTTTACTGTATTTTTTGGCAGGGCATTTCAGAAAGAGATTTACACATTTGTTCAACATTCTTCTGGAGATTTCACTCAAAAGCTCACTGGTGACGCGTCTTGGGATATCAGCACAAGGCCACAGGCGAAGGGAGACTCACAGTAGCTGAGGCTGGGCATAACTTCTTGCTGCTTACAACAATGATGGATTGTCTGCAATGTAACCAACAGACCTCAGCTAAATCTGCTGTAAGCCAATTAACTGCATACCTGTTTCCAGATCTCCCAGCTAAAGGGTAACTATTAGTTACAGCCTGCCAGTTGTAATAATTAACACATTGCGCTTAAACACCTTTCCTAAGCTTAAAGCTCTTCACAAAGGCCACTCTTATTGTATAAATGGGGGAAACTGAGTCGTAGTGTGATCCGCAAAGCAGCAAGGATTGGAGATAGAGCTACCTTATTATCAACCCAATCCTTTGTCTTCTGTACCACAGACTGACCAGATCCATCTATCCCAAAGGATGTACTAAAAAGTAACACCCTCCTAGGACAAGTCTCTCAAAAAGGCTTTAATCTGAAGGGATGAAATTTGAAGAAATGAATGGGTGAGTCAGAAAAAAGAACGTGGAGGGACCTTAATAAAGGGTCAGAGGAAATTTCCTCTGGGATTGTCATAGAAGTATGCATGCCAATAAGTGGCTAAGGCTAATGAGAGAAAAAATCTAGCTGTCTCATTTAGGCAGACAGTTATCTCTGGATTGTGATGAGTGACCAGTGAGTGATACGGATGTGCCTGGTAGAGCATGTTTCATATGCTGTGAGTACGCTATACCTGCAGAGCTCCTCAGCGAATGCACGCAAGGGTCAGTCATGGAGAGAAAATATGGGCTCCAACCCGAAGACCACAGCCAACTGCTTCCAGCATAATCCTTGTGGGTGGATATAACAAGCCTTTTGCTGATCTGTATTTCCAGGAATCATCAGTTTAGGAGATTCGAGCAGCAGAAATTGCACCTGATCACTTATGTTTAATAGCTATGGGTAGACCTGTCTTCCCTAAATTTGTCTAATCCTCATTTATACTCCTGGTGTCTGAGACATGCCGTGGCAGTCAATTTTACAATCTGATTTTGTGTGCTTTTGAATACTCGTGGTCTACACTTATCTGAGAGAGACATTTTAAATTACCATAGTCTAATCTTGTTGCCAGCCATCTTTCTGCCACAGATGATGCGATGATTGAGCCATCAGAGATAAGAAGCCAGAGTCTTTGGCACAAAAGAATAATCCCCGGTGCTTGATATAAGGGACAGCTTTCTGAGTTGGGAGCTACAGTAAGCCCCTACACTGTCGTTGGAGAAGGGCTGAATTCATATACTCAGCCAAAAAAGCAGTGGTGTGTAGTGACTGAGCTCCATGGCTGTGCTCAGGAGAAAGGAAAGGCTGCACTTGTGGGTATCCTGACCTGAGGTTACACCTGAGCTGATGTTTCAATAGCACAGACTACACCACATGTCCAGCTCCAGCCTCTGAGGAGAACATGTTTTCCATCAGAGCTGCTGCACTGCCTCATCAGGAGACTGCTCTTCTGTTTTACATGGCCAATATTGCCTTGGGGGAGGGGAGAGAAGCAAGCCCCAGGAGCTGTGGAACAGAAGGCAATCATCGGCACTATAAAACATGATGCTATGACAGCAGATGAAAAGTGAAAGTCTCAGCTGGCCCCTTCAGCCTCTGCCTTTACTAGGATAAGCAGTGGCAGGGAGTGCTCCTCTTTGCCAGGGAGGAACTAGCACAAGGAAGAGATCTGCACGGACATAAGAGGGTTTGAGGAAGTTCTCACTTTTGGGGTCAGGAAGCACAACCAGGAATCTAGTGAAGGGAGTAGATACCAGTTCTGGGTAGCTGTTGCAGTGGAGCAAGCATCTTCCTAAGGATTTATATAGCCTTAAGAAAAGAAGCAGGAACAGAATAAAACGTGGATAAGTACACAAATCTTCACTTGGGACTGGGCAGATTCAGAGACAAGTGGAAATATGGGATTGGTCAAGGACATAAATCCTTACGAGAATGATTGCAATAATCTGCCGTCTGCAGGAATCCTTTCCTTCAGTGTGTTTCACACTCCCAATCAGAGACTACTTGTAAAAATGTGGTCCCAAGATACTTGCTGGCTCCACAGGATTCCTGTCTTCTAAAACATGCTAGACGATGTACTCAGCATGATGGAAGCATCTCAGGGACTATGTCAACATTGCCTGCACTTTGATAGAGTAGAAGGAGAGAAAGAGGAATGAAAGAGGATGGAGAGAAAGAAACAGAACTGGATGGACTTAACCAGCTGAGCTTTCAATACAGGGCAGGTGCATAACATAGCCTGGTTTATCTTGCACTCAAATGTCTTTTAGGCTAAGCAGTGTAATCTTTCACTAGTAAATATTTGTGTAATCAGGATTTTGTGAATCTACACTCATTTTAAATCATCAGTTTTCTCTGTAAAGACTGTGTAATGAAGGGAGCCCAAGAACACTGCTCCATTGATTCCTATCAAGCCATGGTGAGTGATGAATACTGTAGTTTGACATTACACAATATTCCTCCAAAAGGAATCTCTGTTTGAAAAAAAAAAAATTGCAAATCAGGATACAACAGGGCTTGTTGCAGTTTCCCTTAAGGAAAAAAAAAAAAAAGATGGCTCTCAACTGTAAATATCACAGAGATCTTGGTGTGTTGTTTGTGTGTTTTTTTTTAAAATAAGGTGGATGATTCATTCCTTAAATAAAATAGAGACTAATTATATACATCAAAACAACTGTTTCCAAGTGCCTCTTATTTCACTGAATGAATGGAAATTATTTACCTATGTGGCTTGTTTTGTAGCAATCATCAGATAATTGTTACATAGGTAGTATCAGAAGTAAATCCTACGACCTCACATAAGGGCAATGCATTTGGCACAAAAAAATTATTTAAAAAATAACCTGGAACTAAAATAAAATCTGTACCTTCTTTCCACTGAGTTTCATTTCCCTCACTCAGATTATTTTTGGAAAGGTGATTGAACTATTTATTTTTAACACTAATAATCCCTCTAAATTAATTAACATGAAAGGTCTCCTTTGTTATTCTAGACAATCAAGCTCCAAACCAGTGACATCCCAAAATTAAGCTGCTGCAGCTTTTAACAGGGGCTCCCATTCATCTGCAAATGTGATGGGATTTTGCTTTAGTTGCCATAAATATTAACAGCAAGGGCTTTTTGTTCTTTTACTCCCTCTTGCTGCAGCCTGTTGCAAAGACGGAGGTTTAAAGTAATCTCAAAAAAAGTCCAAGGTTTTGCCACTTTATAATTTAAAGAGCCATTTTGCTTTGCTAAATCCTCAGATGGAGAATTTAGATAGCAGTTCATCTGGCAAGGAGAGTGGGGTGGTGAGTGAACTGGATCAGTGTGATTGCTTCTAAGTGCAGGAGGGTGCTCAGCACCCATACCTGGTGCCAGTTTTCCTTAAAGCACTGTTTATACTGAAACATCTAGTGATGTTTAGCAGCCAGCAGCTCTCTCTGGGAACAACAGAAGTTGTCTGGATCTTTGGAAAATCTCTCATGTAGGCTCCTCTGTTCTACTTCTGGATCCAAAGGGTTTTCACACCATCCCAGCGCAGATGGCAAACCACACCAATGGCACAGACTTTGCATTTTACTCTGTAGGTCCAGACCTCCTCCCTGCGCTTATAGCTGCAGAGACGTCCTGGGCCAGCTTTGCACAATGATTTCAGCCATAAACCAAGGGTGGATTTGCCATGGGAGGAGAGGAGCATGTGACACCCCCCCCCCAGTAAGCCTGCACTCCCAAGTCACGTGCTGAAGCAATACTCATGTGGCTGCACAGCTAGCACATCTACACTGATGTTGAATCCAACCCTCTTTGACACTGTATCTATCAGTCCTGGGATTTAATGCCATTTCTTCTCTAGTGACATCTTCTCCTCTGTGCTGGCCTTGCATTTCACTGCTCTGGTGATTGACTCCCCTTGTGATCTGGAGACATCCAGCCATTGCCACCCTGCACTCCTGAGTGCTGCCCCCCCTGTCAGAAATTACCAAGGGATTTAGGAGCCAAAAACACCCTAGGCCACAGAAGACAGTTAATGAGAAAATATTCTGCTTGAAATTCCCAGCTGGCATTCTCTCTTGATCATCTTTTGCAGCCTAAGAAACCTGGAAAGCTGCCCTGAAAAGCTGGTCTTAGTTTCTGCTGGGTTTCGTAGTTTAGTTGAGTGTAAAGTAGAATTGCAAGGACTGCACTTATGTCAGGACTGCACATACTCAGCCAGCGCCCTGAGCTTGCAGCTAAGGGAAAAACTGAGCTGGAGCTCAGAGGCAGAATGAGCTTTATTATAACAACTTTTAAACTAGTAAACATTGGCGGAAAGAGGAAGCCTGAGGTGTATCTTGTAGTCAAGTCATTCACCAGCACCAATGTAAATGATAACCACAGGGATGACCCAGCAATTGTCACATTTCATCCTGACTGTTTTAATGCAACCCCATAATACCCAGAAGGTTTTTGCCATCAATAACTGCAATGTACACTGTGGATGCTTCCAACCACATGAAAGGCAAGAATGTAACCAGGAGAAATGAAAATAACTTCAGCAAAAGTAAGTAATATTTGACCAACCTGATTTTCTTCTGTTGCTAAATAGCAGGCTATTGTAACACCAGCTCCCACAGCAGTCTCACGGTAAACTAAGGCAGTATGGGCAAGGCAAAGCATCTGACAGAGGTTTGAAACTTGGCTGGACCATTAGTCTCAAAGGTTAAGAACCAACTGACTGGAAAAGGTCTGGGGATTGCACTGGGGTGTCTCCTTGCAAATAAGGCAAACTGCATATTCATCTGCTTTGATAAAGCATCGTCAGGACATCAGAAGAAACTGCAGTCTCCTTGTTCTCAGGGCTGGGGAGGCTGAACATGCAGTACTGTTTCTGGTGTGGGCCCCCAGTTTAAGAGGGACATGGAGAAACTGAGGGAGGTTACCAAGCGGAGGGCTACAAAGGTAGTTAGCACACAACCTACAAGGAGAGGGTTGAGAGCTGGGCTTCTTTAGCCTGGAGAAGAGGAGGCTAAGGGCCGGTCAAATATCAGCCTACAATTACCTGAGAGGGAGTTACAAAAGTAAAGAAGCCAAACACTTCTTCGTTGTGGCAGATGCTAAAACAAAGAGAGGAGAAAACTAGTGTTTAAAACGTTTAGACTGAAAATTAGGAACAGCTCACCCAGGAAGATAACACCACTCCAGGACAGGTTCTTTAGACTGCAGAATCTCCCTCAGGAAGACAAATCTATGGCCAGCCTGCTCTAGTAATGATGGCAGCCTGGCTTCAAGTGGAAAGTGGGTCTCTCACAACCAACATTTCTTCGAATATTTGAATCTATGAGAGGTAAAAAGCTCAAGAAGAAGACACATCTACAGCTAAAGGCAGGAAAAAATCTCTTCCCAAGATAAAGCCAATAATCTGTTCCAATGACAAATGGTTTCCAGGTTCAGCATGAGCTTAGATACTATCCTACAGTGAAATTCAGATTCGTCCAGAGACCAGTGCAGTTCTCCCATTAAGTGCCTGTGTCTCCAGCACTTACTTAACAAACCAGTGGGGACTCTTTCAGCCTCTTGGGTCCCATCCCACCTACCTTAAGTATTGTTACCAAGTATTGTTGCCAAACCTTTGCAGAGTCCTACAGGACTCCCAGCGTTTATTTGAGAGTGGGGTAAACTGGAGTTTCTATGTCTAATGTAATGCTACTACTGGTGGTAGCATCCACTGGCAAATAAAAGCCAGGGATAGCTGTGCTGCACCGTCCTAAATATGGCTATTAAAAATCAGTTGCAAGTTGCTTAGCTGTGCCCATTGAGTCCTTTCATTCCCTCATTTTCTAGGCCTTTCCAGTACCTCAAGAGAATTGTGGCTGTGGGATGCCTCTCGTTTTCTCGCAACCTTGAAAATCTGCAGTTTGAGGCAGACTGATCAAGGGCAGATAATAGTTTCCTGTGAACAATAAATATCACTCAAAGTATCTTCTGTAGAGTTAGGATACTTCGGTAACATAAATCTTCTTAAAAGCCTAACATGTGTAAAAATCATTTGTATTTTCTCCCTTTTCCAGAGATTACTAAACTTTAGTCAACACTGGGGAAGTTCGCCTGACGTTCTATCAGCTCTAGGTTTATCTGTATCGACAGGACAATAAAAATTCTTGTCTATCACTCTGCTGTTGTCACCTTTGGCTTCTTCACTTGGTTGTGGAAGAATTTAATGGAGGTAAGAGAATAATGATGAAGAGAAAAAGATTACAAACTTAATGGCCTGTGAATGGTGTTTATACTTTGTCATTATTACAGATGGTGTTTCCTTGCTTGTGCACCTTGCTTGATTTCTCTTAGCCAGAAGTGTTGACAAAGTAGAAGTTGCAGGTACAACTAAAGATAAAATGTCTGGTAGAAGAAAGAGAAGACAGAGAAAAAAATATTATTCTTCTATCCTACCTTTCTACTGAAAGAAAAATAAAAATGAAAAAACAAGAGCTTCTGAAGCTCATTGAATATGTGAGCTTGCTCATTGACAGTATTTTATTTCAGAACCAAAGAAAATGACCCAGCAAAAATTTCTGTGAGGCAACTCTGTCCTGCTTCACTGATGCATCATTTCTTAAGTCATAGTTAGAAATCCTTTTCTGAAGACGGCTGTATCAGTCACAGATCAACCAGCAGAGCTTGTCATACACATACTCCCATGGTACAAAATCAGGAGAGAGAGATCTGGCCATCAGTTAAAACTGGTTTTACTAACACAGCTCATTTCTGCCTAAATCAAGTTAGAGGATACACACATGAATTTTTGCTGCTAGATAATAAGCAGTGTGATACTTTCCAACAGACATCCACATCTGAACATTACAGTGCGTACTCAGAGACACCTTTCCCACTGGGGCAGCTGGTTGGAAAGTTAATGGTTTCGTAGGATCTCCCTGGCCAGAAATGAAGGCAGATGAAGGGAGGAAAACTTCCTCTGAACCTTGGTAGCTTCTTCAACAGTTTGTCAGAACTGTGGCAACAGTCTACCTGTTTGTAGCTTGGTGGAACAGAGACAGATACACCCTCTAATGAGGGCAGAAGAAGCAGTCATGAGAGACAGCATGTCAATCCCATGTTTGGTGAGAAACTCCAGTCTTTTGACCAAAGAATCAGAAGGAAGGACTTGGAATAGGTGGTGGAAAATCAGGAGAAAATGCAAAGGAAATCTGTGTTTCCACGTTATCGATCTTTTCATTGTGAATCATGTAGTGAATTTTGAGCTCCTGATGTTATGGTTTTGTATGAGATCATCAACTCTCTTCCTTTGTTTTCATTTCTTTCTTTAAAAAGAAAAAAAGACTAGTCCTCCTAACTATGAAGAACAATATGAAGACAAGGCTCCTACTGGCTCAAAATCTAATCTGAAGTGTTTCAACACAAAATACAAAGCCAAAGGAGTCAAATTTAAAGCTTCCTTATAAGCACTTTGAGAATGAAGGTTTCCCTCCTTAAAAATGGTGTTCTAGATCTAATTTTGCCTGCCTGAGAGATTTTAAAAACAGTTATCTTTAAAATATATATGCACATATATATACACACATAAAAGGAAAATAAAATAGAATTTTGCAAGCTGAACAAACTGTTGTATTCACCTGGAAATGAATCTTTGATTTCTGACTCTCTTTTTTCCTTTTTTTTAAATTCAATTTGGCCAGGGAATTAAAAATTTAGTTACTCATATGGCCTTAATTACTTGAGATGTTTGCCAGAACACTTTGCAACACAAAAGAATGTATTTCTCTACGTTTGGTACCGGGTTCATTTCTTGCCCAGAGCTCTGAGCAAGTTTTCTGGGACATTTGTGGGTGTAGCACCTGGAAGATTCAGCTATATAAAGCTCGTATACAGATATTTGCTTTGGGTAAACAGAACCCTGAAAATGCTAATTTATTTTAGGGTTAAATTTGATATTGTGGATAAAGGGACTCTATAAAATAATTTCTAAATGAATTGGAATTATTTCAGTTTCCAATCAATGCCTTAAAAAAAGAAAGAAAGAAAGAAAGAAATCCACTCTCATTTTCAGTCAAAGGACTCTCTTTTAGAAGAATCAAATTTGTGAAACAAGGGTGATGGCCAAACAATAAGTTTGTTTAATACACATATACACTCACAAAGGTCAATTGATAGCCCAAGCAGTGAAAGGAACTCATGAGTGATGCTTCTGCTGATTTCAATGCAAGCATTCCC
The DNA here is from genome assembly GCF_015220075.1 of Falco rusticolus. Taxonomy (NCBI): domain Eukaryota; kingdom Metazoa; phylum Chordata; class Aves; order Falconiformes; family Falconidae; genus Falco; species Falco rusticolus. Next base: position 32,609,585 of record NC_051195.1, read on the forward strand.
TGAGATTCCATTTATTTTGGAGAGTGTTTGCATGTAGATGGCTCTGTGTGTTTAATATCTATTCTCATATCAAGAAAGCATAGGAGGAAAACTCCATTTGGATGTATTTTCATGCAATTAATAATAATTCAAGTTTTGTGCTTTTCATATGCCAAAACTGTGCTTGTCAGTGTTTGGAGCCCTCCAAGCGCATATATTAGTCCAAGTCCGAATCACTCTGATTTTCCTCCATTGGAAACAATGTTTGTTCAAAAGATGTTAAGTGTTCTTCACTTTTGTCTTTGTTCAATCCAAAGTAATTTTTAACATTTTAAGCAAGACTCCTTGATATCCTGTTTTAAAACAGTTTCAATTTTCCAGTCTGGCCGAGTCTCCATGTACGTTTCAGTTCGTTTATGTCTGATTGCTATCAGTGGGAGTCTTTTCATTGATTTCAATGGAATTTGGATCAGGTTCATTTGCAGCATAACTTCCATATGTTTGCTGTCATGGAATAAGCCAGCTATCACAGCAGCAGCAGCCAAGGAACTTGAGAGAACAAGGAATAAATCCAGGATCTTAGATCTGGCTTGGGAGGAGCTTAGGCAAGTCCTGGTTTATTAGTGGTGACTGCTCTAAATAACACATCTTGAGCGTCTGCCTTCTCACTGCAGTAAAAGCCTCTTTTCTGATTCAGTCTCTCCCAGAAGTCAGCCCATTTCAATATTTAATATGGTGCCTCGGTCTACTGAAAGATTCCCTTATCATGATTTCAAATCCTCGTTGACACACCAGGCATTTTGCTGCCTTCAACATCTGCTGAAGGACTCTTTGAGGTGCAAACTCAACATCTTTTATGCAGTCTGGTTCTTTCTGCAGCTTCCAAAAGAGGCAAAGAACAGATCAACAAGGCATGGGGCCTGGACTCTTTTCCTGTTTTGTTTTGTTTTGCCACTTAGGTGCATCTCTCTGAACAATCTTATTTTGACTTTGTTGTTGTTGTTTTTGCCAAACAACATAATTATCTTGATTGGTGGGTGGCCAGCAAAGTTTTAATTAGATCCAGGGGGATTTCAGCAGGACGACGTACTAAAAAAAAGGCAAAACAATGTTGCTAGAATTATTGTTGGTTTATGTTGTGAGGCATCTTCTGTAAAATATGACGTTGCCTCTTTGCATTTCCAGTTCTGTCCTCATTTCTTCTGCCTTGCTCTTTCCCTTGGTTGATGGGCAATGGTGAACTGGCGTGAACAACCGTGTACTGAAGCAACGCTGCCAAGCTGTTGCTGCTGCAAAATGTCCATCAGCTCAGCCCCTGCCAAACAGAAGCACTGATCCTCCAGCTTGTGCCAGGTCAAAGGAATGGGGGATGCATACCCAGCTTTTTTGGAAGGGGGGGCAAGTGATTTGGGGTCGGGTGATTGGCATGGATAACAGTGAGCAACACTGAAGACAGGGAAAGGACTGCACTGGGGAGGTCTTTCTGGCTGGTTATGGTTATTAATATTTGACTGGAAAAGGGCTGGTTTTATTTATTCAGTTGTCTAAAAATATCCTGGTAATGAATTAACCTGAATAGGGGGAGGGGGACAGAAAAGCACATATTGATTTTCTAAAAGCAGGCAGGAATGTTGTTATTTTCCAATTAATGTTCAGCATTAGAGAACAATCCAGCTGGAAAGAATCAGCTAAGCAATACCAAGCTTTTTGCTTTCTGCATTTTTTCTGGGGATATTTTTTCTCATTTAACTTCTTTAAAAAGACCATAAAAACAACTTAGGCCATTTCTTTGGCTGATGGGGATTAACTTGTTGTGAACTCCACCTGGCGTGACTATGAAATAGTCTGGCAGGGGGTCCAATAGCTCATGCTGAAGCAGAAGGCATGTTCAGTTAATAAAGGCTGTCCCTGCTCCAGTGCTGGAGAAAAGTGTGAGAGGAAAACCATCTGAATGCGCCATTGGTGATAAAGATGCATCTCTGTAAATCCCAGAGCAGGTCTGGGATTCTGGTGGGACTGGTGACCTGTAGGCTTATGCTGGCTGTCACCCTTTTCTTTCTACTTCTCTTTTTTATTCTATCTGTCATTATGTGCATGCCTTTTCCTTCTTACGGCTTAGCATACTTGAGGTTCACCAGATTCAATAACAAACAAGTGAAAATGACACCATCACAGCCAGCCACCTTTCGAGTCCCCCTTAGTGACCACTGACTGAATGGCTACAGCGGAACGATGTGACCAGGAGTAGCTTTCAGCACAAATCCAACGGGCAGCTTAGGGTCATGCTAGTGACTCTCCAATGAGACCCAGCACGTGTTAGGTCCTGCAGCTCTTGTTACGTACCCAGAGCAATGAACCCTGATAACAGAAAAGCTATGGGAAGCAGAGGAATTACCACATTTCTAAGTAAACATGTGCACACAGAGGTAAACACACATTCACATCAACTGAGATTCTTATGGTTTTAAACAGGTTTCTGAGGGTTTTATCTGAATTTTTGGGTCTTCTAAGCTTTCTGAATTTTTATTTTTCTGTCTTGTGAGTTGCCTTTTTCAAATAACTAACTTGTGCTAGGGTAAACTCCGCTAAGTTCAAGCAACAGCAGAGCTTGTCTGGCCAACAGCATCCACTGTATTTCTATATAATTTGTTCCTCTCCTCCCAAATGCTCAGGGGAATCTGGCTGTAGAAAGTCCACATGGGGACTTTCCCCTGTATACAATTTATGGAAACAAGTCTTGAAATTGAATCCTGCTCTTGTTCATCTTGGACTTGGCAAAGCTTATGGAAAGCTACAAGCACCCCTTTACTACTGTACAGAGATGGAAATTTCACCAGATATTTCTCAGCAGTTTTGCATAAATTTCAATATATATATTCTTATTTAGCAAATATTTATTTAGCTATCACTGCAGTTTTCCTTTAAGGGTCTAGCAAGGGCCCAGGGAGAGTGACAAAACCACCAGCTTTTGCTGAGAAATTATATGCCCTGCAGTCATACTATGTATTTAGAGTCTGGAGACAAATTTTAGGGCCTGGATTTATTTATAGTGTTTAATAGATGCTTTGATAATTATGTGCATGGGAACGGAAAACAAATTCTCCAGATTAAAAAGCATAAAGAAGGCTTGTTTGGATTAACATGATCAACTGAAAGCATCCATTTGATTCTTGTATATATATAATTTACTGAGCTGCAAAATAAACATACTCCACTGTTCCTCCACTGAAGGCTCCAGCTGTAAATATTTCATTACTTTAAAAATGTATTGCTATTAGATAGGTCTTCTAGGATTCAGTAGAATCAAGTTTTAAGTAATAAAATAAAATTGTTTCAGGACACCTTTTTTTAAACATACAATTTCAGTTGGATGAAAATTTCTCTGCCACCTGTTGGGTGCTGGCAGAACCATCTCACAAGTAGTTTTTTTTAATTAGCTTTGAAGGAATAAATCAATTCTTGCTCTCAAGAGTATGGATATAATTACATCATGACCTCTCTGTCTCTCACTGTCCTGTTACTAGATTACAGGTCATTGTCACCTCTGTGGAAAACGGGTCTGCTCCCTGTATTATGCAAGGGAATGAAGACTAGATCAGGAAATGAGGGAGTTCACCAGGAAAACAGAAACATCATCCACTAAAGCAGAGAGGCAGAGCACAAACTCCCTCTGCTCATAAAATACCTGAAAATATTCACAAGTAGCTGGGGAAAAAACTCGTGACAAAGGCTTGGGGTTGACATGGCATGAAGATCCCATGGGACTAATACAGAAAGACAGGCAGCGACCTAAGTGACACCATCACTTTTCTTTGCACAACCAGGATGCTTCTGGTGATCTTCCTGCCTTTACCTGTAATGGCCGAAAGCCACGCTTTTGTAGTGGATTTCAGGATGACTTCTTCCTGAATTTAATTTTTTTTAAAAAAATTAAGTATGGAATTCTTCAGTATTTTTCCACTGTTGGAAAGCTTTTCAGAACAAACCCAAACATCTGGGGCTTTCGTGGAATGATTTGATAGTGCTGAGGTGGCTCTTTTTGTTCAGGAATTGATGGGGTTTATTCTTCAAAAATCTGACATCCTAAGCACAGGATTAAATGTGGGTGCATAGATAGATGGGAAGATTTTTCTACTGCATGTGACATACCAAAACCACATCTGGAAGGAGTTCATTTGCTGCCCATGTAGAACTTTGGCACTGGGTGCACTGACTATTTGACTTCTCAAGAATAGGTCCCCACAAAACAGTGTGCCTGAACATCATGAAGTACCATTTTTTCCAATTTATTGTTGTGCTTCTTGAAATCCTTAAGGACTCCCAAACTGAGCATTGAACAAAGTCCACAGTCCCCTCCCATAAAAAGTTAGAGTCCAAGTTATCCAGGTGCTTAGAGAAGTTAGCCTATACACAGAGGCGTTGAAAGCTGTCCAACATTAAATCAGCATTAATGACATGGCTGGGGCAAAACTTCACCGCAAAAAAGCGGAAGGACTAAGCCTTCAGATTAAATTGTTAATGTTGGTTGTTTTCAAAACATGGCAACAGATATCCCCTCTTCCTCTGCTGAATATTCACTCAGGAAAAAAACCTGACAAAGGCATTACTTTGCAGATTTGCAATCTCTCCTGAAACTTGTTTTCTTTTTCTAACACTCCCGAAAAACTATTTTGGTCCTCAGCTATGAATTATCTTTGTAAAGGAATTTCCTTATGTAGGAACAGCTGCATAGGTTGGGTTTTCTAAGGTTGACATGAGAGTACTTTGTCACTTGAAGAGTTATTGAAGACTCTCATGAAATACTGACATTTCAAGACAGTCGTCTTCTGCAGAAATCTGAAATAACTCCAGCCAATTTTACATCTCATCAAAACTCAAAACATAGATACTCTGCTGCAATTTTTATCACTATTTTCTGATTTCTAAGCAGTATTATAGCTGTTCTGACAAACATTGAGTTGCAATATTTTTTTTTCTTCTCAAAATGTTATGTAAAAGTTTCATGCCAGTGGAAAATCACATACAATCTTCAGATACACATTCTGAGTCTTCTTTTGGAATAATAATCTGAAAATGAGATAATTTTCCCTCTTATGCTCATGTATGCAAATTTGGCACAGGGTACCTGAGCTGAAATTATGAACTGAGAACTGATAATACATATCACATATGGTACAATACATTAAAAAAATTAATATATTTATGGAGCATTTAGGGAGCCTAGAAGGACTTTCAAGAGAATGCCTACAGCATTGTTTCCTACAGCAGTATCAGGTAATTTGTCACCATTTAAGCTACAACCTGTTCACAGCAACTTTTCTTCAAAGTGCTGACATAGATTTCTCAAAAGACTGTTGAACTGACTTCTTGGATTCCTCAGCTAAACTGTTAAGAGCTGATGGTACATTACATTGGAAAAATGTGATGAACAGAGAGACATTATTGCTCTGACTGCATTCAAGCCCATGTCCACCTCACTCCCCACCACTTCTCTTCCAGGTTCAGTTCAGTGGTAATTGTTACCTCCTTCTGTTCTCTACTGTCCTGTAAGCTTCCTCACAGCAATAAACTTGGAGGAAGTAGCTTGGGGAAACTTCATGACTAGCTGACTTCATGACCGGTGACCTTATGAGCTAGCTGAACACTCAGTTTGCTACCTTGTGGCACTGCACCTTGATTACATACCCTGCATAATCACCAAGCAGACTGGTGGGCCCATCTGTGTCAACAGCACTGTAAAGGCCTCATCTTCAACTGAGGTAACTTAATGTTGACTCCAGTGGGGCCACCCTGATTTTGCCTCAGGATGTGGCCTCATGAATGTCACCTAAGAGTCTAGCTCTGTATCTGCAAAAACTGCACTTGGCCTAAGCTCAGCCTAGCTCTGAACAATGCCTCATTGTAAGTATTCACTGCAATGGAAGAATGGTCTCAAAAAAGACCATGATGTTGGTGAGCCTTGCCCTCCCATCCCGGCTTATGCCTGTGGGGCTGTCTCCCCTGGGCTAAGGAAGAAGGTGGACTGCTTCCAAGTAGCACACAAAAATTATCTTGAGGTATGCATGTGGCAGGGTAAACTTATGGAGTCTCATGCTCCAAAGAATAATCTCTAACCATGCCTAAAATCATGGTGGTTCCTGCCTTGAGGCTGGTTATCTTTGCAATGAAGGCAGTTAGTCAGGGTCCCCCAGGCTCATGTGCCTGACAGCAACAATGAAGAGAGCAGATGCCAATGAAGGAATATAAGCCATGGACAGTCATGAAGTAATACTTCTTCAGAATACTCTCCGATCTCCAGCAGTTTACAGCTCCGGGGCTTCACAAACCAAACATGGTTCCTACATGGGCAGTAATTCTCAGTGGATTCCCCTTCATGAACTTGCCCAGTCTCTGCCTGAATCTGTGCAAAATCTACATATCCCCAGCATCCTGCAGCAAGGAATTTCATGGCTACACCCTGTATGAAGAATTACCTCTTGCTTTCTTTTGAATGTGCCAGTTGGTGACTATTCATTCATGTACCAGAGAGGAAACAAATGATCCAACCTTTTCGCACGAATCAGGAGCAAGAACATTTCTCTATTGAAAATTATGCACATCTACTAGAATCTAGCCAAGCACTGGATAAATATGACATAAAACTAATCGGCATTTCATATGCTTCCAGGTGAAAGTTTAAAAAATCCAAAGCACTTTTTTTTTTTTTTTTACTCCAAATCATCCCAATTTCAAGGGCATTTATACCCTGGCTTTCCACACAACACTCAGCTAAAGTATGCCTCATTAGCTCACATGCGAGCCTTCATGCCTCCATAACCCAAATTTCTTTTCTCACCTTCCTCAGATGGTATTTTTTCCCCTCAGTGCTGAAGCTTAAATTGATTTACTGCCCCCAAATACAATTCTGATGCTCTGCAGTTTCATGGCCCTTTTAAACTCTCCTCAATGGCAACGGATATGGAAGCACTGTCCGGGTCCTCGCATTTAACATCGTTTGATTCTTCTCTCCCCATCCTCCATCTCCCTCACTTCCCCTTATTTGTATTCTCATCAGTGTCACATTAAATGCCATGGAACACGCTTTTAAGGTAATAACAGGCCTGAAGTTTATGAAATAAAAGATTGATATCAGCTTCATAAAACTCAGGGGAAGCAATATCTTTTCTGCGCCTTGCCATCCCTTTAACGGCAGCTACCTTTATGCATTGTGGAGGGAGAGAACAGTTTTTTTAAAAAAAAAAAGAGAAAAAAGAAGATATCTCCAAACAGCAGTGGGATTTTGGAACCTGGTATGCCATTAATTTCTTTATCGCTTTAACAGCAAAGAAGTTGCGCTTGCTTCTTTGTGTATTTCAGTGGTGTGTTTCTTTCAAGAGCTTGGCAATCTTTTTCCTTAAATGTCACTAGATTCTGAAACGTTCAGGCTTTGTAACCAGTGGTTTATAGCTGTCACACACTGAAAGGGCAACGGAGGAAGGAACTGTGTATTATTACAGATAAACAGAACATATGCCAGTTATCAGAACGGAATGAGAAACAAGGTGGTGAAACCAGGCTGGAGTTTTACACCAGCGTTCAAACTGGTGGCATCTGGGTACTGCCTGTGAAACCTGTGCCATCAGGCTGAATGATCTCTCTCACCTGCTCTATCAGCAAATTGGTTCTTCTGAATATGGACCTGAAGCCCCATTTGGATTAGGGACATGCTCACAGTATGTATGTATTAGAGGCTTTGGATACAGGACTTGATTTGGGATCCAACACTTTCTTCAGCTTCCAGTCCATCAGATCTAACCCCTCCAGAGCAGTACCTGTGTCAAACACAGCCTGCTGCAATGGCAGGGGGTGGGGATAGACTGCAGATCTGACAAAGCTCAAGGACTCTGGCATGGCAATCCTTTTCAGGGTTATACACCAATTCAACAGCATGAAGCTTTTGAGCAAAACCTGCCTGCCTTTATTGCAGGAGGCACTGGAAAGACAAGCAGCAGTAGCAGACAGCCAGATCACTCAGCCTTGCAGTACCAGGGGCACTTGCTCACCAGGAAATTGCCCATATGTCTTAAAGGGGTGTCTCCCATACCCTTGTATCTCTCCAAATCAGTGCTATGTAGACTTTAGCGAAGTTATTGCCAAATATTTTCTCTTTCTCTAGCCCGTTTTGCTATCCCCAATTCACAGCTTAACCTTTATATTACACGTTGGAAGACTGACACAGGTACATTCAAGATAAGGAAAGCTTTTTCCTTTTTATTTTTCTTCCTCTTTTTGGGGCAGTCATTGTTTGTGTTTTTTACCCTTGATAATAGATCTGAAATTCCACAGAAAAAGTAAAAACCATTGCATTTCAGCTTTCTGCTTCACTGCCACTGAACACTGGATTTCACCCCATTTTTTATTATTTTTTAAACACTGCCAATTTAGCAAAACTTACTGAAATGGACAGATGAGGGGTGGGAGAACCTGAAGAAGCAAACTACCTTGCCAAAACCATCCCACTAGTCCCACCAACTTGTCAGTGGTTGCCAGAAGCAATTGCAAAACAACAAACAGGCTTTTTATGAAGGACAGCAACTTTATTTTTAAAATGGCTCAAATTGTACCAGCTCCACCTCCTCCAAGTGTCAACAGGCAAATTGCTGTAACACAGCTATCCTAGCAGAGACATAATTCTTGGCTTAATAAACTCAGTGGGGGTTTCTACACAGGCTTTTCTCTGAGCTCTGGAATAGGCCATAGAGACACTTAACCCACAGCCCTCCACAGGTGTATGCCAATAGATGTTCCTATAAAAGTGTTGCACAACATCCCAAGATGGAAAATGAGATGATTTTGAAATCTTGAGTTCAAATAATGTATTCATTCATTTTTGTCTGCATCTTTCTCCCCTTTTCCCTTTTCAGATTTTTTTTCTGTCTGAGGGAAGGGTTTTCCAGGTGTGAGCCCACCTCAGCTCAGTGGCTGATGACTGACCATGCAAAAAGGAAGGCAGCCAGCAGGGTTGCAATGTCAAAGAAATGGGCAGAGGATTAATAAATACCAAAGAGCTGGGTTGCCATATAATCACAGAATCATAGAATCATAGAAACATTCAGGTTGGAAAAGACTTTTAAGATCATCAAGTCCAACCATTAACCCAAGACTGACAAGTCCATCACTAAACCATGTCACCAAGCACTGCATCTATGCATTTTCAAACATCTCCAGGGATGGTGATTCCACCAGTGCCCTGGGCAGCCTGTTCCAATACTTGGCCACCCTTTCAGTGAAGAAATTTTTCCTAATATCCAATCTAAACCTCCCCTGGTGCAACTTGAGACCTTTCTCTTTTGTCCTGTTGCTTGTTGCGTGGAAGAGACCGACCCCCACCTGCCTGCAACCCCCTGTCAGGGAGCTGTAGAGAGCAACAAGGTCCCCCCTGAGCCTCCTCCTGGCCAGGCTGAACAGCCCCAGTTCCCTCAGCCGCTCCTCATCAGCCTTGTGCTCCAGCCCCTTCCCCAGCTCCGTTGCCCGTCTCTGGACACGCTCCAGCACCTCTGTGTCCCCCTGGAAGTGAGGGGCCCAAAGCTGAACACGGTGTTCCAGGTGCGGCCTCACCAGTGCCCAGTACAGGGGGACGGGCACTGCCCTGGTCCTGCTGGCCACACTGTCTCTGATACAGGCCAGGATGCTGTCGGCCTTCTTGGCCACCTGGGCACTGCTGGCTCACGTTCAGCCGGCCATCAGCCAGCACCCCCAGGGCCTTTCCTGCCCAGCAGCTTCCCAGCCGCTCTGCCCCAGCCTGTAGCGCCATGTGGGGTTGCTGTGACCCGCGTGCAGGACCCGGCACTGCTCCTGGCTGAACCCCATGCAATTGGCCTTGGCCCACCGGCCCGGCCTGCCCAGACCCCCCTGCAGAGCCTTCCTGCCCTCTGGCAGGTCAGCGCTCCCTCCTGCCCAGTTTGTTGTGACCTGCAAACTTGCTGAGGGTGCACTTGATCCCGTTGTTCAGATCATTGAGAAAGATACTAAACAGGACTGGCCCCAGCACTGAGCCCTGAGGAATACCACTCGTGACCAGTCACCAGCTGGATGTAGCCCCATTTACTACCACCCTTTGGGCTCAGCCATTCAGCCAGCTTGTTACCCAGCGCAAAGCACACCCACCCAGGCCATGAGCAGCCAGTTTCTCCACGAGATGTTGTGGGAGATGGTGTCAGAGGCTTTAGTAAGGTCCAGGTAGGCACCATCCACTGCCTTTCCTTCATCCGCTAGGGGGGTAACCTTGTCGTAAAAGGAGATCAGGTTTGTCAAGCAGGACCTGCCTTTCATAGACCCACACTGGCTGGGCCTGATCCCCCAGCTGTCCTGCACGTGCTGCATGGTGGCACTCGGGATGATCTACTCCATAACCTTCCCCAGCACCGAGCCCAGGCTGACAGGCCTGTAGTTCCCTAGGTCCTCCTTCCCACCCTTCTTATAGATGGGTGTCCCATTGGCTAACCTCCAGTCTTCTAGAACCTCCCCAGTTAGCCAGGACTGCCGAAAAATGATGGAGAGTGGCTTGGTGAGCACTTCCACCAGCTCCCTCAGCACCCTTGGGTGGATGCCATCTAGCTCCATAGACTTTTGCATGTCTTATTTTCCTTGACCTTCCTTTTGTTTGTGATGTATTTGTAAAAACATTTTTTATTATCTTTTACAGCAGTGGCCAGTCTGAGTTCTAGCTGGGCTTTCACCTCTCTAATCACTGAATATAATCAATGAGTATAGGCCTTGCTCCACTAATTCCAACATCAAGACCATCAAGCTGTATTCTTTAGTCACAGAGATGTAAAAATGAAGTATTTATCAGAAAAGTACTTAATAAACCAATGTTACCTATCCCAAAGGACTTCAGAGCATGATTGAAAAACTTCCACAAACATCATAGCTTGCTCTGAAAGGGTAATACAGCCGCAGCCCCTAAGCTAAGCATGCTGTAGGATGCAGAGTGAAAGGGCATTGCAGAGCTGAGTCAACCATCAGAGGAAATTGAGTAGAAGAGCCTGAACTGACTATCAACCATTAGGTTCAGAGCAGGCCCTTCCTTTCTGACAAATATTAAAGAATGAAGTATTCTTTCCCCCCGGGTGAGGGCACCTCTCTGGGCATGGCACAAGTTGACTCAACTGAAATAAAACAGTTCTGTAAGTACCGTGGATTTGCTACAGAAAGTTGGCAAGGCCCCCACCCAAAATCAGATCCAAGCTTTGGAGAAATACATGAGTAGATTGAATGACCTTTGTTGGTTGGAGAAATATCTCCAAACTAGTGAATTAACATCGTGGACCAGAGGATTATTCACCAAAAAGCTAAGGGCATTTTGCACTGGTATATAACTACTGGATTGAATCTCTAGCCTGTACTGCTGTTGCTCTCCCAGCCCACCTCTTACAGCTGCCAGGATTTGTTTTTTTCTCTGCTTTACAGTCTAATGGAGGTAGAAGCATATCCAACAGCACTTCAGGAGCCACTTCTGGCACTTGATAAACAGCTCTGGATGCAGCACTGTTAGTGTGTCTGGAGACACGTGCTCCTGAGGCAACCTCTGTTCCTGGGTGTGCTTCTCTCTGCTTGGATGTCGGGGCTGCATTCATCTGGTGTCAGAGGCAACGGCTGTTTAATAACAGGACGTATCACAAGGGAGCAGATGAGGGGAAGATACACGATTTACTGAATAATAATGCCAAAATTCAATGCACCAGAGCATTTTGATTTAGCCATTCCAGGGACTGGCAGCCCACAAAGCAGCACTTCACCTGCTACAAGAACATTGCAAATCTGAGTAAGGACAGGGAGAAAGTGCACAGATAATATCCTGGGACATGGAACAGACAGATATTTAAACCCATACCCAACTGCTTTGCAAAACAGTCCCTCTCCTGCCACCACAGACCTTTCCTTCACTGCTATTTATCTGAAAAAGGAGACAGTAAAAATAACTGAGAAGAAGAAAGAAGTGTGCTAGGTCTTTGGTTCATTGACAGGAGCCAGAACCAACAGAAACAATCTCATATGGATCCCAGATGGATGGGAAACAGATGCAGGGACCTGGAAGTTCAGCAGTTCTAAGTATGGACAAGGATTTTCTCAAGGAAAATGTCAAAAATCACTGTAATAGAAGTTCTTTCTATCTAAAAGATTAATTTGGTCACCCTGAAGGAGGGTGGTTGGATCCAGTTGCTACCCAAAGCAACTTGAACCCACTACAGCCATGGGGGCACTTAGCTCCAAAAAATGGTCAAAAGAGCCTGGGAAGGCAGCACAGACAAATACTTAAGACCTGACTGCTCCTCAGAAAACCTTTGCAATTATTGCAGCTCAACATCAAACTATACTGACTACAAGCAATTATTTTTAAGACATTTCTACTCTTCACTTCTACCTCCTGAGGACAGAAACACTGTCATCTTTTTTACAGCTCTAAAAGGAGACTTGAGCAATTAACTACTTGTTTTACCATTCAGTTCAGAGTGGGTGAAGATTTCAGGTATAAACTGAAGGACCATCCATGGACGCAATGAAAAGCAGTCATGAAGACCATTACACAATTAATTTTGGTGACCTTGCCCTTTCTCCCAGTTTGAACTTTCAAAAATGTTTCAACTCTGAAACAAAGTACACATCTATAATAAGTGTTTTCTATTCCCCACTCCATTCTACCCTGCCTTTTGAAGGTCCCCTCTGTCCGGATTTTATCTCCAGTGCTGTACATCCCATGTGTGCCACTAGTGTTTCCACAGAGATCAATATTTCACCAGCTCTTAAGGATACACACTTTGAGGCAGTCCAGTAGGAGCCCAGTTATACAGACGTACAGAAGTCAAAATGAACAGGAAAATCTCTTTGGTCCATCTGAAGATACAAATTATACCCAGACTCCTACATTTCCATAGCAGAGCATCTACACTACTTTTTTGAGCATTGTGTGTGCATATATATACACACACATATAAACTCTACACATATGATACGTATAAATATAAATACACACACACCATGCATGTTGATATATAAAGTATATGCATGTTAATGATTCCCCTGTTTCTCTGATTTTCCAATGTTAATAGTCTCATTTCTGATAACAGAAGTTAGAAGCTGTGAAAATGGGTGGGTTTGAATATAGGACTTTTACACCTTCCCAAATGCTAGTCTGTATAAAATATATGTGTGGGTTTACAGCTGTTTGCCCCATAATAGTTATACCTCTAATTCTGTAGTTGAAGATCTTGAATTCAGTTTTGCCTATGATCCAATAAGGACTCATTATGAAAGAAAAAGGCAAGAGTTTCTCCTTCCTCCTCTTTTGTTACAGGAGTCCCAACAGGCACATCATAATTTCTATAAAGAACCCTACGGGCATGAGTTTAACTTGTCTGCTTCCTTACAAAATTCTGTTGGAGGCAGTTTGATTATAGATAAATTTACATATGGAAGGGAAGAGACACAGAAGAAAATGCTAGAACCTCACTGCCCCCTGCAAATGTCCATTGATTCACTCAGCTTTGTGGCTCTAGGATGTTCTGATTTCAGTGTACCACTGCAACATAATAAAAAGTTAGGTTACTGGTATTTATTTATTTATTGCTGGAGACAGAAAGACACCAACAGTGCAAGGAGAGGAAATTGTCTCTTGGTAAAGATTGAAACTGTGATTTTGGATATTGTTCAAAGACATGGTCTAATTAAAAAAAATAAATTCAATTAAAGAACTACAAAAAGATCTATGTGTCTAGTCATCAGTCATACATTATTAAAACGGTTCAAGATACTGCGTGCTATTCTTTCATCCCCAGGAATTTTAAAAACAACAATACCCAATACAGTTCTAAAATGAAGAAGTGGTCAAAAGTTTTGAAATTTAGTGTTAGCAGAATGTTTTCCTAACGTTGCTTTTTCACAACAGAACACTTTAAAATACTGTTGCAGCTCAGGCAGAAAGACAAAAATAAATAAACCTTGGGCATCCAGTTTTATAGAATTGCTAAGTAAAACAGCTCAAAGGTCCTGCATTGCAGCAAAAATGTTGCATTTGTTGTCTCTGATTCTGCAACATCTCATGTCAGCACTAGATTTTAGGAGATTTCCTCTTAGTCTATCAGAAAGCTCATGAGGAATTCCTGAGAGAGACCCCACTTCTTCAGTACTCCAGGCAAACATTTGACTGTTTCGGTACGGGGGAAGAAAATGTCAGGCAAACAAGTTCTAGCATAAAGTCTAATTTTATCTGTGTACAATTTCATGTGGTACTGGTCTCAGTCTGTCTTTGCTTAAGTATTCTGCATGTAACCCAGTAAACAGTGTACATGAAAATCCTCTTCTCTCAACCCATACAGAATATGAAAGGTTATAGCCTCAATATACAGATGCTCTGCTTCTTAGATCAATCTGTAGATCTGTAGCTCTCCAATTCCCAGCATGTAAGTCAAGTACCCACACACATTATGTTACAAAAGTGTTGTAGGAAAGATGATCCTACAGTCTGTGGCTGAAGCCAGATCTCTTCTATTCCATCTCTCCTGCACTTCACGACCAATTTGCAACCTCCGTACTTCCGCATTTACATGGACAGGGAGTGTGAGAATCCATCAATGTTTGTTGCATTTTATGTACTATGGTACCGAGGTCTTCTGTCCTATGGTCAAACCCTTAAGCAGCAAAGCCTTTTCCTCTTCCTTCTGTCTGAGGACTGTTGTGACTTTTTTTTTGGATGTTACATCTGTCTGAAGAATTATACACGTACACACCCTGGGCTGTCTCAGACGCTGCTCTTTGCACTTTCAGTTCTCCAGCAAACAAGTAAAAATGCTATACAAATGAGCCTGATTGACAGAAAAGCCTACAAATAATGTATTGATCAGGAAGGAACTAGCATATATTAGAAAACACTTACTTTCCCATTGTTTGCCAGATGGGAAAAAACCAGAAGAAACACACCCCTCCACACATACACACTAATGGCAAACCTTAAAAATACCCAAACTTCAAATTTTGGACAAAATCATGCTTATGGGTTTTTTCTTTCCATGGAAAGCCAGTTTTATTTCCATTAAGTTCTATGTTCCACTTTTTTTCTTTAGAAGCAATAAATAAATATTGTACCAGAGCCCAAAAGGAGAGGTAATTAAAAAGACCAAAATAATTGGCATGTCAATAGTAAACTGCTAGCGAAAGAGCTGAAATTTAAATTGGAGTCTAATATTCCTCCAGCCTTTGCTAATCTTTGATGCTCAAAGGAACAAAGGAAGGATTTCTTTTTTAAAAATATATGATTTTTACATGACAATTCCACCACACCCACACCACCACCACCCCTTTTTTTTTTTTTTTTTTTTCTTTTTGGCTTGATTTCCTAAGATAGTAAAGTACCTTGTCAAACTGTTTGTCATTCCTCCCTTAATTACTTCTGAACACACTTGCCAATTTCAACCACATTTGAAAGAGGGAGATAAGTCCCAGGAACTATCATGTTTTAATTCCACTGAACTGCCTGGGTATAGAAGTGAGATGTGAAGGACTGACTTCATCCGAAGAGGGGCAGGAAGCCCCCAGCTGCTGCACACCCTGGCTGGGAAGGAGGGCTGGCAAGCCAGCACGGGCAGGGATCTGAGGAAG
The DNA here is from genome assembly GCF_015220075.1 of Falco rusticolus. NCBI lineage: Eukaryota > Metazoa > Chordata > Aves > Falconiformes > Falconidae > Falco > Falco rusticolus. The sequence continues at coordinate 32,625,200 of NC_051195.1, forward strand.
CCACAGGCACACAGAGATGGGTAAAGGCAGCTGCTGCTCTTCTGGTAGGAGAGGCAACAAGTAGAAAACCACACATAACCTGACTGCTCTGGCTCTGCTGCTTATGAAATTCCCAGTTAATTTTTCTGATCTCAAATTTCATCCCCCTCTATTTTTGCCTTTCAGGTGATTTTCTGTCACAGATTCTAGATACCAGAAGTTTTCATTAAGTCAAGGAAGAAAACAGCCATTTATGAAATGCCATGTCATGTGGAGAAGGATTATTAGGATTATTACTGGGTTGTTGCTGTTATATTAGTAGTAGTAGTATTGTTATTATTGGTGTTGGTGTTATTATTATTTAAAAATCTCCTGTTCATATTCAGCTAAGACATGATTATGTAAAACAAAACAAAGTTTTGAGCAAACCTTTGCAAGTCTTTGTTTTTGTTGGCTAAACTCCCTTCTGCTTCATCACAAGGTAGACTAGACTAGCAAATTTGTAAAATCCATGGAGAGCAGAGGCTAGAATCAGGCAAAGAAGGGATTGGGAGACAAAATAACCATGTTGTAGGTTGTAAAAACCATACTTTCTCATAAAGAAAGTGACAGGTATATTGGGGAGAAAAAAAGGATTAATTTCTTTAGCTGTAAAGATCCTCACAGTCTATTACCATCAGCTTGTGGAAGCCAGTAGCCATAATGGCAGATGTCTTTTCTTTTCCAGTACTTCAAGAAATTAAACTGTCAGTCTTCATTTCAGCTTGTGGTTTCACCATGATATGATGCTGTGCTTAAGAGGGTTTGAATTAAAAACAAGTCCCTTGGCTTCACTGTCTCCCATATTGGGTAAGAATCTCCTGATGAAATCCAGGATTTTGCGTTCAGGACATCAAGGCAAATGAGGTTTGGCAAGCACAAGGTCATATTGTATTTTTGGCAATTAAATACTCCTACTGGAAACCTGGAGGACATCCAGAGCCTAAAGCTCTATTTTATCATTTGGGCTGGGAAACAAGTACTTTAAACTATTTGAAGATCAGACCCCCTCAGTCAAGTAGAGACAGCACCACAGGGACAAACTCCCAGCACAGCTGTACATAGTTTGGCAGCTACACCCAAGATAAATCCTATTTCTCTGCCTTTCTCAAAAGGCAACAAAAAATGACTATTTAGAGTGTCATTACAGTATAAACTTGCTTCTCTTAGTCTTTCCATAAATTTTGTTGCACTGATTTAACACCACAGTTGCGCAAACTGCTAGTGACTCTTTGTTTCCCCAGGGAGTGTAACCTTGCCGGGGCGAGAGGAGGACAGAAGGAGCCAGTATCTGGATGTGGAGCTCGTAATTCAGGTGTCAGTGTGTACAGCTGGAGCAAGGGATGACTTTCCTCCCAACGGTTCATGATTTAGTGGTGACTCAGCAAAATCCTCACCAGGCCAAAGGTGGGAAGTGAAAGGGTTTCCGGTATTTAACTCTGAGAGAAACCTGGCAGAGACCTCCACCAACACTTTAAAAAAAGAGTTATTGCCTTTCAGCCAGCAACAACAATTCACATTTTAGTGTTTCCTAGAAAAACAGCCAAACTGTTAAGTCCCTGCTCCAGATCCAGTGGAGATCGGTGGGAATTGCCAGACCTTCTGCCTTTCTAACTTCCTAAAGAGACTCATCCCACCTCACCCTGAGTTTTGTTGTGCCTCTCACTGCAAGTCGCTCAGAGATGCTTTAAAGGCTGGTGTCATACACTGAGGCCTCTGAGGATTAAGGGCTATATAGGCAAGAAAATATTTCTTCCCAGAAATGGCCCCATGCTCTGAAGCATAAGGATTGATAACCTCTATAAATTTTCTCTTTGCCAGTGCAATTGCTGATGTTATTCATATTCATGTAAGTGCCTAATCCTTTCCTGAATTATTTGCCTTATATCAACTTGAGTTCACAAAATAACTTTATAGGTAGCTACCGTTTTCACCTCTAAACTTTCCAGAATGCTCTTGCCAGTGGACTTTTAGCAAAATACTGATTTAAGGCTTGCACTCTGAAAACCACAAGCTCACTTTTTATGGAGAAAATACACCAGACAGGTTTGATGGCTTGCCTTTCAGTAACAGCAAAACTCATTGACCAGAGACAAAAGTGACCCTGATTGCAGAGAAAAAAACCCAAAGCATGAGAAACTGTCTTCTAAGGAGATTAAAAAAATGCACTGGAGAAAGCTGTTGGGGCTTTGAACTCCTGGACAAACCCTTCCCTGTCCTGAAAACTTGTCACCCATTGGTTGAAGTAGATGGGAATATGCTTCTTTGCCTTTAAGAGCTGCAATAGATTTTTCTGCACTTATAAAGCAAGAAAAGAAGAGATTTAAACTCTCAGAAATCACACTTAATTCTTCAGAACTGAAAAGAGGAAGGAGCATATCCCACGTCATGCCATGTCTTGTTACCTGTCCCATTGGACAGCACTTACAGGCTCATCACTTCTTGCTTCAGCACCCAATAACGTCAAGCCTGCTCTTACAATTGTTTATACAATTACTGCACAGCTCTGCATAATTAGCAGAGCCTCTCATGTGCTTAGACACAACAGACAGTGTGTTTTGTTATGTTGACTGTTACAACAATGTTTACCAGCACTAAATTAACTTCAGGAAGAAGAAAACAAATAGAAAGAGTTAACAGAAAGTAGGTTACCATGAAATGAGGAAATTGTTAATTTAGCATTTCAGGTATGTCTAGTGGCTGCTAGTGCAAGGGCTCTCAAGGAATCCAGAGTAGGCAATGATTAGCTTACAATGTCTCCATTGCAAGGCTGTCCAAATCTGTTCAGGCACTATTGTTCAGTGTTCGTTTTTGGGGGGTTTTGGTTTGGGGGTTTTTTTGTTGGTTGTTTTGGTTTTTGGGGGTTTTTTTGTTGTTGTTTGTTGTTTGGGGTTTTTTTTGTTGTTGTTTCTTATTTTTTTTTAATTAGATAGTTACAATACATTTTTCTTTTAAAAAAGACTTTTAGAAATGGGATTTAGGAACACCCAGGTTGGATCAGCATAGATATTAATCCTGGCCTCAAGTACTTCAAGAAGATCAGGGGATGGGCTCATTTTGATGGCATTTGGCATCTTGAAAAAATAGCTTTATTGTGAATGGATCTGCCCAGCCCAGAAGATCTATTTTCCTTTTGTTTTGGACTATGATTCATTATCTGGCATGCTGGAGGTTCATTTGCACTGAGAGAAAAATAAAATCACCAGCGATATGAGACTGGTACTCTCTTCAGTGTATACTCTTCTATTTTAAAAAACATGCACCCAGGCTGTGTTTTTCCTGAGCAGTGTAGCAATAAACCAAAGCAAGTAGTGTCCTTGGTCAAAAATCACTGCCAGAAATCAGAAAGCCTGTCAGTTTATGGATTTTTATCCTTCGCAAATTTCCTCTTACTATCCCCTTGCTAGTCCTCTTCTTAGCTCTCCTGTTTTCAGAAGCCCTACAGTCTGCAGACCTGAAATAACTTCTCCACTTTTCTGCAGGAAGCACACCTCGCTCCGGTTAATGTATTCTGACTTCCCTACAGCCCGATGCTATGGACCGTGGTTTCAGGGTCTGAAGCTCCTTCATTACCTCAAGCAGTTTAACTGGCTTTTTCACTGGACTAGATCCCCTGTAGCATCCAGGAGTCTGTGACTGACCAGCTCAAACACGACTGGTGTCCTTTAGCATTACAACATCTACTAAAATGACATTTTGAAGTGCAGGAGAGAAGAGCGGATCTGTTTCCCTGCTCAGCTAGAAAAAGTCTAGAAAGGACATTCCTGTGCTGCCCATTTTTCATCCTTTTTGTAAGTCCATAAGGGTGTTTGCCAACACTGATGGATTGATCAGCTTCTAGAACTGACATTCTTCCTTGTATCCAATTAAATCTGCACATGCACTGACTTCTTACACCTGCTCTCTTCCTCAGGCTTTCTTCCCTTCTCTGTGGGTAGGTCAGAGAGAGTGAGATTAAGATTATACAGAAGAAAGAAATTAATTCAAAGAAAGAACTGAAGCTGAGGTAATGGAAAAATCTGTTTGCAAGAATATGACTGTTCTTTCTGCAGATATTGACAGAATCCTAGAAAGTGATAAACTGGCAATGAAAAACAACTTCTGTTTGAACTACTAACCACAGACAGAAAAAACAATTAGAGAATTTACACTAACACAATCACTAACTCAATCAGTGCTTTTACACAGCTCGCTGTGCTTGTTCTTGAAATCAGAGCAAAAGAAAAAATAATTTCTGTGCTGCAATTAAACATGTGAATTCATTTTTATTTTTCCTCACCAAGTGCCATGATGAAAGAGGGGAAATGAAATGTAACTTTATGATTCAATCAGTCAAAGCTGACAACCAACAATAAAAAGCATTAATCTAAATTAGCAGCGCAAGAAAAAAATGACACAACACTGTCTCCAGGATTGGATGGAATTGGTACCTATCACTAAAGGCCACCTTTAGTGTGAATTCTGAGTCACTGTTAATTTGCAGGGATCATGATTGCAATTTACTATTGCACATGATACTTCCTGCTTTTCAAAGCAAATTGTCCAAGTATGTGTCACCAATCGGAATGTTTTTAGAAGATGAGGATGTCAGCTGAAAGCATCAAATTTTATCATGGGACAAGTAGTTAGCTCTTTTAAATAAATTAGTTATTTTTCCTTTCCCCTTCCAAAACCCCCAGTGTTTTTTAATATGCTGTATCTCTCCCCAGTGTCCTGCTGGACAACTTTCCAAACCATTCTTGCTCCCTTCCCAGAGCTTCTACATGGCAGAGAGTGAGCAAGCATCTCCTACTCCTCCATGGTCACACACCCGAGCTGGTCTAGGCTTTTGTTTCTCATAGACAAAAGCAGTGGACACACCACTTCTTTCTAAACTCTCTGACTTCAAAGGGTTCTCCAAGAGCTCCTACAGCTGCAAGCACCTTAGAGCCATTCCCAGAGGCATGCTATGCAGTTTATCAACGCAGCATTCTGTGTTTGGTAAACCCAGCTGGGTGTGGGCTGCCTGCCTGCCAAGCTGGAAAACCCTCCATGCAATCCAAAAATTGCAGGACAAATCCAGCAGCACCTTCTGGTCTAACCCTCTCCTTCTGCACAAGTGGCACAGATAGCCCTCCCTCTTCAACCTCTCCTACCCATGCTCCTGTATGAGTCCTTTGCAATGACCCATTCAGACACAAATTACTCTTTGAAACGCATATGTAATCATTAACGTGCTCAGCCCTGATGAACCACAACAAATGTTTCCACAAATGTTCGTTTGTTTGTTTCTCCAAGACAATGTACAGTGGAAATCTCTTGCAATCCAAGTGCTTTGACTAGAAGGTTAAAGAACTGTTATTTTTCAATTTGATGCCTGCCTGAAGCACCTGATTCCAAAGAGTATTTGGATCCTAAAAAAACCTACCAACAACCAACCAGCCAAACAAAAAAAACCCACCAAAAATCAAGAAGAAAGAAAACCATATATATTTTTACTGGATAAGCAAAGACCTGAAGTTTTTTCTCATTCTGAATGTAAAACCCAGTCTCTTCTTTAAATTAAGGGATTCACTCTCTAGCTAGACACTGTAATTTGTTGATCAATGGCAGAGATTGGAGAGGCCACCTTTAGCTCTCTATAGAGTATTTAGGCTCCTAACACCTGCTTAAGAGCATTAAAACTTCCTGTGACACGAGTAGAAATCAGTTGCTCTTGATGTGTGGAGCAAAATTTGTAAGACTCGGCACAATCTATACAATGTGAGAGACCTTCTCTCTTTACAGCCAATGAAACCTGCTCAGTATCACCCTTGGAGTTTGGGAAATGTTTTGCCGCATCCTGAGTGGATACCTCTCTTTGTGGATGAATTGATGGATCACACCTGACTGACTGCACTTACAAGAACGACACTGATTTAATGGGAACCTGGGCACTGGGTGCAGTTATAAATGCTTCATTAAGCTGGTGAGATGAAAATCATCTTGAGTTTCAAAGTGACTATGTTTAAAAACCCTGGAGAGAAACAGGTACTTCCAGGTTATGATTTATGCAATTTTAAAGTATTTCTTCAGAGTAGGATGTATAAAATATATTCTCAAAATACCTCTTCTGTCCATCGATTCCAGAGAGAGGAGAGGATGTCCAGCTTAAGAAGCAAACCTCTACATGTAGGTGTTTAGGTGAATGCCATTTCGAGTCAAGGATCGTCACAAAGGCCATGATGGTAAAATCCTCAATGGGTTATTCAGTTCCAGATTAGAGGTCAAATTTGGTCCCAGGTGGAGTCATTTCAGCTGTTCTGTGCTGTCTTTCCTGGACTGCTGCTGCAGGACGGTCCACATCTGGATGTGTACCAGCTGCTTGCGGGTGTCTTGAATACCCTAACATCTCAAATGCCTTTACTTCCAACAGAACTGTGTTGACACATGAACCAAGAACTTATATTTCCATTAGAGCTGATGGGGCTTTAGCCAATAACATCTGTTGAGTATGGAAAGCTGCCATCTCTCTCTGAAGTTTATACCTATATTCATAGATATACCTGAACAGCTAGCTCTCTTTACTCTACTCCCTGTAGTGACTACATCTCCACTGACTGAGAGGAACCCAGTGAACACCTAGATATGCAGACACCTCAAAGAATGTGTCTTAATATGGAATGGAATCCTACCCCAGAAGCATATTTTCAGAGACCTTGCAATGGGCATTATGCCTGGGAAATCCAACTGTTCTAACAGATGCTGTAAAAAATAGGGGCAAAACCTCTGCAGATTTCCAGGGAGAAATTCCTCTGGTGCCGACTGTTTGGAACATCTGTGATTTTTGTAATTATTGCCTGTTTTTCCTGCTCAGATGTGCCCATGCCCAGATAAACCAGTTGTTTCCAAAATGATAAACAGATGAATAAAAAGCTGAGAAGATACTTGCTGTTAATTATTTGCATTTAGGGAGGGGTATAATTAGTTTTACAATTGCTAAAGCAGTGACGGTAAGCAGTTGCTATCTCCAGTCCATCCATAAATAAGCTTCTATGTTAGTCAGTAATTAGAAGAGACCACATGTGCCACAGATTACCGTAGCTGTATAATGAGACTGGGGTTTCTTTTGCTTTTGCTTTTTGGTTTTTTTTTTCAGTGCTTTGTGATTTCTTGTTCATCCATTCTAGTTGGCACCCCTGTGTTCAGAACTTCCTTTATTGGAAAGAGGAGGTTCACATTGATCACAGCATTTGAAAGGGACCATTTGGGATGACAGCTAAGGAAATTATAAAGGTTCTTAAATTAGAATGCAGCCCATTCCCAACAGAAAAGAAAAAGTCAACACAGAGCCAATTCTAGCAAGGTGACATTCTTCCAAACATCATTAGCCGCAAAGGCATGGATTTCAGTAAGAATTTGATAGACTTCTTTCTTAGGTTGCCAGTTTGACATACATTTATCTTGGAAAGGAAAATACAGACACTAATCACCTAGGAGAAAGAGTCTGGTCTTCTGAAAGAAGTGCTAGCAGTAGGCAGCTCAGTTTCTAGCGGTCTTCCAAAGGTAAGGAGGTGTTGGCAGAGCTGACAGTGACGTTAACATGAACTCAGGGAACAGCTGATACTCAAAATACAGAGGATGGCATTGCTAGTATTGTCAAAACAGAAAACAAGTCCATAACTGCAGAAAGTGAAGGGTCCTCACTTGTAATGCTTTGAATTCTGAAGAGCTCATCAAAAATATCTTCCTAACCTGGACACAGACAACTTTTTAAGTGGCACAGAAATAACAAACCCTAATGGCGAGTTCCCACTGCACCAAAAGAGGCTGTTTCAATCTCTCCTCTAGCAATGGTTACAAGTTGGTGTCAGTAGTGCTTAAGCAACTTTTCATAGCCCTTCTCCATGCCTGTCTGCTTGCTCTTACTCCTGCTGCGTGCCATCCACGATGCCAGCACAAGAATTTGTGAGGCCAGGAGGAGAACCAGAATGGAAAACTGGTTCAACTGAAAAACAACCAGATAGGCAGTGGCCCCAAGGGACAGAGGGTGGAAGTTACTTGTGTCACCAAAGCAAGCCAAGTATATGTTTTATCAAAGTATAAATGCATTTCTAAGTACCACTCTCATATCCAGTAACCAATACATGTGCTGATACAGAACTTGGTTGTTAATACACCTTGCCACCTTCAGTCTCAGTCTGTCTGTATACCTCCATTTCCCAAAATCATATATGCTGTGATACCTGCCTTCTGTTTCATGACCTAATGAGTACTCCAGGATGCCAGATAACACTGCCTGGGCTGCAGATTTAGGCCATTTCTCAGCCCTGTCTGAAGGGATCCTGAATGCAGTCAGGTGCCTGTCACTGCAAGATACTTCTTGTACCTCATTGCTTGCCTCCCACCCCAGCCCACAGTGCTTATTTTAAGATTATCCTTCACAACCAGTGGAGGCCGCCTCACAGTGAAGGTCTTCTGTTGTGTCTGAAGTGTCCTGCAGAGGCTCACCAGCACCAGCTAGCATCCCTAAATCCACAGGACGCTCACAGGCACAGTGACAGCTAACTGCACAGTGTTGCCATGCTCTAGAAATGTACTAGTACGCTTAACATACACACAGACACATACACAAATGCTTCCACAACTATATACAGACATTACATCATGTCATCTTTATTATACCCACATAATAAAGGAACAAGTGCCGTAGAAATATTCAATTATAAATGTGTCGGTTTTATAGATCTGAAAGTTTTATAGTTTTAAAACTTTCACCTCTGCTCATGCAGATGTATTTTTTTAATAAGTTTGGGAAAACTAATCGGAAAACCATGAGAAATATATCTATTTGTTAATGCTTCATGGCCTGCTGTCAAATGACTGGTGCAGGAACAAGTTAATAGCCTATACATTCTGCTCTGGGAGATTACAGATTTTTCTTACAACAGGATTAACACAAAGGCATGATTATCCTTTCAATTCCATTATTACGTATATTATAGCATAAAGTGGAGTTCATCAATGGGATTGCATATCTTTTGTATCGTGTTTGGTGAACCTGGAGTTTACAAAGCAACTTGCTGAGAGAGAGGGACACAGGGTAAAGGAAGGAAGCAAATATGCCAAAGCCACACAAACTGGAAGAGTTAAGAATGGATTGCATGTTTCTCAGTTCTTAATTTAGTGTATTACCAAGTACCACAGGCTGTTTCCCCTCTGTAAGCATCTTTATGACCACTACTATGACAGTTCACTAATAAAACAGTCTGTTTTATAGATGCATGTAGTGGTGCTCCCACCTTTTGCCTTGCACTTGTGGGTCAACTCATTATATAAGGGGCACTAGCTTTTATTTCTCCCTAGTATGAGATGAAATCAAGTTCTTTGGAGCTTGGTTTTTTTCAATTTGCAAGAACGTGTTGTCACATTCTGCATCCAGAACCCCAAGTTCACAGAACAATGAAAGATCATTTTTTTGTTGTGTAGGAAAATTATCCTTTTTACACCCTGCTGGCATATTTCTGTGAAGAGAAATGTATCCCCAGCTTCGTGTAAGTATAAATGAGGATATTAACTCCCTGCCTCATGAGCCAGTCCTGCACTGAGGTGGCAAAGCATGTCAATGCTCCATAAAATATCAGCATGGGAAAGAATAGATTCTGCCCTGTAATAATAATCAGTATGTGACTGAAACTGATACAAACTAGGAGATGACAGGCTTAGGAAAGACAACTGCTTGCAGTATACTGCTGCTAGGGTAGATGACAGGTGTGTCAACTTAACAGTACTGAGTTGGTGGGAGTGAAAAATAGGCTGTTTCCCTCATCTTCCTGAATGGAAGTGCTCTGGGTTGCAAATGGAAGATCTCTCATTTCCCTGGAGCCCCTCTGGGGATGGTGCTACCCCCTCAGGATGGACGCACGATTTCCAGTGGCATGGTGGTTATCCAGTGGGTTTACAGAGGGCAAAGGATGGTCGCAGCCTCCCTGCTCTCCTGATGAATCACTCCCTGTTTAAAGATGCATGACTACAGACCAAAAATACTTGACAGCAACCTCCAGGTTGGAACTGAGCAGGTGAAAGATACTGCAAAGGGACATCTCCTTTCTCTGTGATAAAGTGATTAAGTGTTTTTCCTGTCATTTTTTTGTCCTCATTATTCTCGAAAATGAAGGGGGCAAAAAGTAATAACAAGAAACAGTGTCTCCATCTACTTAAGCAAATTCACTACATTCAAAAGCTGTTACAGTTACTACTGTCTTGGTTGCTGTGCTACTCAAAGGACCTTTCATGTCTTTTACCACCCTCCAGCTTCACGCTCAGCACTTCTAACATCTCCAATATTTTATCTGATATTGAGTTTGTCATTTGCACCTACAATTTCCTTCATTTCCTCCTTGGCTCCACTCACTGCTCACTGTCTGCCAAGGTGAAAGTGGAAGACACACAGGCATTTTCCTTTCACTATTTTCTTTACTGTTACTGTTCCTTGGGTTTCCTCTCTCCTGTGTGAATAAGTTAATACCTTCTTTGGCTGGTTTTCTTATTGTGTTTTGCCTTTGTACATGAAATCTCATCACTTTTTTGTTTTCATTTGCTAGTGTCCCATGTTGGGACTCTTGGAAATATGTCCTTACCTCTACTATCAAAGGTATTTTCAAAGATATTTCAACACAATCAGGTCCTAGTTTCACCAGGAGAAAGGATATCAGCTTCGAGAACCCTATCATAGGAAATAACCACCATCCGTCCATAGCCCTTTCACAGAGCCAGTTATCTGAAAATACAAAACAGAAATTATGATTCCCATTGACCAACAAAGAGAACAAGATGCAAAATTTAATGGTAACTGCTGGAGCAAGACAGATTATCACAGGATGAAGGTTCCCTGTTATCTCAGTGTTCAAATGACCAAAATATCTACACTGAAAAATAATGCAGAATTTAGTGATCATCCCCATCTACATCAGACAGCTAAGAGAAAATTCCTCACTGATTTTTAATCCTTTTGCAAGTGAGTAGAAATGCTTGTGGTGTGTACATGTCCACTTCATGGGAGGTATATTTTGGTCCATATGCCATCCCTGTAGGATTACTGGGACACAAAGCATTTGAAATCAGAAATCAGTGAGTCCCCATGGGTGGAGGAAGCACAGTCAGAATGGATGAGAAGCAAATCCTCCCACATTCAGTTATCTAAATTAAGTATGTGTAATCACAAACACTGAAAAGTGTTATGTTACTCAAAATAGCCCAGACATAGGATGTCACCGTTCCCAAGTAAGGATCTTCAGATAGATCCTTAGAGATTCTATAGAGGATTGTGGCCTCCTATAGCAACCACAATAAAGCAGGTCCAGCCAGATTCACACAGGTTAATGAACTTTTTTTTTTCTTTTTTTTTTTCATTTTCTTTAAAATTTCCGGGAAGTCTCCTTTGGGGGCAGAAGTAAGGAACAACACTTTTATCTTAAAGGACTGTCTTCCACTTCAGATTTCTCTCTGCCAAAACCAGGGCTCAAACAGCGCATGAAAGAGCAAAAAATTCCTGGGTCAACATTTCTCTCTGACCTTGTTTCTCCTACAGATTACAGCCAAATTGGGCTACCCACATTCAGCTCTCCCTTTGTGAGCAAACATTAATCTCACAAATTAAAAGGCAACTCACAGCACATGTTGCCCACAAAACAGAAGCCCACCATATACTACTTATTGGAAGAAAGAAAGAATTATTATTACTTTGTAGGACTCAGCTAGGGAAAAGCAGATATATCTCAGTTAGTAGAGGTGGGTGCCTGATTATTAAAAATACATTAAGATCAATAAATGGATAACTGAAATGTCTATTAAAACATTTCCACCTAATATAAAAGACATACATAGCTGTATAATTGAAATATATTTTCTGTCCATACTACTATGTGATAAAGAATTTTGATGAAAGTATAAAGCACAGAATAATATTGCTCACTGTTAATTAGCCTAGCAAATAGGATTATTATTTTCTTTTTAAGTGATTTTTGTGCCAGTATGCACTAGTATATGACTTCTGATTTACAGCTGGAGGATGAAAAACTCTATCAACCTGCCACTAGGCAAGTAGGTGGAAAAAAGAAGGGCATGTTCTTCTCACTACCAGTGCTCTTCACTCTTGTTTGGAAGGGACCTGCTTTTTAGAACTATCAGCAAAATTTTACCTCCATAACTCTTCCCTTCCTTAGTCTCCTTATCCTTGCCTTCCTATCCTTCCCTCCATGGTCCTTTCCCTTCTTTAGTCTCTGAGGCATTAATGTTGCGAGCATTTTCTTACTGTCCAGAAACTGAAGCACAGCATCATTTTAAGCAAATCATGAAATAGATTTGTGATCAGTGCTGGTATAATCAGGAAAATAAAAACGTAAGGTTTCCTGAGCTGAAAATAGAATTCTACATGATTAAGCAGATAGCCTTTTGTAATATATATAGTGCATAGGGACAAAATGTAAAGGGAAATATTTCATAAGCTAACATTTTGGGATACTTTAAATATGAATCTAAATTTAACTCATGCTTTGAAATTGTCGCACCTTGTTTCTTACATACAAGCTTTAGATTCCAGCTCTGCTTCTAAGCTTTAGTGGTAGGAACCCACTTCTAAGCATGCTCAAGGTTCAGACTGAACCACAGAATAAATTCCAAGAAGTCAAACTAAATACGAAAAAGACATTGTTTTCTATTTTTGCAAGCACCACATACTTTCAGAGATGGATCTCTTATTTCTGAGGAGACTAGTGGGATACCCTGTGAAAAAGGACCAAGAGAAGCGTGCACAGCTTTAGGGAACTCTGATATGATCAATGCCTTAATTTCCTTATCTTTGCATTCAAGAAGGATGGTAAAATGTAGTGTGGATTACCAGAAGCTGTCAGCTTTTCACTGTGTTACTTCAGAAAATAGAAAGATTAAGGTTGAGCAGGCTGCATTTAGATCAATCCCCAAAATACCACCAGAGGTGCCAGGACATGTGGGGCAAGACTCAGGATGGATGTGTGTTACACAAAACTTAGCAACAAGAGACCTGAGGTGTGTGATTGCAGGGAATCCTTCCTGGCTCTGCTCTAACTGTCCTGGGCGCCCTGGGGAAGCTCTGCAAAACAGGTCCCTGGCATTATGGACAAAAGCCACCTTAGATGAAAGTCACCTTCCAAACCATGGAGCTCCCACACAGCGATCATATACTGCCTGCTGGGAGGGGAAATCATGTTTGTTTGTTTGACTTCAGTGGCCAAAGAGGAATGAAAAAAAAGCAAGAAAAAGAAATCAATTCGGCTTTGGGAAGATTTTGATGAGTCAGAGATGTGCTTGCTGCAGAGACACTGGAAGCAAGTTGAGAATACCCTGCCCTTGAAAAGTAATTGGCTAAAGCTCAGACTTTTAAAATATTTTGGCATTGCTGTACTCCACATTGCAACACCCTATTCCCTGAGGAGCTTCACCCCCACTGAGATGATGTAAATCACATACATTTTGACTGCACAGGGCAGGAACTCCGGAGTTACCATGCAGCAAACCCAGTATGTCCCCGCAGAACAAAGCTCCTGGGCAGGGAGCCTGAATAAGCTGACTCTTGCAGGCTTGTTGGTATCTAAACCCTCAGATTCTTTTCTCCAGAAAAGAGACAGAAAAATATTCAAGACCACACCTAAGTGACACCACTGTCTGATGGCTATTGAGTTACACTGATTCTCAGCTGGAGACAAATCCAATCCTAATGCTGGGGTCTGGTGAACAAGGTGACCTACCAACCTGCCACACTGAAGTGACTTGAACGTGCTCTGAAAGGGAGTAAAAATACATCCACACACACAAAGACAATAGCCTCCCCATGCCCCATCCCAAGGTATTACTCCGTGCTGTTTGGATTTTCTTGTTGTTCATAAAGACCATGGGGTTTTAGCTTTGGATAGAAGGAGAGACGGCATTAGCCCACAATGCAGTTGGCTGTGGTGAGCACTCTACTTACGCTCAGAACATGCTGTTAGTGCAGCAAGCCCTGCACTTTCAATTAAATCTCATCAACAGCAAGTTAATACTATAGCCTCGGTCAATTAGCTGCAGAACTAAACCACTGTAACTTCCCCTGGAGCACAAGTCAGCAGAGCTCAGCAGGCTCAGGAGACCAGGGTTAAAGAATACCAGGATCTCACTGTAACTTCCCCTGGAGCACAAGTCAGCAGAGCTCAGCAGGCTCAGGAGACCAGGGTTAAAGAATACCAGGATCTGTGGGTTATAACAGGTATTGCTCAGCACTTAATAAATTTCATTCAGGAAATCTCAGTCCCAGGTAAAATCTCAAGCCTGTACTCACAGGTGTCCTGTTCCTTTTGGGGGAGAGCCACCAATACTCAGAACCCCTAAAATTCAGATAAAAACTGTCACAGCCTGATCATGGATTATAACAACACTTCCCCCCTCCCCCCCCCCCCCCCCCGAGAAAAATGGCCTTTTATTCTAAGATGTAATTTTGTTCCCCCCTTTTTTTTTTCCTCCTCCAAGAGAAAAACAGGCAGAGAGAAACCTAAAGGTCTGGCAATTTATACTGTGGGGATCATAAAAAACGGAACATGTTTTAGGCTTTGTGGTCATAAACTGGGTTTGGGAAAAGAGATAATGTTTGTTTCTTCTTCAGTTTTTTAAGGGAAATTAATTTTCTTCTCACTGCAAAACACTGCCTTTAACATGCAGGGGATTTCTTAATCAATTTTGAAATTTCAGCTTTCTGGTACACCAGAAGTTTTACCACTTTATGAGCTGCAATGGCATCATTGCTGCCATTTACTTCTATGTCCAGGGTCACCATTCTGCTCCTTGATAAATAAGAACATGCAGAAGTCCTATTAGTGAAGTTGGATTTATGAGCAGGTTTGAGTGACAGATGTTTGCATGTCATGAATATGAGAGGAATGAGTTTCTAAATATGACAGACAGCATTAGACTTATGGATTTATACTCTATAAGAAATACACAGCCACTAGAGACCTCCTGAAGTAGAGAAATATGCAATGTAAAGTCAGAAATAGGAGTGCGTTTCAGAGAAACATACAACCTGAAAATCTCAGCCACACTAGTTGTTTGATAATGCAGGTAATCACATGATAAAAATATCAGGATCCATCTTAAAGCTGTTTCGGCTCTTCCTTCTTCTAGATTCTGCAAGACCACTGGAGAAAGCCGACTGTAGAAATTTTATCTATCTCTTTTTGAGGGAATATTTACTTTTAACTGAAATAGCCTGTCTTCCTCCAAAATGTTCACCTATCAAGATACAAAGTGAGAGCAATGCACTTCAGGCATTGGTCTACCAGGCTAAACCAGACACATTGCTTTAATGTCCCTCTAAAAGATGGGCTGTACTCAGGAAGGAAGAGAGGGCAGCACATGGAAAAAGATGCTAAAAGGAAAAGGCTGGGACAGGGTTGGAGGTGAAGAATTACAAAGCAGGATAATGAGAAGGAGAGGTTTCAAACAAACCCCCAGTCAGCATAAGGCAGAGAAGACTTCGTGTCCTTGCATCCTCTCAATGGCTGCTCATGTTTCTTCTAGGGAGGTATTTGGCCAACTTCACCTTTCAGTTCTGCATTTAAGCTATAAAGCCGTGATGAGAACAGTGGGCACCACTAGAGCCTGTAAAGGTCAGCTTCCAACAGACAAACATCTGGGATTGACAGATTTGGGGAATAAAGCAGATTTTGAAGACGCTATGTTTCATTTCCAGCTGTGGCTCGGTTCATTGCCCAACAGTATAAAAAACAGGGTAAGAAAAGAAGCCTGAGCTTATTACCCTGGTTGCTGTCTCAGTGTTGAGGTATTTCTTCCTTTAAATTTGCCATCTTCCTTTTGAATAAACTAGTAAGCTCCCCTCCAACTTCTCCTCTTGGGAGACCATTCCAGAAATTAATGGAAGCCACTGCTAGACAGTTTTACTTTATATTCTGGCTCTATTTCTCTTGGCTCAATTTCATCCCCTGAAGTCAGTATGGAGAAAAAGATTCATAGATTTTTTTAAGGGCAGAAAGGACCCTAGCGACTGTCTAGTGTGACATGTGTAACACAAAGCACAGATATTCGTGTTACTCATTCTGATTCCAAATTCATAAACCAGAGTGCTTTTTTTTGGTCTTTTTTTCTTTTTTTTTTTTAGGAAAGATAAATCCAATGCTGAATTTAAAAATTCCAATGATACAAAATGTATTGCAGCCCTTAGCAAGTTGTTCCAGTGGTTGGTTTGCTCACTATTCAAATTTGCGCTTCAATTTTAGTTGGAATTTGTAATTTGTCTTGTTTGAACTACCAGTCATTGTTTCACCTTTGTTTGTTACACTGCAGAGGCTTATCAAATTTATTCCTTCTGCCCTTTCCCTCCCCCCTGCAAATATATTTAGACTGCAGTCAGGTCATCCTCTAAGTCTTCTTTGATAACTAAATAGAGCTGCTTGAGTTTTTCACAACAAGGCACGTTTCCCAAGCCTGTAAGCATTCATGTGGCTCTTCTCTGAATCCCTTCCAATTCATCAATATCCATCTGAAGTGTAGACACCAGAACCAGACACTATTCCAGCAGCAATCTCACCAGTGCCAAATGCAACGTTAATTTAACCTCACTACTCCTACTGAGTTCTCACATTCAAAGATACCACTAGCCTTTTTGAACTATGGTCAGTGAGCATGAAGACGTGACCCCCATGACTTCTTTTCTGCCACTGCCTTCAGAAATATTCCATATATGTGCATATCCTATGTTTTTATTTTTCAGACATATAAACATAGATTTGGCTCAGGTGCCAGGTCACTCAGCAATCTGTTCCCTTCCATGCTCCCCCAAGTCAGTGTTATTTGTAGACTTAATCCATAATTGCATTCTAATTTTTATTTCCAAAGTGTTGATATATTTGCTGAATAGTGTCGGCCTGAGCAGATTCCTGTGGGAAACACAGACATTTGACAAAAATTCGCTTTTTGTAATTAGATTTTGAGATCCATTATTTAACGTTGTTTCAATGCATTCAATGTGTGCCCCATTGATTTTGTATCACTCTAGCTTACAAATCAATGCATCATGTGAGTATCACTCCAAATGTCTGAAAGAAGTCTATTATATCAACAATATCACATTTAGAAGACAGACGTGAAATTTCATTTTGAAAAATATTCAAATTCAGTTAAACAAGATCCTTTTTCATAGAAACATGTTGATTGGCATTTGTTATCTCCCCTTCATTAACTCTTTTATTATTAGATATGCCTTTATTTTGCCTGGGCTGATAAACTTGTAATTACCTAAATCATCCTGGTTTCGTTTTTTCAAATACTGGTATTGTTGTGATCTTATTCACCTTCTCTGGGATATTCTTCTGACTTCTCTGACTTCCTACAAACAATCAATATTAGTGGTCATTGACCGCTGTTTTTCTTTTTCTTAGCTCCAAGCTATCTGTATCTGCTGATTTAAAAAGTTCTGTTTCACACTATCCTAGATTTTTGTTCAAGTTGAAATTGCTTCTTCATTGCTGATCATCATCTGCTGTTATTGTTCATTGACTCTGAGACCTGGAACAGAAAACCTTACTAAACTTTATTCCAGTATTGTTGAAAAGTCCCAGTAATGTAACAATGCTATTGTTATGTTTCTCATATTTTTGACATACAAAAAATATATTAAAATGTTGATGTTTACATCTGCTGACTACAAATTTCTACGTGTGTCTTTTTGCTTCCATTTGTCACTTGTATAAACATATATATACACAAACACACATATTGATTTGGCTGTTTTCCTTTTCATTCTAAGCAGACTTGGGAGCTTTTTAAAGCAATGTAGTGTTTTCCTCCAAGTATGTTATTGTGACTTCTTGGCATTTAGTAAAATGTTCGCAAACAAGTCCCAATTATTTTTTACATTTTTCCATTTAAATGCCGTCCCCCTGCAAATGTAGCTCATAATTGTTTCTGTCTCTGAGAATCTGACCTTTTTAAAGCACAAGGTACAAATATAAATTGTTTTGAATTTATTCTGTTTGCACTGAAGACATGATCACACACACCTCTGTCATGGTTCCCAGATCAGTTTCTCTTTGACTGTGAATATAAAGTGTAATACAAAATTCCCCAGTGCTGAATGCAGTATAACCACTGAGCACAACAAAGGATATTTTAGTACTATCAGTGTGAAACTTCGAACATGCTGGTCTCCTCAAAACAATTTCCACCCCATATCCCTTACAGAGGGATGTTTAAGGAAAAGTTTACCTTGTTCTCTTGTGCTTTGGTGATTGGTAGTTGATAGCAGCAACAAATGTTCATCTTATTCTTTGAGTATTTTAATCTGACCTGTAAATGTAGAAGATCTTTCTCAAAGCTGTCAATGGTACAGATTATAATATTCTTGAGAAAGTCAACTTTGCTAATTTGAACCTTCTAAACTGGTTATAAATAATGATTTTCATAATTCCAACATGTAAACAATTTTACTTGAGTAATATGCATCAAAACAAATTTGGATTCCTAAACAAAAAATTACATTTGTTTGTTACCAAAGTTCCCAGTAATGGATAATGACACAGTCCAGTCTTTCTAATTCTCTTTGTGTTTTGTTTTGTTTGGGTTTTTTTGTTTTTGTTTTTTTTGTTTTTACTTAATATCTTAATTTTGTGCCCAGACAAATGCATCTTTGATCTTTTCCCTCCTTCCTATGTTGTTTCTTCAGCCTGTTCCTGATCAGCCTGGCCAGCATGGTGACCTTCAGAAAATTGTTTCCCCATTTACTGAGATAGAAGGAGATGATGCAAAATTGGTGGCTGCCACCAAAAAAGTACAGTGCAAGTTTTACAGAACTCCTTATCCAGCCAGCAATTTCTTTCCAAAACTTTCTCCCTTCTGTTTTCTGTCTTCTGAAACTTAGGAAGAAGACGCATCACCCTTTCTTCTCTGGTGTCACTACTGCAAGTTAACTTAAAATAGATGGTACTGTGCAAATGAACCCCCCAAAAGGCCAATGCCCAGTGCTTCTCCATCGATTTTGAAGCCCAAGCAGTTCTGCTTCACCAATCAACTCTGGGAACTTCATACTCCATCGTGTGGAAGACTTTCATATGTCATCTAGGATAAATTCTTAAGAAATATAAATTTGGATTAAGACTGTTTTGCGATTGAGCTTGCCAGCTGGGCTGATCAGACCTTTCTGGAGGGTTCCCAGCAATTCTCTGCTCTAGTCTACCCACTGGAAAACAGCAACATTTTGGAGAAAGAAGTGGGAAGGAGCAGCACGGGGACCATGAAGATAGGACACACAAGGAAAGCAGTGTGAGGAAAATCTCAAGCCACTCAGACTTGAGCAATAATGGGACTGCTACAAAAGACAGCCCGGAATCAATAGCAAATTCCCTCTTTAATTCCTAGCACTATCTGTCCTGAAATGTGTCTTTTGATGTTTGTTTCAGTAATCTCTGTGGATTTGGCCGATTCCTAGGTTGTTAACTTCAAATTGATATTTAATCCATTTTAAAATCCATGCCTACCCATGTTAACTTACCCATCACTGGTTCAGTTTTGAATGAGCCTTGCAAAGAAAATGAGAAAGAAATAAGAAATACTCATGCTACAAAATTCCTATGCTTTCTGATTTTTATTATTACTTAAAAGAAAAGCCTCCACTGTACTCTTTTTCACCTGAATTTTTTTGCCTTTGAGGTGCTGAGATTTTTCAAAAGGCTAAAAAAATTATCAAGAGGTACCAAGTAGTACCAAATAGCACAAAGATTTTTTTCTTACACATATTAACAATAGGAGGGTGTATGCATGTGGGGCTGTGTATCTATCTAAGTATGTAAAAGGAGGCCATATGCCTTAATATGGGATATTCTTTGTTCTGTAGTATATTATATACTACAGAAAATGTTATTTACATGTATACAAAGAGAAATGTGTGTGCACAAAACTGTGATGGCACCATCTTATAGAACATGAAAAAAATTTTTTGAACTAACGACCTCGAGAGCCAGAAGTGCAACACTCAATAGCAAAAGGCAGACATTAAACCCGGTATTATACGAACTAGTAATGTCAGAGTAAGTCTCACACACACACTATCAGTGGGTTACATAAAATGTGTGGAAGAGAATGTATTTCTCTATGAGTTCAGATTTTTTCATACAAAGTCATGGTGATTATTTGGGAAATGCTAAAATTCTGTCCTAGATATTGGCAAGAAAAGGATTGATTTTCTAAATATCAGTAGATGAAGTCAGGCTAATGTACTAATACTTTTTTTGCTGCATAAAGAATAAGGAGTGATGGGTAGATAAGAAGTAGTACTTACCCT
This sequence comes from Falco rusticolus, assembly GCF_015220075.1. Taxonomy (NCBI): domain Eukaryota; kingdom Metazoa; phylum Chordata; class Aves; order Falconiformes; family Falconidae; genus Falco; species Falco rusticolus. The sequence continues at coordinate 32,645,535 of NC_051195.1, forward strand.
CATCAAAAATATGGAATTATAAAATTCCTTGAAGTTGGAGAGGATACAGATTTTTTGCTGAAGGCTTGGTTGAAACAAACCCCACTTTATACCTCTGCTGCACTTTGCTGAATGACATGCAGCTGTAGCTCTGGAGAAGAAGCTAGGTCTGATAAAGTGCAATGGGACAGAGGACTAGACTGCCTACATTGCCCAAGTCAATCAGTTTCCCGAGGCTATGCCTGCATTTGTGCTTCACACTTTTGAAGTTTGTTTTTACAGCTGTGGCAACCAGACAGCCTTCTAGTGCCAGGTACAGTTTTGCAAACATAAGTTTCTTGATATTAGAAATGATCCTGAGACTCCAAAACCTGTTTGCATCATGGGGGGACACTTACCCTTCCTGATTCATACCCATTCTTTCTGCAAGTTGTGTAACTTCTGGGTTGATGAATTCTAACATGTTCTCTGTTGTGTGCAATGTTCTCTTATTTCAGTTTTAGTTTTCTTATTGCTTCTGAGCCGAGGGTACTTTTTATTAATAGATCAGCAGTGTCTCTCCTTAGAATGCTAAGCAGAGATATAGAGATACATTTGGATAATTATGTTTCTTTGTAAAAAATGTGGATAGAAAATGTATCTTTGAATTGCAAGAGTGTGCAAAATTGCTTGATGTTTATCGTATCCTGGACTTAAATTTTTCACATTTGCTCTCAAGTCTTTGCTCCTCAGTATTGTCTTGTGTCAGTGAAGTTGCTAGTGGCGTAAGGACTCCAGGTGAGTCTTAATTGCAAGATTAAAATCCCAATCTGAGTTCCAGCTGAGGTGCAGAGCATGAGAACCTCTAGTGCAGAACTAGAGGTTTTTATTCATCACACCATGAAGTCACAAACCAAAAGAGGCATTTGGATTCTGGATTCAAGGTTTTGTGCAGTTTCTGCACCAGGAGGTCTATTGCCTAGGTGCTGTTCAATCAGACGGCTCCTAAGCTTCACAATCTAAATGGACAAGGTCAGCAAAAAGGTTATTGCCATTTTACAGAATTTAGGGCATAATGATTTTAAACGAGTGGCTGAGCACCCTATGAAGTATCTATGTCAGACTCAGGAATTGAGCACTGACCTGTTACCCTTAACTGCAAAAGCATTTATAAAAGCCTCTCTAATGGCCATCCTGAAAACAAACTTACTGTGTGGCGATTCACCATAAAAATGTTCATTAAATACATGATCAAAGGCTCAATCAACCTATAACTGCAATAATCTTTTAGGTGGCCCAGACTCCCTGCTCCAATGGTCCTTTGTTGTTTATCCTCATTCCATCTCCTGTGTTGTTTTTAGCCCACTGCTGGCTCTCATTTACATTTCATTAAAACAAGTCAACATCTGATTTACTACACCTATCGCTCTGCAAGGGCTTGAGATTTTAAATGAGAATTCAGACTTTGAAATTATAGCTAGCATCAGAGGAAATGTGAAGAAGGCATCACTCTCTATATAGCTGTTGAGGAGGTGGCCCTGGGGTTGATATCTCTTTGCAATCCCTAACAATAGACAACCCACTCTATTGTGTCACATGCGGTGCAGAAGCGTAAAGGCATGAAGCCGGGAAGGCAGGGAGGTCAGAGGAAGAGAAGGCATTTCCACTGAATGACAAGACAACACTGTGGCAGCAGGACAAGACTCAATAATTAATAATAATTAACAATAATAATAATAGTGATGATAATAAAAAAAGAGTAAGCTAAAAGACAGGCATGCAAGCTCTGGAATTATTTACTGTCAGGAAGAGAGAGGATTTTTTCAGACAGCAGAGCAGAAGAGGCTGACTAAATTATAACCTTAGCCCCCAGCAGCAATCAAAGAACTAAAGTGGAAAGAAAAAAAGGAACTCAGGGGGGAAGGAAGGAATGTGAAAGAAATAGAAATTCATAAAAAGCCTCTATCAGCATGGGAAAGAAAGCAAGGAACTTGAGGAGTGAAATCAGAAGACAGAAACAAGTCAGAGGAAAATGAGAAGTAGATCAAAAAACCATGAGCCCTGGATACATTCAAATGAAGGTATTTTTCTAAAAATTCTCAGAAATATTCATAATGCGCACAACGTGAGGCTGCACTGGTCATATGAACTGGAATCACAGCAGGGAAATTACTACTGAAAGCTTTTATTTTACACATGGTGCTTATTCAAACAAAAGCATCTTCACACCAATCAGGTCTTTGGAGATGCAGCAAAAGATTTCCATACCCAGTCTAGGATTTGACTAGACAAATATGTTCCAGTAAAGAAAACTGAAAAAACCCAGAGTTGAAAATGGAGAAAATACGCAGTGGAAATAGAAACCCCAGTCACCTGCAAAATCTGTGTAAAATTCCTTTCTCGGCTGACTAGTTAACAAAAGGCACAGAGTTTAATATTAGCTTAAACTAAACCTTTGCTAATTGACACTGTACATACACACTATGAATGATCTCTTAAGAAAAGCTTTCAAGGAAGAGGTCTGTACTAAGTTCCTACTCATGCCCACATTATAAAGGGTTTAGTAAAAGTAAAACCAACTCATAATAAGCGGCAATTGTCTAAAACATTTCTGAAAGGGATGTGGTGAGCTAACTCAAATACATATGCTTACTGACAGCATAAACCATCAGTTGTGATGGTCTATTCGGCCTTAAAATACTCCAGAGGTATTTTAAGTTATACGCATGACATGAATGGGATGTCATTTAGGAGGATGGAGACTGTGATTAGCAGATACTTTTTTCTATTAGCATCAGTTGCTTAATTTTTTTTAAACCACATTTATGGAGACCTGACACTTTTATAGTTAATAGATTCAGATCAAAGACCTACTAATGAAACTGTCTGGCTCTGGCAAACCTATAGCTTTATAACACTATTGCTACTATGAAGGAGAAATTTCAAATACTACAAAGCATGTGCTCTGTGACCAACTGTGTGCTTTCTTACCACTCACTTTTTTTTTTTTTTTTAAAGAAAGCAACCATAAGTTCCTCTGAAGAAGTCCCATAAAGTAGAGTCTATCATGAGAAGCTCTGAAATGACATTTTGCCATTTCCAAGAAAAATGTTCTTAGACTCTGCCTCACAGTTCTGCTTCTACACACCTACAGGCGGCACTAGGAAATGTCAAATACTGCAAGTAGATCCATATACGAAGGGTATGTGCCCAGGAGAAAACCAACACCTGATGTATCTGACCAAGTGAGGTCTTCCCTGGGATATGCACCCTACCTCTGGAACAACTGGTGACCCCTGAGGGATCCACACCATTTTTTTTTTTACAGAAGACTCGACTGGTGAAAGGGATGAATGGTCCCTCTGGGACTCTTTATGTAATTTTATTTATTTTTCGCAACATAAAAATTGGATCCAGTGCAGATCCCCTCCAGATGTATGTACAAGAATGATAAAACATCAATTAACAAGACACAAAATTGACTAAGAACCAGCTCAAATAAATTCCCTCACACCTGTAAAATTAAATTCAACCTTCTCAAACTCCTGGCCTCCAGCAAAAGCCTGAATGAGTAGATAAGGTTTACAATACATCAAGGAAGCTTAAAAATAACCTTGTCAGATCAATAGAATGGAAAAGAAAACCCCAGGACTGAAGGCAGCTACTGGGAAGGATTAATGGACACAGTGAAACCATTACAGAAAGTACTGGGAAGGTTATTGAACTCTTTTATGGTACCTCATGGGACTTGTAGCTGAAATGCCTTTGTAAATGAAGTATCTTGAGAATAACGTGTTTTCTATGATGCCCCATTAGTGCTTATCTGGAAAGAAAATGATCTATCAGGTGCTTATAAGAGTAGGAGCAGTTACTGGAGATGCAGCACGTGGTGAAGAAGCACCTTGGAGAAGATGAGGAACAGGTTGGAGGCTCTGCACTCAGGGCAACACAGTTTCTTGGTTTAACTACTTAAGACTTGGAACTTTAAATGTTTTGACCAAAAGATTAAATTTTCCCTACTTGGAAGATGCATTTTCTGACAGGAATGTAGCATTTAATTGAAAAACTCCTTTTTTAGTTAAAAAACAGTCCTTTTTTTTCCCAGTTTTTACAGAAATTGTTCAACCAGCTGTATAGCTGCTATACAGCACTTGAAATGCAAATAAAAAGGGCAAGAGCTGTACTTCAGCACCAAGTCTCAGCAAGATTGATACAAAAAATACAGGAAATATCTCCACTGCTAGGGAAGTCAATAGTAAAGATGCAGACTTCAAAAGAAATCAATAGTATGACAACATCCCTGCAGAACGGACCTGACTCTTAGAAGCGATACCTCTTTACCTGCTGACATACACACTATTTTTAATCTAATTATTTCAGCAACAAGGAATCATGTCTCAAAATCACGACAAGTTTAAAAGGAGGAAAATTAAAGAAATATATATTTTTCCAGTTTGGTGGTTTGGTTTTGGTTTGGTTTGGTTTTTGGTTTTTTTTCTGAAAAAAAGAACATGCCTTGTAGCTTTCTGCTTGCAGCTCACATGTTCACTTTTTATTGTGACTGAAGGGTCAAAATAAAATTTTCTTTTTAATGAAGGCTGATGTTAGTCATAGCAATATTTCAGAGGTGACTGTTAAGAAAAATACCAAAACCAGTGAAGTGAAATAAGTTAAGTTTGCAATACTGAATATCTATTACTCCATTCTTTCCTTTCTTTCCTCTTCTACTATTGTCCATTAGAGTACGAATTCAGGACATTCAATCAAAAAGGCACATATGAAGCAGTAGTGTTCAACCTTGGAAATGTTTTCATTAGGCTGTTATCATAGCTTATATAGCTATTTAACCTATTATTTATTCTGCTGTGGTTAGCCTTTTTTTGAATGAGAAGTAAATAGCTCTCATAAGAGCAGAGGTCACCTACAAAATGATCACTGTAGAGCTGATCAGTTTGCAGTAAATTCTTGAGCATGGTGTGGGATTAGTGGCAAGTTATCACTTGCTGATAACCGTTGTCTTTGCTCCCCTCAGACCAGGGGCAAGAAGCACATTTCTCTGATGGTCTGACATATTGCTGGCAAGAACAACAGAGCAGGATCAGGTCAGTGTGTGTTAACTTTCCTTCAGTTCTCCTGCGGTTAAATTTGCTATGTAGTGCCTATACCCTAATCCTGCCCTCCAGAAAATATTTGAAAGGATGCAGACCATTTCTGATTCCTGGAACTGCCACCTATGGTAAACGGAGGGATGGAGAAATGATGACAATGAGGTGAAAGATCTGCAAAGCAATCGTGAGAGCCGATTAGGACAAACCTCAGTAACAAGTATCACAGGGATCACAGGATTCCCTGTGTGGCCTTAACTGTGGATTCACTACAGTGAGGGATGACAGCTGGCAGAGACAAGGGGCATGGGGCTGTGGTTATGGACTGCCATCCCTTCCAGCCCCTCAGCTGGGTAAGAAGTCTGGGGCCAGAAAGGCTGGGATGGCTCCACTGTAAGCCAACTATGAGATGGCATCTTCATCTTTCTAAACATCAACACCCTCCTTCTCCCTGCATGTTTCTGTTAAGGTGCGTAAAAAGCTTGGCATAGTGTTTTCCATCTCAAGCTACCATAATGACCTACAGGTATACCACATCCTGCCTGGTCTCCAAACTTCCAGTGCCTGACTGAACTATACTTTGTACACCTCAATAATATATTTCAAAACCATAGTGATCCTTCCTGTTAGTTTTTTCTAAAGCCTAACCTGGATCTCTGTCTGCAATGTAAGCCCAAGACTCCTTGTCATCTCCACAGCAGACACACCGATCAAACCCTGTTCTCTGTGCAAGGTGCTCTCAGATGTCTCTCAAAGCTCATGTCTTCCTCATGCTAGCAGTTCCATGCTGCTTCTGAAGCCATTAACCAAAAAACCCTCACCCAACATCAGGGACTAGCAGCCTGGACTACCCTTACAGAGTCGGGTCAGTTGGTTGAGCTGGGCAGAGACCCAAAGGCTTACTTTAATGTATGGGATTTATTTTCTGGTGACTGATTGCTTCCTCAATAAATTAGGCAAATGCTTCTCCACTGAAACCAATGACTTATTGAGGAGCCCTTAAAACAGTAAATCCATTCCTCTGTCATTTTTCTGGACAGTAATGGTGCTGCTGTAGTCACAGAAAAATATAGAGCTGCCCTTTGCATTGATGACATCCTCTTTTAAAGAAGAAGTTACAGTTGCTAAAGCAGCACTTTTGTAGACACAGTAGAAAAATCATTATTCTCCCCATCATCTCAGTCATTATTACTGATGAGGACATCAAGCCAGGCTTGACGGATGTAAGCATTCAAGAGTTCAGCATACTGTGGAGGTCATACATGAATAATGCTGCATTTCCTGAGGGCTTTTAAGTCTAAACCTTTTGGGTTCCCAGAAGAATGCTAAGGGTCAGTTATTTATGTGTAGGTTCCCAAACTCTTTCATTTTTGTGTTGTCAGGCACATTAGAAACTAAAAATATCCATGGAAATCCCACAGTCTAACAGAAAACAAAACACCATCTTTGGCAGCAAAGAAATGTGAGAGGTAATCACCAGAGACAGCTGAAAAATCGTCTTGTTATCACATCAAACAGGTGAAAAACTGCATTAAACAATCTCAGGGAGCATGCTTTCCTACATATAACCTTCAAGTTATAGGTTTAAACAACTTAATTCAGTACTGTAAGAGAAGAACAACAGAAAATGTATCCCAAAGGTCCTCTCTTCTCTAATAATTTTGCTTCCTCTTATCTCCCATGGTCTTCACTGTTTCCTCTAATAGTTCCCTACCTCTGTGTCTGCCTTGGCTCAGGTTGCATAGACTTTTCAACTCCTAATAAAGGGGTATAGTTTGTTAGAAGTGCAGCGTACACACATGAAAATACATAAAACTGCATTAAATGGTGATACAGTACCCTCATGTTCCCTTCAAGGACCAATTTGCGGACCCTAACCAAGAGCAGCATTCTTTTGTGCCAGGCACTGCACAGATACATCAGAAAATACAGACCCCATAGCAAAGCTTTAAAAAACCATGGAGACACACACAGTTGGGTACCGCTTACCTTCAGGACGTAATTATTTTACGTTGAAAAAGTCACTGTTGTGTCTTTATAGTCAAAAAAAATAATCAAAGAGGAATATAATTCTGGAGTAGAACGATTTTCTATTATTCTTATGGCTAGAAAATAAGGCAAATGACTTGGAGTGCAGTTGGGTTCTCATGAGAGACACCAGTCTACTTGATTGACAGAGAAAATGGTATTCTTTAATTCCCCTTTCCTTCAGAGAGGGAACATGCAAGAGATCAAGCAATGGAAAATGAGAGCAGGTACAGAGCACAGTGTGACACCTGAAGTGCCCAGTCAATCATAGACCAGCATCCCTCCAGCATGACCTGAAGGGACTCCATCTAGTATCTGTTTCCACACACATTCAGCCCAAGCCTGCCCACCGAGACGGCTAATTACTACTCTGATATTAAATCTGTAGGTGCCTAATGGAATGGAGGTGCAGCTGAGGTCACCAGTTCTTGCCACTGCTGAACAAAGTAGGCAGAAATCACTTGCATCCCTCCATCCTTACCGATTTGAGCTGGATTCAAACCAGGACCTACAGGAAAGGTGAAAGGCACCTGAAGCTGTTAAGAATCTGCATTTCTGAGAGCCTTGATTAATTAACCTAGAAGCTGTGGTGATTGCTCCTCTGTACGTGCCAGTGAAGTTGAATGAGGGAGGATTTCTAAGCCCTCCCCCTACGCCTTTGTGCTGCTTTAGGCACAATTCTCTTCCTTCCTGGTGATGGTTTTACCAAGCAAAATGCTCAGTTGGCACCAAAATGATCTCCTGTTTGTTTTCAAATTGAAAGCCACTCTGGGGTGAAGGGCCTGCTTCAAGGGGGACACAGGTGAAGGCTATTGTAATACCTTGTCAGAATTAAACAGGATTCAAGCAGATCCTTAGGGAGGCAGGAAAATCAGGGCCCAGGAAGGCCACAGAAGAAATGGGTCTTAGTGATTTGAGAGACATGGACCTTCCCTCGAGGCAACAGCCCTTCAGCTGATATTAGCAGGCATGATTCTGCTCAGAATCAAGAATAAAATCACCTACCTTAGTCCATATTATCAACATACTTTGAAGTGCCTGAGAATGAATATCAGGCTATTAGTTGGTACAGGTGGGAAAACCGAGGCACAAAGGAACTGAACTACGGCTAGAAATTGAAAACAGGTTTTCTGAATTCAAGAATAATCTGCAGATTTCCTCCTATGTCTAAAAGGTCCCAGCCACACAGAACAAATGCACTACAGCCAGTACTTCTGCTGTTGAAGACAAAAGCAAAGGAGCAAATTGTTCTGCTGCTTCCATCTCTTGCCTTTGAAACTTCACCTGGGTACACTACCCTTCTTCACTTTCCATTTCAAATAGCTGCCTTCTGTTGTTAGGTGCTGTTTTGTCTCTTCTGGCAATTCCCTACTTAATCTTGTTTTTTAATGGTGAGTTAACTCATGAACCTGGCCTGAATAGAGTGCTAAGTGGGTCAGCACCCTTCCCGCTAGTAATTTATGATGTATTACCTTGTCACTGCAGCTTGATGCTTACTAAGAACTTGACTCATGTTATCTAGAATGAGCACTTCATGTTCTCAAGCAGTTGCAGCTTCAACAAAATACCGCTCAATCCACCCAGCAAAACTGATCTTGTGACTTGAGATCTGTGGGGACAAGTCACCATACAAATGTCAGGGATTGCATAATAATCAATAGTTCCACGGTAAATTTCCATGAAGCAATAATGTCAGATATTTTTAGCAATTACAACTACTCTCAATTCCTACCACATGCATAGATGAAATACATCTGTTTGCACTATGATGTGAAGTTAATCTCATCATTAATAATTCCTCTCATATTTATCTTAATATTGTTAATTACATGGGACTTGCTGGCTATGAGTACAAGACCGTATGTAATTTGTCTTTTTTCCAAGAATTTCCAGTGCAATTTACCATTAATTACTTGCTGCTTAATACAACAACCTCCCCCAAAGAATAATTCCAGCATTATTATGGCATCTTAGAACAGTTGCTAAGGCTTTTTATTCTGCATAATATGTCATTACCAAGAAGGGTGAAAAAAAAAAAACCCTACAGCCATTCTTACATTCTAAATGGTATGCTAATAGACAGCAAAATTTGGATAATTTAACAAGATAAAGGCTGTCCTTGAACTTTACTTATTAATGATAGATCCTATCTTAATTTTAATGATTTATGAGCATGCTTATATAGCATATTCTCTAGTGTGGGCCTTATCCAGTGCCTATTTGAGGCTTTGGATAGATTTTCTTTGGCTTTAATGTCCTTTTAATAGGCACTTTATGACCTGAGTGTTAAAAAGGAACATGTTCTGGCCAGAAGCTGCTCAGTATTGCACAGAGTGTTTAGCAAATTTCTAGAGGGAGTAGTCCAGCTCTAATGTGGAGTTGTATAATGTAAATAGTGCTAAACTTTGAAGTCTTTATAGCTTTTAGAAGACTGAGGTCTTCATAGGTTACAGAAGACTAATATAGATATTAGTCTTATATCAAGATAATGACTTGATTCTGTTTCAAATGAATAAAAGGATTATCAAAAGTAGGTTTATGACAAAATTTTCCAAGGATTAATTTTGAGAAATCATAGCTATGTCTAAATAAAAAAGTAAACTTGGGGATACACTGAGAGTGTAGCCCCTTGATGCTCCAGGCAGGGGAGCTGATGGGTAATTCTGGCTCCTTTCTGATCCCTGTGTGTGAACTTTCTTCCTGCAGAAACCACCACGTCATGTATGGAGAGACTATGCATATTCAAGGAAGCCCCCAGTTTGGATAGAAGTCATTGAAATCAAAAGCATTCTTAGGTCCAAAAATACAGATAAACAAGATATATTGGGAGCACAGGATCTTGCCCTTGGAAAACTCACAGAATGTCTTTCATTCAAAGGTGTTTAACTGTCCTGCACCTGCTGCCCAAGCAAGGAGAAAAAACCTTCCAGACAGGGGGTTTATGTCCCCCAGAAGATACTCACTGGAGAGACACTAACACAGGGAAAAGCCCTTTGTTTCTCTCTGAATCTATCCATTGAGCTCTGGCTTTGATCATAGACAAATATCCTGAACAAAGGAAGGAAGGAGCTTTCTAGCATCACCAAAACCAGCCTAAATAAACCACAGCCCTGCCAAAAATCCAGACAGGAATTAACTGGTGCACAGGACCACAACACCAACAGATACAACAGAGCAAGATCGTTTGCCCATTACCTCTGTTCTCAGCTCTCCAGCCTCTTTTTGCACTGATTCCTCTTCCCCCCATGGAGCAATTGCTAGCAATAATTGTAAGCAGCAATTGAGGCAAACACAAGAGAGCAGCAAGAGAGCTAAGAGTGCTGCTTGGATTCCTTAAATATTCATCAGCCATTGATATGGCTCCCAGGTTCCTCCAGCTGCAAATGATCTAACAACCTGACGACCACAACAATATATGTCAGTCTGACTGTGGTACATCATATCTCAATCATTCTTCATTCTTTTCATATTTTTTAAACTTGCATCATAAACCTAACCATAGCTCCTTTCTGTTCAAGTGGCCATTTCTATGATTCTAAAATTCAGTGTTGAATTAGTAACCAACAGATTGTAAACAAACTCAAAAGGCACCAGAATTTCACTTAACCTCAGCATACTATTCACCCACCCACGTTACAACTAACTAAAACTCAGAATTTCAAACATTTGGGTTATTCTCAAAATTGACTAAAAGGTTGAGGCTTGGAGGTTTTCCAGAAACCGAAAGTTTCAAACTCCTAGGTAATACCCCAATGCCTTTGTAAAAGTGCTTGCAATGGATTGGAATAGACTGTGCTAACCAAATTGCATGTTGTTATATTGCGAAGCTAAAGCACTGCTCCCGAGCCCCTCAGAAATGAAGCACAGAAAAGTTTTGTGCAATCAAGACTGTCTGTGATATATAGCAGCTTAGTCAGATCCTCATTTCCTCACAGAAAACTTTTCCATTACAAAAATACTTCAGCGGTATTCAGTCAGTCCCACAGCAGCAGTTTTTCTAGCATCAAAGGTGATTCTGATGAGAAAGGGGTAGAGAAATGTATTTAGTATGGCAAAATCCAGAGTGAGAAGAGCTGGTGATACCATTTTGTTCTGTTTTGGTATTGCCAACTCCAGAATTTCACAGTTTACTCAACAACTTCTATGTAAAAAAAAAACAAACCACAAAACAACAAAAAAACCCAGAGTATAAATACAAATGCACTGCGGAACAAATATCTTCGAAGCATTGGAAATACAAGAGTGTCAGATCCTAGGAGAGAAAGAAACTGAAATGGAACAAGAAGGACCGGACAAATGTTCGTACTTTGACAGACTCCTACTGTGTATAAGAAACATGAAGCACCTTACTTTATTCAAAACCAGTCATAGGCATAATAGGGCCACAGGCAACTTGTTCCCTCAGAGGTGGAAGGGGGAGATTGATGAATTGTAGTGATACCCCCCCAAAAAAAAACCCCAAAACCCCAAACCAAAATATGATTTATCTCCATTTTGTTAAAATGAGGTTGATATTTGTAAATTCTCCAGATGCAGACATCCCAGAACAAAGCCACCACTGTCTAGCACTTTTCATTGTGTTTCATGTGATGATCTACAAGAACTTTGAAGAGATATTGGTGTGATGCTGAAATCATCCTACTTATGAAGCTCAAAAATTTGAGCTCAGGGGAATTTCCAGCAGTCTTGCCACTCTGAAAAGCTTCTGACATTCAGTTGATCTTCTGATGCGAAGTTGATTGTTTCTGACTCCATCCACTAAAGGTCACTGGTTTGTATTCCTTCTCTGGCTCACTCTGGCTCACACATGCATGCACACACACTAATATTTTCTCTTATTGTCTGCATATTTTCTGTGGTATAGAGCAAAGCCAGACACCAGCTCAGTATATATCAGAGGATATGACACCATTCCTGAGAAGGATTATGCTGAAATGTTGCTATCACTCAACACTTGTAGCATCTCTGGGTATTTGGTGTTCACTTATCATGTTTTTCCTTGGGTCCCGCCAAGCCAGTCACTATACATCTTGCATCTTCCAAATATATGTCATCTGCACTCTGTCAAGAACTTCTAAAAGTTACTTTTCCTATGGTAATGTCTTTCATGTGAGCTACCCCATTTTTTAGAAGCCATCCCCCTCATCCCAAACTGCCACCATGACTGAACATTGGATAAGTGTCACTTGAAAAGTATAGCATAAACTCTGTAATTATTTACAATTAGATTTACAATAAGAATGAAAGACTCCTATGTTGATATCACAAAATGGAAAGGTATGACTATTACGTGCACGTGGGGTTTAATTAGTCAGGCTCATATTATATTTAATTCTGAATCAGAAATCCATTCTTTCTCATAAACAGTAATATTCATGCTGGAGATTGTTTATCTCTGAATACATATAATTACTGTTTACATTTGTGCCTTCTGAGATGCAGCGCACACTTCTTGCCAATGCAAAGGTGCCCCAACTGAGGTGGAGTCCTGATTTCTTGTAGAGTATTTTACCTCTGGAGGGTGAAATGGAGATTGCCTTTTTGAGCTGCAGGTGGATAATTTTTCACAAAGTAGTGCAGTCAGGAAAATCACTGAAAAGGGATAATTACAAGCTGTGGACAGATGATGGGGTTTGTTCTCTGTCAATACTAGATGCCAAATGTCCTTGTATTCAAGATCACTAGGCACATCACTATTTAATTGTGCTTAGCCAGAAAAAGAGCTTTTTTTTAGTTTAACACAGAAATAATGTCTTGTGGTTTTTAGAGGTAAAGTCTACAGCGGATGGTTATTAGTAGTGCATAAAATATATATTAATCAGGCTCCCAATACCCATTCTTCAATGAGCTCACAAGACAGCATACGTGGAATAGTCAGTCTTACCCAAAGTCTCTCCCAACAAGGAACTTGAAAAATGGATTTCTTTTGGACAGTTTCTTCCTATCGATTTTCTTCTATTGAAACTTTTTACAACATCAGTGACCAGGATGGAGCACAATACACAGACAGATAAGTTTGATTTGCAAGGAACACAGCAAAGAACAGGAATATAATGCATGATTGTTTGTCCTCTGATAACATTTTGTTGTTGCAAAGACTTTTCTTTTTCCCCTTAGCTATGCAGAAACTTCACCTACTTCTTTTTGAAATGTGCCCCACTAAAATATGCTTTATGCTCTGTACAATTTCCTGTTCTGCTGAAATTTCCCAAGGCTGCTAGAAAAGCCTGAACGAGCTGAACAGAACTTCGATGTGATTGGTAACATCCACGTTACACAGGTTTGGGTATGTCTTGACAGTTTTGGCTGGTTTTACTTAGAGCATTTATTTAAGGGACGTTCTGATTTAGTGTTTGTAATATCTCTCTGTCCATAAGCAGGACTTCTTTCCTTGTAGCACCTTGCTATTTGCTGACTAATACCACCAGCTATGGCAAGAGGGAATTTTGCCTTCATTGGGATCTGTATGTCTGGGGGAGTCGGGGGGTAGAGGTATAGGATATAATTCCAACAGCACTGAGAGGAGAATTAAGAGCCAGTTGCACAGATGCTGATGTGCTGAGCATGCATGGGGCTGCCAGGTACTATTTTCTCACCTGTTGGACATATTCTGGTAGTTGGAAGGCAGGTAGGGTGTTCTAGGACTTCTGAAATGGCACAATGTACTTGCTTAGGCAACTGAGTCCTATCTAAGGTTACTGTAATGTTAATTAGCAATAGGAAAGAGGGAAGTCTAGGGATAGGAGATAACCTGGATAGCATTCCTTTCCAGCTGTACAAAATCCAAACTTTGAATAGACAGCATTTACATCCCATCCTCTCTAATCAGAGATCTTAAGTTGCAAAAATCAGATTTAACTCAAATTGAAACAAATCCAGAGGTCTGGAGAAGTACTTTAAAAAAAGTTTCCACAGTCTGGCACCATTTGGTTCCATACACACCTGGCACAGTCTGGCATCATACAGTGGTTTGAGGCACACCTTGGACATAGCTCTGGAAATCTGATTCTGTGTATAGTTCTATAAATGTGTCCTTTGGGTCATATAAATTTAGTGCTTTCAAATGTTCTGACACTGGATATTTGTCTGATTGATGGCATCAATTTCAGAAAGATATTTCCTGTAAGACCAATGCTTTTCTGATCCTCCTAAATACCGAGGGATCACATTAGAGGACAGAAAGAAGGAAGATGCTAATGGTCCATTTCCAGACTCCCCCCAGAAAATAAACCACCATCTTGCAAGCCCTTCCCCTTTTGCCTGCATAAATTTTTAAAACACAGTCTGTCTTTTGTGGTCTGAAGACCTGCAATTCTTTCAGGGTGAGAAGAATGCATTTCCATTAACTACTGAGTATCTTTTGCTGAAAAATTGAAAAGGGACAGGAAAATGCTCCTTGCATCAGAGTTACTTGCTCCTAGTATATGTTTCAAACTCCACACATCAGTGCTGCTGTTCCATCACATACTTCATTCAAGAAGCATTCATATTGCCAGTAGTGCATGACAGTGTCTTATCTTCCCTCTGGTGGAAAGCAAGTGAGGCCAAGCCAACTTCCAAAGCTCTGTTTCTTGCTTTGTGATAAATGTGGTCTAAGATACTCGCAGCTACATCTTTCTGCTAACTGAATATACGTCACACCACTTTGGATCATTCTTATGGATTCAGATGGAAAAATCTAATTTACAATTCAAACTGAGAAGCAATTTTGGGACTAGAAATCTTGGAATTGTTTCTGTTTACCTGCAGATGCTCAGGCTTGTCAAGTACTGTTGCTTACAAAAGAGCAACCAAGCACAGCTGGCCTATCACAAGAAAAGTTAAATCCTGCTTTGCTGTGGGTGAAGTAGAGATCTCCCTCTTCAATATCTGTCCTTACACTAGTTACTACAAAATATTTTTACATTGCTGAAGTTACTGGTCCTGCCACGTGCCTCAAGATCACTGTTATTAACCAAGCATGTAAATTCTGTCATCCCAGCCTGCCTGCTCTGATAGCAGCTGCCAGTCCAGGTCCATCCATCCCAGGGCAGAACATTTGGCTGTGTTATCTTACCATGCATCCAAATTTCAAAGGAGAAAGTCATGAGTTTACTGAGTCATGAAAGGATCAGTAAACAGGCTGCGGCTAAAGAGAGAAGCTGCACTGATGCAACAGAAAGCATTTACTATCAGAGTACTCATATACTCATACCCTTCAAGCCCATTACATCTTTTCCCTTGTACTCCAGTTGAATAACAGAGCCGTGCTACCTCATTTTATTGCTAGAAGCTAAAGTGACTTTCCAAAGGTCACACGGGAATTCCCCTCATGCCTTCATGTCTGCCTGCATTGTCTTTCCTTCAGTCTTCAGGTCACATTGCTATTTACCATTATTATTAGTTCGGGTTTTCTCTTTGATGTACAGAACTTTTCCCTAGGAGAAAGTTTAATTTGCTTTCTAACTTGGTGTTTCCACTAATTCTCAACTTGTCAATGCTCCAACAGTCATATCTATTGTTAAGTATCTCTAGTTTTGAGTAGTTTTGTCATTTGGTCTAAATTTCCTTTCTGACTCTGGAGACTTCTGATTAAAAAAAATGCCCCAGAAGCAGCTCACATTACTGATTAATGTGAACAGGGTCTTTCCTTTGCTAGCATTTTGTTATTTCATGGATTTTGCCATTGGTTAGGATCATGGTTGGAAATTTTCAAAGCTGTGTTCCTTTTGATGTAGCAAGGGCAGACAAGGCCAGTGGCTGAAGTATAAGCCTGTGAGAGCTGAGTACCTGATTCACAGAGGGTGGATGTATGCAGAGGGGAAGTCACTGGCCACCTCAAAGCCAGAACTCTGCCCTCCACACCTCAATAGAGTGGTTACAAATGAAGAGGAAAATATTACCTGAAAACCAGATTTGAGCGATATGGAAGGAGTTAGACTCCTTTTCAAATATGTTTTTCCAACTAATACTCTTGCGTGGCTTAAAATTATCCTGACAGAAAAACAATTGAGGCAGCTTTTAAACTAATGATACAATCCCATGGATAATTTCCCCTAAATAGCTCAGAGATGTGACTGAATGATTCTATATATCATCTTGGGGAGCTATTTTCCTCAATGAGTTCTACCTGCTGGATATCACAATGCATTACAGACTGAGTAAAAGCCTTCGTCTGAAGTCAGATTCAAACTGGCTTTGGAGCAAAACTTAAACCCTGAGGGTGAGAGTGCTATGAATATATTTAACACTTCCCTGTGATTCCCCGGCTCCACATGTCCCTCCCCACACCAGGCAACCTACTTTGTGAGGCATTCCCATGAGCTACATGACTTTCAGCCTTTCTTCACAGGTGTTATTGACCTTAATATGGGCTTTACTGATACTTGATACATTGCCCAGCATCTCACAGATGTCTTAACAGCCTTTTCCAGCAGCAGGTTTTTAGCACCTCAGGTTGCCACAACCTCAGGCTGCCACACTCCTTTAACAGCAAAAATTTGCCCCTGCTTACTGGCCAAATGATAGAATGGTTTGGGTTGGAAGGGACCTTAAAGATCATCTAGCTCCAACCCCCCTGCCACAGGCAGGGACACCTTTCACCAGACCAGGTTGCTCAGAGCCCCATCCAGCCTGGCCTTGAACACTGCCAGGGATGGGGCACCCACAGCTACCCTGGGCAGCCTGTTCCACTGCCTCACCACTCTCACAGAGAATAATTTATTTCTAATACGTAATCTAAATCTACCCTCTTTCATTTAAAAACCATTAATCCTTTTCCTATCACTACATGCCCTTGTAAGAAGTCCCTCTCCAGCTTTCTTGTAGGCCCCTTAAGGTACTGGGAGCAATACGGTCTCCTTGGAGCCTTCTCCAGGCTGAATAACCCCAGCTCTCTCAGCCTGTCATCACAGGAGAGGAGCTCCAGCCCTCTGATCATCTTTGTAGCCCTTCTCTGGACTTGCTCCAACAGATCCCCGTCCTTATGCTGGGTGCTCCAGAGCTGAGCAAGTACTCCAGATAAGAAGTACTCATGAGAGCAGAGTAGAGGGGGGAGAATCACCTCCCCTGACCTGTTTGCCATACTGCTTTTGATGCAGCCCCCGACATGAACTGAAAATGCATATTACCAGGTCACATTGAGCTTCTCATCCACCAATACCCCCAGGTCTTTCTCCTCATCTCATCTAAAAATCCTGACTCTTGAGGAATTAGAACAGAAAGCACATGATCCATTTGGAGGCAAATGTGAGAATGGCTTAGGCACTAAAGCTAAAGTAAAATGTTTAATGTAACTTAATTGTATCTACAAAGAGGTTCTGATTCAAAGCTCGTTGAATTCAGAAGGCTCCTGCTAATTTCAGTGAATTCTGGAGCAGACTCTGCAACGACAATTAATGCAACACATCTGACAGTAAATCCAGACTAAGAAGGATTACTGGAAGTCAGAAACTAGTGTCTGGCTGGTTTACATGTAGCATGATGTGTGAACTTTTAGATAATCCTGCACTGAACTACCTGAAGGATCAAACTTTTATTATAAAACTGATGATCTCTACACCCTCCTGAGAGGGTGTAAAGAGGCAATGGGAAACTACATTTTGACTACCAAAAGAGAGCAAAAAATAAGCTCTTGATAGTGTCCATAAATTTATAAGCCCAATATTGCTAATGTTCTTAAATTATCCTGGGCCAAATGCAAATTCTATGCTAGATACCTCAGGGAAAGATTCTTCACTGATGGCTCCAAAGTGCACCTCAAAGTCACAGAATTGTTTCATTACAGCATTCTTGTGAAAGAAGAATTATATGCTTATTTCCACTCTGGGAGGGTAAAACACACTTAATTGTACGTGTCTAATAATTTTTTCTATTCTTTGAAAAATTTCCACAGGGTTCAGTAGTAAAATGTCTTTTCATTTTCCTGATATCTAAATGAATGTACAGAACTGTACTGTTTCCAGATTACAGAATGTTCCTAAAGATGTCATTAAAATATAACTAGTTTTTTCTGTCCAGTTTCCGATCCATTTCATATTGGTAAAAGCTTCTAGATTGCCCTCACTGCAGTCTAATAGCTAACAAAATAGTAATAAGAATTATTTTGGTGCCTAAGTCCAAAACACAGCCTTGCCAATAAATTTAACCTTGCTCTAGACTGAATTATTCCTTCTTTAGAGGGCACGTATTCTGGATCCCTTGCCTATTTAATCCTTTACCATTCTCAGGTGAAAACATATTTATTTGTCATCTGTTGGGATGAAATTCGCTGTCTCACTTTCCAATTAATACATGTTTTCTTATGAATAGCTATTGCAATCTTTTTCTTAGCCAGCTCAAGGATGATGACAACCTCCTGGATGATGATTTCATATACTGCAGAACACCACATATTTCTCCATATATCTTATACATATTTTGTCTTCCATTGCAACAGTCTGGCCAAGCCAACTAGTGGAGGCTTGGCTAAACCCTGCTGTAGCTGTCAACTCCTAGAACCTTTTTGTGGGTTTTGTGCTTCTTTTTGCCTTGGCCACTAAGTGGACAGGTCAGTTAGGACCAGACCAGGAGAGTCACCTGTGTGACGGGCAACCTGCCATGCAACATCACCTTCACCATTTACCACCATTTTGCCATCCACAGACAACCTTTTGTATCACAGCCTGCAACTGAAGGTGAAAAGGGTGCTCGTAAACCAACAGCACCAAGCCCAGAGCCACATCTGTTCTCCTTGAAGCAGCTCTGCTGCAGCACAACATGCAGTGAAACAAAGAGCTGAAGCATCAAGCAAGTTGCTTATTTAAAAACAAAAACAAAACCAACAAAAGCAAAACCAAAACAACAAACAAGCAAGCAGGACACTGTTTGTGTTTCTATAGGCTGAAACATGAGCAAAAGCTCAGGAGGGCAAGGACAAAAGATAAATACACTGACTCATTTTCTGGCAGAAAGAAAGATTAGAGGGCCAAGGCAGCTGAGCCCAAGGTTCTGCAAACACCTTTCACACCGCACGTTTCAATGGCTGTGATAAAAAATCACCACAAGCAAGTTTCCATCTTTGCCGGACTGCAAGCTTCGTTCCTGGCCGTTTTGTTTGAGTCACAAATAAGCAGTAATTTATGTTTTGAGGACTAGCCTCAGCAAATAGAACCATAAAAACAATTCTCAGCCATTTGTTTGTGTATATATTTTTTTTTTCCTAAGGTTAGCATTCATTTTAGATGACACTTTTTTCCCCCCTTGGCTGAGGCGGGATATTTTCTCCATGCCTTTTATCAAACTGACAGGTGATATTGCTTTAAATTGGGCACTGCATTGTCAACAGAGGCTTTCTCATTTCAGACTCAAAGCATCAGTCGGGTGGATGAGAACTCATTTCACCCTATATTTACTGAATGCAGATTGGGGTTTCAGGAGCAGGGCAAGCAGGAGAAGGGGAAAGGGACGCCCTGGGTGATAATGGGAATGAACAAGAGAGGACAGCAAGAGAACAACACAGCATGAAATAGGCGGGAATTTGCTGTAAGGTGATTAGATGACATCCATCTTCTTGTCTATAAACCGTTCCCACAAGCACAGCTTTCGAATCCACTTTGTCCCCTGTCCTGGCTCCTTCCCCACTAACAGAAGAAAGGTGACAGGGGGTTGAAAGGATATTCCTGGTGGATCCCAGTGCACTGTGGATGTAGCTATGGGGGTTACAGATCAGAGGTGAAATATGATTTCAGACTGAAACCTTGGATTTCCCAGTTTTTTCTGCATACAACACCCAGCCTGGTGCACAGGAAGAAGCAGTTTAATGAAGAAAGGAGGGAGATTGCTTGGCTGCTCTGATGGCCTACCTGGTTAGCCCTCAGCATCTGCAGGATCCTAAGAACACATTACACAGGAAAGATTCTAAAAAGCAGTTCTTGAACCTACACTAAAAAAAAAAAGTTTCTGGACAGTGTGAATACACGCATGTATTTGTTAAGCTGGAAATATGGAACACTTCATTTGGGAGATAACCTCTCAGAGAACACTGTGTTTGTCTCCGTAATACATCAACCGTTACCAACCCCGAGCTTTTTAAAAGCTTTTCTTTTAAACATGCTCCTCATGATTGTTTCTAAGAGGCTGGCAACTTTAAGTGAAACCATGAAACTACACAAGCTTTGATATCGCTGTGTGTATTTCAACCAATTGCTACTTAGACTCACTTTTATAACAATTAAACTTCATATGTGAGCAGATTACAGATGCTGAGGAGGCAGGGAATTCTGCTGCCTCCACACATGATCTCCTGCTGCTAGAGCACCAATTAGCCAGAAGGAGGTAGGACGTTTCACTGTCACAAAAATGGGAGCAGGATTCAAGCACAGCAACTGTTGCTGAAAATTAAGGGAAGCAGGGGAGGAAAGGAGATCTGCCCTTGTTTTTTTTCTTAGAGAAGTGATAAAGTAGCATCTGGGACAACACACTGCTGGAAACCAGAGACAGATGATTCAAATTCATGCCAAAATCTTCTTAGTGCTCTCTCCCCCCACTTCCCCTCTGCTATCTCTAACTGAATAAAAATCACCTGGATCTGAAGACAGGCAGGACTACATATGATTTAGACAGGCTGTTTGCTTTTTCTTTGCCTAGCGATCTCAATATTTCCCTGCACTCCCTTGACATTATTTATGGTGACCGGTACCTATCTCAAGAAGGACTTTATGATTCACATTTTAAGAAAAGCAGACAGGAGTCATCCATGTGAGAAAGTTTCTGAATAATTTTTGCGATTCCTCATGACTGTGGCAGGATCCCGTGGTCTGCCCATGCAGAGCTGCAGCTCACAGATGCATTCTGCAGCCCCCCAGTGAAACACTGAACTCTCCTTTCACCGCCCCTACCCAAAACCCCCTCAGTACCAAGTGGAGCCACAGAGCATCCCATCAGCCAGCTAATGTACCTCATTCTTTTCTTCATGGGTTCACCTAAATACTTTCAAACCAAGAAGTCAGGTTTTGCTAGAACAATTAGTTTCATAAAGAAGAGGCAACTCAAAGTGACTTGATGAGAGAGAGAAGCATTAGAAAGTTTAACAGCCTGGAGGTTTCACACACTGGAGGGCAGGTCAAAGCAATTGGCTGGTGTGGCTGCTGTCAGTTCAGTGTCTCTCTGGGGCACAACAAACTCACAGCAGTCCTGTCTGCTCCCTGGGAGGTTTCTCCTTCTGTAACCACTGACATCTGTCTGGGTGCCCATGCCCACTTCTTGCTGCTGAGTGGCACTCCTGGCTCCACAGCTGCGCGAAGGGGTCTCTGCTTCCTGCCCTGCTGTGAAGTCTGTGACCACCTTTCTCCTGAGGGATGGAGCAATGTTTCCTTCCCCCGAGGTGCCTCCACCTGACCCAGTCACTCTGTTATTTTTTAAAAAGTGCCACAATGTCTAAGTGGAGAAGAAATAAATAAAATAGATACTGCCTGCTACATAAATCAAAAGGAGTCAGTCAGTGATCTTAAAAAGGGCCAGCGAGGTGTAAGGAGCAGTGCTGGAGTTAAACCTTTAGTACAAATCATGTCTGCTGTCACATCACCCCTGTGCTCTCACTCAAAGATGATTTACCCAAGCAAAATTCCCACAGTTTCAGGGCACTTCTGCTGGGAATTTCTACCTGGAAGAGACCTGGTGTCACCATCTGTGGCACAACACACGTAAGCACATAAAGACTCAACACTGACATTTTATCACTGTGCCTTTCCAGATGGCAGCGAGGTATCGCTGGGCTTTCTGTACACTGCTCTCTGATAGATGCCACCAGAACTGGGAAGGACGTGAATATATGAAGGAGCCTGTCACCTGTTTTCTTCATTGGAAAGCACATACTTGTCATGAGCACTACAGGACACTCAGTCCCCACCTCAAAAGAAAGACAAAGTTTGTCAAGGTTTTGCTTCAGGGCAAATAAACAATTTCACTTAAAAGATGACAATTCTGTTTAGCTCTTAATCTGAAGGTGAGCCAGAACAGCCATTAGGAGTTCATAGTTGTTAATTGTTTAAGATATGTAGAAAACAGTTTCCTAAAATCATCTGATTAGAAAAGATCACGGGAACAAGGAAGGCTCTGTGACACTAAAAGTCCTGTGATGCTGCCTGATCTTGTGCTCCATCAACATCTAGAAAGATTTAGGCACATATAGCATGAGGAATGTCAAAAGAATCCAGGTAGATGAGATGTCTTGTGTTATAGTAGTGATCATGAATAATTGAAATGTCATGACAGGCAAAGAGAGAAAGTTACATTACAAAAACACAAAATAAACCAAAAATTAATGCAGAAAACTGAAGAATAAACCCGGATGCTACAGAAATGCAGTAATGCAAAGGACAAAAATGGAATAAGCAATATTATGCCATCAAATATTTAAAACAGCACAACAAAAATAGTTCACCTAATTAAACACTCGGAATTATGTTGTTATGCATGAGAAACACAGAGATTATATACATGTGCCAGAGGGCTGCAGGGCACTAAGCACACTTCAGACTGACTCCTAGAGAGAGGTCTTACCCATCTTCTGGCCAGACATCTTTCTTTTTCCAGGTCTGGGAAAGGTGTGCTTAGAAATGCAAGGAGATGGGATAAGGACTGGAAAAGCAAATGTGATTTCTACCCAGAGTTCAAGATATCCCACACACTGAACTTGGCCACCCTGAATTTCTATTTATATTCTACTTTGATCATGTAGCAGCACTGGCTGAACTGGTGGTTATCCCACTGAGTTCTCTTAGTCAAAGACTCTCAAATTTTAACAAAACTCTTAGGAGAAACTTAATGCTTTCCCATAGCAAGAAGGAAGCAAAAGCATAAACACAGGTTAGTATATGTGATCTACCAAGGAACTAGATAGGAGACAAGCGAGAAAAGGCACCTCTTTCCTGAGCAGCTCATGCCATGGGGAGACCAAGCCTTTTAGGACAGTACAGGATCCTTTGTAAGAGGCTTTAAGAGAAAACATGGGCTCCTATAATAGCTGAGCCGAAAAAAGGCCACTTGGCTACTCAGAATAAGATGACAGCAGCAGACCAGCCTGGCCCTTCCTTCATTATTCTTTGCTGAGCTCTCACCTCCCACACTCAGTCTGTGCCACACTGACTACCATTACCTCCCACTGCAATGACCCAGAGCCTGAGCTCTCCAAGAAAGGAACAGTCTGTCCTGGCCATTAGTAAAACCTATTCAGATGATGCACAAATTTCTCCTGGAATGGCAAAGAACTCCAGCCATGTTTAGCAAAAATCCTCCCAGAGCTAAAACAGCTCATTGTTATTGAATTCATCAACACCCACTTCCTTCCTCCTCTTGACGTCTTTAGGACCCTCTTACAAAATGCCAAGGAAAAAAAGCTCCTCAATTAACAATGTTTCCAATTCAGAATGTGGAGGATTTGGTAACAATAAGTTTTAACATAGTGTTTCCCAACAGTGATTTACATATGCATTCCTGTAACAAACCAGATAATCTTCCATTCAGTGAACAGCTGCCTTGCATATGGTATTTCACGGGGGCTGAATTTCTAAACGGATGTATATCCACAGGACCAGTGGAAAGCAGAGCCAGGAAGACATCATTTAGTGACCACAAACCCATTACTGATGCTAGTCCTCAGGAGAAATAGGATGTACCTAAATTTGTGCCATTTCTTCAATGGCGATGGAGCAATACTGCTTGAGACCAACGGAGGATCTGATCCTGTTATTCATGATCACTATTACAACAGGAATCCTTCATTGACTCAGGCATACATTTCCCAAAGTGCTTAGCTAACTGGAGAAATGAAATGCAGCTAAGACTGGAGGATGAGGATGCAGCTCTTGAGGAAAGAGAGGGCAAAGGAAACTGCAGGCTGAATTTCTGTTCACATCTGAAATGGCAATGCAGTGGCACTGTTGCAGGGTTTTCTTCAAGCACACAGAGGCCAAATATAAGCTGACTCTCATTGCTGACCTGCACCACAAACCTTTGCAATCCCTGTTGTCTTTGTCATCTCCTAAATGAAGGTACAGTGTGTCCCTGGCATTCTCCAAAGAGAAGGACAACTTTTAGCCTCACCCTCTCACTCTGCAGGTGCCCCTCTAACACCTTAACATCCCTGGGTGACACCTCTGCCATCCTGCAGAGACCTGCAGTATCTCATTCACTAAAGAGATGACTCTAGTAGTTAACCCCATGCAACCCAAGAAGAAAGCATCTGGATTTTGGGAAGACAAGAGCACCTATTAACCTGTATTAAGTTTCCATCAGATGGCTTGGGGAGAGATTTGGAAAGCCTTTGAAGTATATACAACAGTTATCTCCAACTTCATTGAACTTTTAGGGGTAGAAATGCATATGATAAACACAGGTTGCCTGTGCACCCACGCCACATCAGCTGTCATCTGTGCAACCCATTCTAGATGCTAACTTATACAGTTACAAAGAATGAAAGTGGGCTCATAAATCACAGATCTTTCTCCAAACACACCCACAGGCTATCTCTGCCACTAGAAGCACCCACAACACAAGACCAAAGCTTCCATCTTGCAAAGACTTTCTAAATCAGGATCTATTATCTAAATTTGTTAGTAATCACCAGGCAAAAAAAAAAATGGTATGAAATAAGTTAAGAGCTGAATAAAGAAAGAAAAGTGCTGTACAAAAATTTCATTTCTAGCCTTCAGAGAATCTGTGAGACAGAAGAGACCAGGCACACAAGAAGTGCAAGGAAGAAACAAAATATAGACAGGTTTGCTCAGGTTCATGCAGAAGTGGCAGGACTAGGAAGAGAACTGAAGAGGTCTCCCAGGCTTTAGGAGACCACTAGGTCATATAGCCTCCCTATTATTTAACAGCCATAACATGCAGGGGGTAACAATACCAAAGCTCCCGTTTCCAAGTTTTTCAGCAGGACACTCACAGACTTTTAATGTTTTCTTAGTTTGGCACTATACATGTTAAATGGGAATAGCGCAGTACAGCCACACAGAACATCTCAGCCACATTACAGCACCCTAGGACACAGGACTTCAAAGAAACACTGAAGGTAGGTAATCAAAGATGACCATCAATGAATTGATTCTTCTACCATGAAAGTCCTCCTGTCAGTGTGATAAGCTAGTGTGCAAGCAACAGTTACTACCACTTTAAATTCTTTCTTTGTTTGGTGCTTTTTTTTTTCTTGTACCACTGCAAAAGAGGATTGTGTAGGTATTAAGTTTTAATAAAAGGTATGTCTCAGAACCAGTTTATCTGAGGAAACAAGGCATTTTCTAATTTCAGCATCAGTCTGTAAGCAAATAGGCCCGGTTTAATAAATCCGTTTTATTATGAGGGGATTTTTTTTTCCTTGCGAGTCTTGTTTGTGCATCAGGGAGTAACAGCAATAAAAACTCTCATTCCACCAAAAGAAAATATGTTCATAATGTTAGTTAACAACTTATAAAAATGTTTTCCCTTGTTGTGAAGAACACACCAGCCTGCAGTGTAACCGGAGCAAAAAACCCTACTGTTGGCCAGAGCTCCTGTGCCTCCTGTTTCCTCTCTCTTTGAAACCAGGTTTCAAAGTTAAACTTGGATTTTTCTCTGACCTCTCAATGCAGTCATATTAGCCTACAGATCATCAGGACTCTGACAGCAATAACTTTTCTCGTAGAAAAAGAAGCCTGGTGATTTTTTATATGAAAATCCAGACCAAGAGACAATGCCAAAGTGTGGTGTTGCCCATCTTCTCTTGCCTGGTTCTAAGTTGAGCTTTAAGGACAATCTATTTGCTCTGCTACAGGGACACAAAGAAAGGGCAAGGGAACAATTCCAAGATACAGCTCCCAGAAAGTCATTACCAGGGGAATGTTATCAAGGTTTGCTCAGCTAACAGAACGTCATCCTTTCACTCACCTTTGATAGTTGGGATTTTCAAGATACCTTGCTGTCTAAGAGGAAGATTCAGGCATATCTGAAGTGTTGACCTGCCTCCACATTGTTGGAAGATGACTGGAAGCAGAGATTCTTGATTTACAGGAAATAATGCAGACAGGCAGCATTCCCTTTGTCCTGAAAAAGCAGACTTCTGCACACCCTAAAAAAGAGAGCAAAACAACTTCATGCACACAAGCTCAGCAAAATAATTGCGTCCAACAGCAATAGATATATTCCTAATCACACAAGAAATTTCATGTAACCCTGTAAAACTATTACTTGAAACTCAGTAGAGTCACCAAAGTGTTACTCTATTTCATATATTATTCCATACTTCCTTGGTATAACATTTTATAGCCACTTAGAGTTGTATTTAGAGTATACATGAGTGCATATTTTGCTGGATTCAGACACCTGCAGTTTGCATCTGTGCTTAAGAGAATAATGAATGATTCAGACTACTTACCTATCCAGGGCCTTCCAGGTCTTGTCTCCATGCGTAATTTTATGTCACAAGGAGCATACTGCAAAATCTAAGAATGATACTTTGTTTTTCTTTCTCTTAAAAAAAAAGCAGCAGTGTACCTGCCGGGTGCAGCAAGAAGACACACTCCAAAACACAGCTAGAAACAGCTGGAGAAAGTCAGGAAGAGAATTAGTAGACTCAGACTCTCAAACTGGACACCAGCTGAAGAAGCTGCTTCTTTGCTAACCACTTTTCATTCTGGAAACCTTTTCTGGCTCCAACAGCTTTTGCAGCAAGCTAACAGCCTGACATTTAAGGTTTTGCTGGGTCCCAAACCTCCTATTTAAGCTGTGGTGATCATGTTCCAAGCATGATCAAATTTATAGATTTTAGACTCTGTTCTCAGTCCTTGTGGCTGTTGAATGCACAGGACCTTAGAGGTCATTTTCCCACTGACTTGAAGAATATAAAGAATGGAACGATTTACTGAGTCCTGAACTTAAGACTGTAATGTTTCTGAAGGCCACCATGACATTATCATGTTGAGAGAGCAACTTATCCAAAAATATTACACCCATAGATGACAACTGGAGAAAGTCACTGTTAGGAAAGTGCAGGCTTTTCCCCTGTAAATAGGAATATGCTTTTTCTCTGGACTGAAAGGAACAAGCAAATAATATCAGATATGAAAAAACAGTATTTGATATTTAGGAGAAAACTGCCACCGCTAAATTAGGTTGAGGTCCAAACCTCAAGAGCAAAACCCAACCAAGTCAGGGAGGAGTTTTTAAAAATGCTTTCCTCCTTGTACAGGAATAATGTTCTGATCAGGCCTTCAGATTTATTCATTAGGCACACAATTAGGGACTTTGGTGGTTGTCTCTGCCCCATGTGAATTGCCACACACCCTTCCAGAAAACCCTGCTCTCAGTAGGTGCATCTTCTGCCTGGTGAAATGGAAAGAGGGAAGGACCAGCACTGAATTTGCTGAAATTCATTACGATTCTGGATCATATGTCTGCATTGTGCTTATTACAGTGAGGTTTCTGCCAGTGGCATTTCCTAGGTGTGCAGTGTGCATATGTAGAGAGCTAACTGATGGACAAACCTGGTATGCAGGGGACTTCTGATGGTACTCAAGCATGGGCTTCAACTTTGGCTCAGCCAAGAAGGAAACACTCTGATGACACCAGCACTGTACTCAACAGCATATCAGAAGACTCCAAGTATACACACAAGGCAAATTCCCACCTAAAAGCAACCTCTCTAGCATGCTAAATCAACGTTTCAGGATCCAGTGTAAAATCTGAGATGGAGTCTAAAATATGACCCATT
Source organism: Falco rusticolus (assembly GCF_015220075.1). Lineage (NCBI taxonomy): Eukaryota > Metazoa > Chordata > Aves > Falconiformes > Falconidae > Falco > Falco rusticolus. Next base: position 32,673,330 of record NC_051195.1, read on the forward strand.
TTTTGTTGTTTCTAATTAGAATGTGGCCAGCATAGTTTATACTGAGTCTTTTCACTGACACTTTTCAGAAAACTCTCAACTGATCCAGTTGGCTGAAAATCCAGCACAATTCCTCACTTTATCCCCTGAAAGAGCAGCGAGGCAGGCTAAAAAATCCCACTGGCTCAAAATAGATTGATGCATATGCTCATTTTCCTCAGACTTTTTCTAAAGCCCACCTCGCAGGCAGAGATTCCCTTGGTTGTTCCTAAGAAGAACAATTTGCTATGGCACAGCAAGCAGCAGTGTTTAGGCCAGGACAGATTGTTGGCCAGCAAGTAGGTGTGGGCATGCTGAAAACCATGTTTTTCACCCATATGGCCAACAGATGGGAGAAGAGGAACTTTTTCAAAAGAAACACAAGTCACTTATGCTATGGCTGCTTGGAACAACAACAACAGATGATACCAGTCACTTCTCACCAGGCCCTTCATGCCCTCACAGCTTCCTCCAGATTACATTTCCATCCTCCACTCCCTCTGCACTTGTACCAAACTATAGATGTCCACACACACAAAAAATAAGAAAAAAGAAAAAAACCCAAACAAACAAACAAACAAAAAATAAAATTAAGAAATAATAAAAGAAAAAATAAATGCTGTATCTTTGGAGAAAAGAGCACCAGGAGTACTTAGCAATAGAGTGACTTGCACACAGATCTGAGCAGTTATGTGCAAAACAAAACACTGATGTCTTTGTATTTTCACCATAAAGTATGCCCTGTTTTTCAGGAAACATTTAGGTAGATGGGGAATTCGGATACACCAAGAAACACACTGCAAAACTTTGAAAAGTTTCATATTTGGATGTGTGGTCAAACCAAAATTTTCAGAACAGATCCCACTTCTAACTGAAAGCTGATATTGATACTTTGGAGAGTAAATATTCTGCTACTGCTCTGCAATTACTACAAAAAAATTACTGAAGGGGAAACTTATCACATGAAGTAACAAACAGTGCAAAACTCACACAATATGTTCCAAACGCATATTTCGTCAAGTGATGAGCATGTCTATTCAGGTCCCACTCCAAGTGTGCGAGGACTGGTTTCAAACAAACCTGAGCTGAAATGAAGACTAGCACCAGCAAAAGTGGTAGGTCTGCACCAGAGGTTCAAATCTCAGCTTTAGCCTTTCAGGTTTTTAGCTGGACTTCAGTTCTGGCTGAGACATCACAGCAGACTTGTGGTAATTTCCCTCTCTGATGGTTTTCTAGCCATTCCGTAAGAGAAGTTATCAAAAATATTAAGGGGTCAGGTATTTGACATGGTCCTGAAAGGCTCACCAGTGTCAGGATCTCTCTGGGTACTGCAAATACGCCAAAGACGATGCCATGTGAGCGGGTGGAAGATAGCTGTAAGCCAGTTGTAGCCTAGGAACATAGCTCCTTACTCTCCCTCAGTCGTTCACAAATAAAAGGGGCAAATCACAGACCAGGAGACCATTAGGGATGAACTTTTGGCCACTAACCAGCTTCCTGAGTTATCACATCTATTAACATCTATTATCTTCACTTCTATTATCGGGTGCCCCCCCATCATTCCTTCCTTATTGGAATACCATTTCCCTTTGCACCAAAACCAGCACAAATGCAATCCACACAGCTTAAAGCAGGTAAGTTACGGAGTTCTGCAGAACCACACTGAAGCCTGCACCAAATTTCTACTGAAGTGCTTACAAAGCTCACACATTTTATGTTAAAGCAGCATACAAAAAATCCCCTCTTACAGCATAGCTGTTTCTTTATCCATGAAAACAGGGAAATGATAAAAGTATCATTGTATTTGGCACCATCTGGTGATTTAGGGCATGATAAGGACTGTGGAAGAACTAAGAACTCACCACCTTGGAGAGTTCAAAATGATCAGGAAGTTTCTTTGTCTACAACATGCATAGCACAAGAGCATCTTTACTGGTTCAGAGCATAGGATCATCTTGCACAGTGTTGTGTTTCCAGTAACAACCTGGCCTTTGTAACAAAGTATAAGAGGAGAATATAAGGAAAGTATTCTGTGTTTATATACTCCCAGCTTTTAAAGATTTGCAGATCCTGTGACAGACATGATGTCTGTGCATTTAGCAGCCATTTTACAATATTTCTGTTATGTTCTTATGGTATTTTAGAAGCAGTGGATGATGCTCCAAACATATGAGAAGTTCAGTCTTAGTTCTTGACCAGAATCATTTGAGATACAGGAACAAATTCCTTTTGAGATAAATTCAGATTTTTGGGCTCATAAAACCTTTAGGAGAGAAAAAAATCCTTTTCTGCTCTGTGCACTATCTGGCATCACGGGGACCAATAGTGGATTAAAGCATTTATGAACTATTGCAGTACAAATGTTAAGCCACTGTCCCTTGTGGAGTTGATCTCCAGAATCCTACAGTAGTGAAAACCAGTCATTCAGCTTTAGGAAACATAATTTGTGTAGGTCAGATGTGAATGGAGAGGTGCAAGGAAGCTTGTGCTTGCAGTTAGTCTCCTTCTGGTCACTGTTGTCTTCATTTTATAAACAATTTATTAGACTGAGAAAGGCTTGTCCATTTTTACTCTTGAACTCTCTGGATCTCTTTGTTTCTATGACTCTTCCCATCAAAACCTAATGTTCTGATTTTGCCAATTAAGTCTGAAATCCAGGGCTTTCACTTGAAATTCCCTTCCTCCACACATCCAGCCAAACGTTCCCGCTTGCAGGTTATTTAAATAATGTAATTGGATCACATTTTCCCAGGCTGCTTTGGTGATTCTATCAGAAACATGTAGGTCCCCATAGAGCTCGCTCTTATCTTTAGCAGGGATAAGTAAGTCTGACTTTTTTTACTCTTTTTAGTGTGGTTGAATCTTAGAAATCAGGAATAATCTGTGATTGCTCAGCACTGCTTTCCCTTCCACAATGATTACATGTTTTCTCAGTTTTAGTCACCAAACTGAATGGACACTCTGCTGTGAGCAAGGTCCTTGTTCCCAAGCCTTCTAGCAATAACACTATCTTTTTTGATTTATACTACATAGACTACATAAACAAGACTATTTAGAATACCCATGGTATCCTGAAATGCACCGGAACACAGGGTGGCTTTTTATTTTTTTACTTTATTTTTTACCTTCAGTTAAACTCCCAAGTCTCTTCCCTTTTCAGTATGCAGCTTTCAACTACTCCCCTTCTGAAAGGTACCTTTTTTCTTCTTCCCATTGTTGAACCTTTTTATTCTGCTGTTATCTATATGAAGCTGCTTTTCAAACTTGCAGCCCTCGGAGTTAATCTAGAATCCAGTTTTTCATATGACTGTTGCAAAATTTCAATTATCCATTCCTACATGGGGATTTTGTTCTTTCTTTTTTTTCCCCCCATCGTCTCTGACTTGAGAATTTACCTTTTTGCTGCTGGCCTGCAAGTCATTTACTTAATTAATAACACCCTGGGGAGTTCTGCACTGATCTCTACAGTACATGTTTTCTCTTGGCTTGGCATGTTCCCTTTCCCCATGAAGTCACACTGTCCCTGAGCAGATTCAAAGAAGCTATTGAACCAGAGGGGGAAAAGAAAAGGGAAAATCAAAAAGAGAAAATCAATAGCTATGCATGGTTACTTGCTTTGATGATTTCACACCACCACCTGGCTCTTCGGCCAGAAGTAGATTAGACCAACATCAGACTTACGTCGCCTTTCTTTATGTTATCGCACCAGCCCTCAGTGAGCTCTATTTAAGGAGCCACAGGATCTACTCACAATTTTGCAAGTCAGCCTATTGCATCTTAAGTTCCCACCTCCAGCCAGCACATAGTAATTGGGATGCTGACTTCTAGCTCATCCCAGTTATGAGACAAAACAAATTTGCTCTAACTGAACTCAAACTGTCTCACTTCGCAGTTGGGCTGTGCCAGGAGCATCCATGTGGACTGGTTACTGTGTCTTAACTCATGTCCACAGATGCAGAAAACTAATAACTTGCAATCATGGGAAAACCAGTTCCAGATCACAATGCACAATCAGTTTGGCATTGCTTTTTATAACACTTGCTTTAGTCTAAAGGAAACAATCTTTAAGTGCACAAACCCATTAAATGGTCAATCTCACAGAAGCCTTACCAAAGAGTCATATGGCAGGAGCAAGTACCATATTTAAGGAGAAAACTGTTCAATGCATATATTTAATTGAGAGTATCTGTGCAACATGGCACTCTGCATTCAGAAAACAGTGAAAGCTTTTGGTTGCAGACCCAACATACAGCAGAAAAGAACTTCCTCGTAAATTTGTGGTATTAGTAAAAGTGCAACTGCAATTGTTTTTCCTGACAAAAGTATACCACACTGTTAGCTCCATCGCTTGGAGGCAATGTGTAAGCAGGTCACCACAACCAACGTCTGTGTTATATCAAGGTAACACTGCAATGTGCTGGAATACAACAGTGTATTTCATATGCTCAGATGTTAGAAGCAGACAAGAAAAAGTGCTAGCTCACCTTCTGTATTAGTATGAACCCTGTTCAAACACAGCCAAACCCTTCGGAGTCCCCTTGCAGATACATAATACAGACAAACATAATAAAAAAAATGAGAGTATAAAAAGTTGTAGTATAAATTAAAAGTGTTCTACCAAGGAAGATAGCAAAAAGAGGATTTTGCTATAATATTCCAAGCGCTAACTTATTCCTCCACTCTGATGTTGTAAGTATTTCTTTTCTATTTGAACTGACATAGCTGGATACTAGCTAAGCATTTGCTTTGCTATCCAATAAAAAGTTACTTTCTTGATAGCAAAAAGATACACTATAGTCTTCATTTCCAGAAATGCTGATCCTTTAATCCTAAGTCTCCACATGGACTGCTGCCTATTACTTCTATCCTTCCTTCCTCCCCGAAAGTGCCACCCAAGGCGGTCAGGCTGGACAGCAGAGACACTCCAGCGATGTGTTGTCTCTGTGTCATGTGGGTACCACTGGCTGTAGAAACCGGTGTTTCTTTACTGAAACACATGAATGAGCTATGCTCTGGAAGATCGTTCTCTTTTTGGCACAACATATGCTTTCTCTGTGTTAGATGCTGCAGCTATGAAGTAGCATGTGCAGGTGCCCTGTCCTCCTCATCCACATTTAAAACTTTTACATACCTGCCTACAGTTTGGTAGAGAGGAGGAAAGAAGAGGTGAAAGCTTTTGCTGCCCAGAATAACAGCATTTCTTAATCCTTTGCCTCACTTATGCATCCCAAGATCAAGAAACAAATGCAAAGTGAGGGAATTAAAAGGTTAAAGCAGGTATATCACGAGTGTTAGATAAGCATTTCAATTAATCATAACAGGATAGTAAAAGAGTTTCCAGGATAGCAATAACGATTGCATATTTTTAGAAATGTTTTCATTATTGCTGATTTGGATTCAACCCTTGGTCTGGCAAAGCAAAACACCACCTAGTAAAGATGTATCTCAGGTTAGAACTCAGTGGCAAGGACCCTTTACTGGAGTTATCGTTTGCCTCTCTGACTCTTCTTAATAGCAGTTTTCTGTCCAACCAAGGCAGAAGGTAGAAGGATGGGCTCAATTCGCTCTGCAATTTTCCTCAACATGTTGACAGTCATTATCCTCGATCCTTGAAGAGTAGGATGACTGAATGTTTTCTGTGCGGGCCAAATATCCTTAAGACACTTGCTAGACCACATATTTCAAGGTCTGATGTGCTGCTTAGTCTCTTGCTAAATGCATTTCATAGCTCTGGAAGAATGTCTCTTTTTTTACTGCTAGTATCTGAAGCAAACCTATATATTTGATGACCTCATATCTTTAAAGGAATACAGACCAAGGTCAGTGGCATCTTCCTCACCTCCAACCCAGGCAAGCAATTTTCTTTAAGGAGTTGCACATTATATTTGCCCAGATGCTTCTCATTGTACACAGCTACTGTTTTTTTCTAATTGGAGTGAAGCAATGCAATGAGAAACGCAATGTAAGACCAACCCTGAATGATCCAGCATGTTGCTGAAAGGGCATAAACCAGCAGTGGCCACTGTGGGGTGGATGGGAGCTTAGTGTAGTCGGAAGGCAGGCTTGCCACTCATCCAATATACGTAGGAACCAGCATGTATGCACACAGCTGTAATGGCAAGTAATGCCTCTAAGAGCTGACAACATGCCTCTTTCCTTGAGTTTCACTTGACCTGGAACCAGACTTCCCAAACACAGATCTGTGCTTACATACCAGCAGCTACCAAATTTCAGCTTTCTGTGCTGGTTCCTGAGCTAACAGTAAACAGGACAGAAGTGGGAAAGTCACCTCACTTACCACAGGTAGATAAGACCCTTATTCTAAGTTATTTCCTACTTCTGAATCAAGAGAGCTATTTCCAGAGAGGGGATTCATACCCCTACAAATTTTCAGTATTGTACTCCATTATTGTATCAACTGGCAAATCTTTAAAAAGCACAGCAAAGTACAAGTCATACCTAATTTTAAGTCCCAAGCAAGGTAATCCTCTGAAAGTATGTACCTAAACTCCTTACCTGGTAAATGGAGAGAAAGACTTTCAAATGCATATTGTAGTAACTCTCATCTACCAAAAGCTCCTACTTCCCACTGCTATCAGTGCTTTACCTTTTGTGAGCTGTGTGATTCACGTGGCCTCCTTCTGAGGTCCAGGGAGACAAACATGCAGAAAAATGAGCCTGTCATACAAAGCAGTTAGATTTTCAAAAGCAGCAACAATTAACAACCACTCTCCACCCCAGGCTGATCAGATTTGCCCCTTTGTCTATTGGTGGTACTCAACTTGCGCTTGACAACAGCACAGCTTCTGTATTGCATTAATCTATTATTTTCTGTACAAAGCCGAAGACACGGACCGATGGGTGTCTCAGGAACTGCTGTAGAAAGATGCTACATGCATCCCTTAATTCCACTTAATGTGCTGCGGTAGGTCTGTTGTACTCTTCCACAGATTAGTGAAAAATGAAGTGGTGTTATGGTTCTTTTCCTTGAGAATCAATGAGGCTAACTTGGCAATGGTGTCCCTGACGAAGTAAGAACATTCACAATGTCAAGGATGAAATATTTAAGCTCCCATGGAAGGCACTTCAGAAACAATTTTTTATTTGCTCAATCTTATCCAGATTTCTCTCTGACTTCACAGACTGAGATTTGAGCCTAAGTGATGTCCTATAAAATGCTACTCATTGGATATTTATTCCCTCCAAATCTGGTCCCACAACAGCAAGGCTTCACAGCACTTTGTTTTCTTCAGGGTGACTGGTAAATTAGGCAAAAAGCAGCTTGTGTACATACATATTACACTTATATTTATTTTGGCTTAAGTAAATACATGTGTGTGTGTATGTAAGCAGAATAAAATGTATGTATCTTAATTTACATTTGTCTCTAAGGAGGGCGTCCCAGCCAGGGTTCTACCCAGCATGCATTTATGAATGAAAAAAAAAAAATCAAATTAGTTTTATCTGTAAGGATTTTAATTCTTTTTCTTCCACAAGTCTTCCATTTTATGCTATGTATCCTGAATTACTTGTTGTTTCTAAATCAGGAAAATACTCTCTTTGAACTAGTTAAAGAAAGGTCATGTTCACAATGAAGCTCCCACTTCTTCCCAGTTTTTAGGAACTGTTTCAGAGATCGACCTTTTTACTCCTCCAAGCAATAAATGTATTGACATGGTAAGGAACATTACAGATGACTTTTTGTGCCAATGAAATAGGGATAAACCCAAAAATCAAAACTTGAAGAGAAGGGTAAACAGAGTATTTTTTTTTCTAATGAGGTCAGAGATAGAGCAGGGCAAAGGGAGTGTAAAGTGAGCGTAACTGGCCATGGCTCTCAGGACAGGACAATACTGAAGGGAGCAACCATCTGTCCTGAAGAGTTAAACCACTGCTTGAAACCCAGGATCATCGAGCTTAGAAGAGTTTGACGTAAACACCAGGTTTACTTCAGGGCAAAAGGGAAAAGTTTCAGTGGCCATCATACCATGTTTGATGATGGTATCAGTTGCATCTGTTGAATTAGCCATTTTTTAATATAAAAGTTCCTAAATTATTAACTTTTTCTAAAGTGATATTTGATGAGAAAAGTAATATCCGTATGAAGTATTGTTTCTTATGAAAGAGCTGTATAAATCTGACAGAGCATAATAATTATGCTGTCAAATATACAAGATTCCATTTTCCCTGAACTATCTAGACCACCAAGTTTCAGAGACTTTCAGGCTATCATCAGGATAGTAAGATTTATTTTGTCTCCAAAGGCTCGAAGGACATTTTTGCTGAAAACACACACATCTAACAATTAATTCTTTTTTTTTTTTTTTTTTTTTTTTTTCCCCCAGTACTGCTGCAGTTAGGTTTTGAACGATGGCTTTCTCTGATCACAGGCAGGGAAATGTTAACTGGCATTTATTCATTCTTGTGTTATCAGCTTGCCCAAGTGAAAGGATGTTTGTGGTTTGCAGAAGGCAGACCAGAAGATCTTCACAGTACGTGCCCACCTGCATTTTTTTTCCTGCAATAATGTGTCGAGGCGATGATGGAATTTTACCTTTATAGTACAATTTAGCTGAGTCACTCTCATTCTTTATTTAAGCAGTGTGGGCAACTAATGTTCCTAGTTATCTATCTACCTTTGTCCCACTGAGGAGTTAATGTCCATCTCCAAAACTCCAATTAGACACAGACAGATGCACTTTTATCAAGGACTGCCTAACTGGGTTGCTAGATGAGTTACAGTAGCTATGGGAACTATCATTTTAAATTGTCTTGGATTTCTGCATGTTAATTTTCAGTCAGAACATTGCATTACAGGAAGTTTTTGCATTAACTACTTTAAGAAGTTGTGCAAATCATTAATTCCTTCATTTCTGTCGTTTATATTGAAATTTAAGTCCTTTTCCTACAAGATTTTCTGGGAGACTTTAATTTGTAAATGTCTTCAACACAACGGAGTAGTGACTTACAATCTCTTCTCAGCCATCACAGAAATGAAAGGCACATGTGTTTAAGTACTGAAATAAGGATTCATTCTGAGATGAACCCGCAGCATCAGTTTTAGTTCAGCAGAGCTGAACTTTACTACCCTATCTTTGGCCTTGCTTCTGGACATTATTAGGCTAGCATTGCTAATATATCCATAAAATTAGAAGGATCTAGTAAGTTCCAATCAAATTTTTTTTCTAGTAGACATTTGGGGTCATAAAAGCATAAGGCAGTACTGTAAATATGAAGAGACTGCACTGAAGGAATGGCAGAAAGTCAATGTCTTCAGAAACTGCCCTCCAAGGATAGGTCTCTTTTACTCTCCCTAAAGACAGTTCAATTTCAATAGCTAGAGATATCTCAGATCCTCCCAGGTTAATAACCATTTCTGAGACTACAAGAGCTAACTCGTCATGAGATACCTACCGTATCAACTGCTTCCTCATCCTCTATTTACCTTAATTGCGACTGAATTGTACATAATGTTCAAAATACACAGCTCTGACTAGTATCACAAAATTATACACACATCAAATAGGAAGACATCAACCACATTTTAATTTCATGTTCAGATAAATTCAATAAACCATCTCCCTAAGATGACAGTTTGTGGGGCTAAAAAGGGTCTGAATTTATCTACTTCCTGCAGAGTAAAACCACTTATGTACACATCACATCAGCATTTACAAAAAACTGTCAAATTGTCAGTTCCACTAATAACTTGACACAACAATTCATGTTTATGGAATTTAATGGTATGATTTTTGGTCTCTTGGATCTTGAAATTACACATATTTCAATTAAAAATAGGAAGATAAAACTCTCTAAACTTGCCTTCAGACTTATTTAACAAAAGCTTCCATCATGTTACAGTTTTAAAACAATTACAGTAGCGGATACCTCTTCTTTCTTAGTAATTCACATTGCAGTTACCACTGCACAGTCAACAGTTGCTATTAATAACAACAAATGCTGATTTTTTTCATTCTCTGTGACAAACGCAAGATCACCATGAAAGCATGATAGGACACCATTTATTGCCAAGCTCTGTGTAACTGGAAGGCCAACACTTGAAATGAAGAACATGTTAAGGCAGTTAAACATTAAGAGAAGACCAAGCGTCCACAGCAGTGGTCTGATGCTAGAAGGCCGTATCTAAGACTACATACGCAGAAACTTGTTAAAACAAAGCTGATCTCCTGATCAGCCCCATTTAACAGAATTTTGATTTACATCACCACATGACTTCGGAGCATGTGAATTAGACTCCTTTAGCATGAAACCAAGCCACTTCAGCTGCTATCAATAGGCTTTCAGCTAATGGGACACCACTAAAGCTGATCCAAAGCAAAACTCCCTGAAATACCTGCAAGGTCTATGTACTTTTGCAGCACCGTTTCCCTCTACACATCCACCCTTCTTGCAGCACATTGCTTTCTAGTGAACAGTTTCTCCAATATGTTTTCTTGAAAATTATACCACTGGAAAAGGGTTCATTTTAGGCAAGAAGCAGAACAAGAGTGCTATTAAAACAGCTGGATTATCACTTTGTCCTGGCTATTTATGTGTGGGCAATTCCTGAACTGGTTTAGTTCTGAATCAGAGAGGATAACAATATTTCAAAATTTTTCATTAAGTGGAGAAAAATAACAGATGAAAGGTTTTCTTCTGAAAAACTAAAAGTAAAAGTTTCTATTTCAAAAGCAACAATAAAAAAAAAGAGGTAAATAGTTGAGACATTTAATATCAATAAAAAACTTCTTTACTATGTTATTAACACTTAGGTGATGACAGGTTAGGACAAGATCTGAGCAAAGCAAAATGCATCAGAAAAAAAATTATTCAGCTGCTGTGTTACTACAAAGCACAGTTACATTTTCCCGTGAAAAGATTTCAGCCACCTTTAAGTCACAAAAAAAATAAAACCAACAAAGAACTCCGAAAAACAAAAACCAAACAAAAGGTATGTCTGGCATCTTTCAAATGAATATCTCACCAGCGCTGTGTTATTTGTGTTGTGCTCAGTCATCCTACCAAGGAGCAGAAACAATAGTTTGTTACTTAGAGGGTCAATTACAAAACAGCAGCAGGGAGTTTTTTGGGAATGCCCCACAGACAGCTCATTTCTCTTGCAGATGCTTAGTGAAAACGTGTGCCTTCACCATCAGGAAGATGAGCTCACAAGTGACTCATAAGCTACAGTGAGTTAGATTTGTCAGGGGTGTTAGTCTGGATGAAAATGCTGGAGCAATGTTGGCTGACAAAACCTCGTTCTTCGGGCAGTACCAGAGCAGCCCCCACCCCACGGGTGCTGGAAGGGCCATCGGCGTCAGGACTGAAAGGTTTTGGTGCATCTGCCAGCCAGTGCAGGGCACTCAGGGCAGGTCCTCAGCACCCAGACCCACGTCTCCCTCCCACCCCATCCCTTCGACAGAGCAGATCCCAGCCAGCATTTAGATGAGTGGTACCAGTGGAAGAGCAGATCAGCAGGAGCGCTGCCTGTCCTAGCAGGATCCCCTATGCCTGTCTGCCACTGGCAGCCCACAGTCTTTCTCATGGATGGTCTTACTGTTAATGGAGGAAACATGCATTGGGTTGTCAGCACAAAAGAAGAGAGATTAAAAGTTAAATAGCTGCTGAGACGTGGTGGAAAACTTGTACAACATTAATTTTAGGGACACTTCTGCTGAAATATTGTATCTTGAAGGAGACTGAGCTATGCCTCCTTTTAATTATTACACTTAATGACAGTAAAAAGAAAAAAAAAAAAAAAATCTTTGTGGCTCAGAAGTTCACCTGCCCCTGCTGCTTGCTTTCATACCTGAAATCAATCATGTTTGATTCCAATTATCCCCCTAGAAACTAATTGTGACAATACTAGAGGAAAAGAATACTTTTTTCATTAAAACCTGATGCTGAAAATTCGAGTAACTTGGTTTCATTTCTGATATTATCATTTCTCCTTGACATGACTTGTAGCTGATGTGGAAACTATTTTTTTATTTTTCTTCACCTTAACTTTGTCCAAAAATTAAAAATTATTTTTCCCGTCCAGAATTTTTTAGCAATGTTTGACCTGTCAGCCAGAACCTGCCTGTGCTTTACCCCCCTCCTCCAGGAGGCAATAGGTATACATAAATGTGTTTCTAAGTTAAATTCCATCGCTATAAAGGCTGATAATGGAGTGGGAGAGTCAGACCCAGTATTTTAATTATTTACTGAAATGCTGCAGAGAGTCTAGAGATGTGATAGCAAATGGCAGATCTGGCTGAGAAATACATGAACTGCCAAGCCACAAAATCCCCATTTTTCTGCAAATGCACTCTGTGTAATAATTACTAAACATATTGAGTCCTCCATACATAAGCAGAGCTCTCTCTAAATGGGAATGTTTTCAAAGTTCTCTGTGAGACTAAAGTACATCTTTATGACTAGGAGGATAATAGGACAAACTTCTTTTCCATTGTAGATAAAGAAGATGTGTTTTAAACTTGCCCAAGGGAAATTTCCAGCTGACCAATTACTGCTAGCAAAGATCTCCTCTATAAAATGGTATTCCTCTAGGGTCAGCTGGCTACTAAATGTGTTTTCTGAAGGCTGAAAGTACATAATTACTGAAAAGGACTTCTGGACCTTGCTGGCAGTTAGTGTTGCTAAAACACACATTTTTTGGGGGGGTAGCATATAAACAGAAATAGATGAGCTGACTCCCAAGATCTAATTATCAGAAGAGGTTCCAGTGCTTACTGTCTTTCCACTTGGAAAAAAAGTAACTAACAATAACAACAACAACAACAACAAAAAGCACACGCACCCCCCTCCCAAACCCAGAGAAAGCAAGCCTTAAATATATTTATGGGGCTATACCATCTGAGACTTGGCAATGGCCTCAGGAGTGAGGGTAGAAGAGGACAGAGGGAGGAAAGGGGCATATTTATAACTCCTTATGCTATGAGCAACTGTAGCAAAAGCATGTTTGCAAATATTCTCAATCACAGTGGTGTCTTGAATAGCCTCAACTTCTTCAGAGTTACATTTCTCACTGATAAGGCCACACACTGCCAAAGGCAGACCTGAATGGTAAAGCTTCCCAGCTAGAGGGTATCTCGTGACATCTGCCAAGGGAGTGGATGTGACCAGAATGCAACTAATTACTCATATAAACACCTGCATTTTGGGGCTGTTCTAATACTACCTTCTGAGCATTTTTTAGCAAAGCAGGAATTTTTCATGCAAACTAGTTCAAGGCTTTCCCTCGGGTAAACCAGTGCTGAACTGTCACCTACTTCCATCTGGAAATTGAAGGGAAGCAAATTAAAGGACCGAGTCCCTTTTCAGTGTCATCCCAGGCTTTAAGGCTCCTGGGATTTGATTCCTTACAAAATTTAAAGAATTAGGCACTATAGTTATCTTGTGAACTAATAAGGCAAAAGGTAACTAAAATTCATAACTCCACAAACAGCTTAAAACTCACTCAGCAGAGCGCTTCCAAACGCTTCTTCCTGTAGGCATGGAAAGGAGAGGGAATAGCTAAAAGCATCCCTTTAATGCATCTAACCCTTTCAGAACAAGCTGTGACATCTCAGTGTTCATGCCTGACTTCAGCACAAATTTTGTATGCATACAAAACCATGGCTAGACCAACTGCTTGGAAGATGGATGCAGATGGTTAAATGTCTATGTATTCCTTAACTCTCACATACCACATACAACTTCCATGTATCTCCCAATACCACAGGCAAAAATGAGGCTTCCAAGACATTAAAATAAACCTACACTTCATTAAAAGTTCCAGTCTCCTTCTTTCAAGTAAAACTAGACCAAAAGTTGGAGCAGCACAAAATCAGGAATCAGCATCTATGCTATGATATGAAACAAGGATAGAACTACTCAAAAAGAAAAAGAAAACATCATGAAGAAGGAAATAGTGTGTCATGGAACTGCCTTCAACTAGCAGCCAAGCAGGAGTCTGGTGATGCTTTTGAAAATGCACATTAGGAATAATCTCAGAATTTTGTTCACTGAATTTCCTGTAAATAGGAGACTACATCAACTTGTTCACACTGAGTATTTGTGATGGCAACACTGCTAAATACCATTTTACTTGTTTTGTCAACATTCCCATGTTGCACTTTATTACTCAACCTAAAAAAGGTCTCTAAACAAAAACTCAGTTTCTCCTTCATGTCATAGAGGCTATTTTACCCTGTCCTATTTTTTTGCACCCCACCCTGCCCACCTCCCCCCGGACTCATTGCTGGTTTTGTCAAATAAAAGTTTTAACTATGGATGGAAAAGAGGAGAAAGAACTCATATTTTGGAGGTCCTTCCATGGACGTCAAAAGATACAAGCATCTATTGGAAAAAAACTCTGTTAATATTGTATGTTTTGGAGAAGAGAGGACTGATACAAAGTTTTTTGAAAAGTTGGCAGGGGTTTCCCACTAAAGCCCTAACTTCATTATTTAAAATGGCAAGATTTCCAGCTACTACTATATCCCACCTTGGCTTGTACAAAGAAGATGAGGTTCAGAGATGCTCCTCCTGTGTCTGTGGCAGCTGTATTCCATTGGTCCTCTAATAAAGTTGTGATGGGGAGTAGATATGGTAAAAAAAACAAAACAAAACAACAAAAAAAAAACCAAACCGAAGAAAGGAACGATCTTCCACTCTGAGGTTGTTTTGAGCAGTTTCCCCTTCTGGTTGGATGAAGCTAGGAGGAATTCCTTAGCTAGACATTCATCTTTTCCACCTCATGACCATCCAGACAGAACTTAGCATTAATACACACTTCAGTAAACCCAAACTAGTTTGATTTCCTAGCTGAAGAAATAGCTAAATAACACAAAATAAGCCAAGGATGGAGAATCATCTCTTCTGACAAATTCAAGTGCTCCTACCTGACGCTTGAGCACCACTTTGTAGTCATTGTCTACAGCTTGGACAAATCATAGCACCTATCACCTCAGTGAAGGAAAAAGACATAGAAATAGCTGGAAACGGTGCCATCCCTTGGCTGCTACGTTGTTCTTCAATACGTAAGAATTTGGCCCAAAACCTTTGTTTGATAGAAATTACTCCCCTGCCCACTTCTATCTCCTTTTTCTTTCTCTCTCTCTCGCTTTTTTTTTTTTCCCCCTCTAAGATGAAGCTGCAATAAGTGTTATTTGTGAAATAACAGGTTCACTGGGATGGGGAGGTCAACCCTAAAAACTATCCTTCAAGACCAGACATGCTGATCAAATCTTCCCTGTTAAAAAAAGGAAGCTACTTGCAAATGAGAGCAATTCCTGGGGCTGTAAACAGCTGAAGACACTTGGGGGAAAATTGTGTTTAATTTGTCAAGGGGGGTTATTTGTGACATTCTTCCTGTCCATGCCAATTGGGTAGTACTTGCTACATTAATTGCTGAATGCAAAGTACTGCCTTCAAAATCCATTGATGCTATTGCTTTCTTTTTTTTTGTTTTCTTTTTTTTTTATTATTATTTTGCCTAGCACCTGCTGCTCCTCCTCCATTACTGGCCTTCTGAGTTTCAAGGCTTCTTTCACCACCTCTTTGGCACCCGTAGTTGGGGTACTGCTGCCAAAGCACACTTGATTTAAACAGGCATGCCAGCTGGATGTGCCAACATCAACTCAACCTCCTAATCACACCTCACCTGCAACATGGAGTTCAAGTGTTCATCTGTAGGCAGCATTAGCTGGAAAAAGATACACCCACCCCAAACCCTCTTATTAGCCAAAGAAAAGGTGGGCTAGTGACTCACCAGGGTATACAACAGGTCATAGGTTGTCTCATGTATTTGAAATTCACCTTTCAGACCACTTCTACTTATTAGACAGTACCATTCATCTGCTTCCCAGGCTCGACAAAAGATCCTCATAAGCAGATACAGGACAGATGAAGCTTCCATCACACTCCATAGGAATCAGTCCCTTCAGTTCCTCTTCTGTATGAAAACAGTCAACTACTTTTGAGCTTGTCTTTGCCAAGCTACCTTATTCCCATCTTTCAAAGGAATTCTGTGAAGTCTGATTATTTCTAGGCAGTTGGAGCTCTGGAAAGTGATGTGGTCTTTTCACAGCACACTTTCCACAAAGCCTAAACTCTGAGTAAGGCTAGAAACTCTCATTTTGTACAACTAAAATTAGTCCCACAACCTTGGACTTCAGCTGAGGATTTAAGACAAAATCCAAATTGCAGAGGCTTGTGATAGTGTTACGAGAGCTGGCTCCATCAAAGATTACAACCATATGAAGATGTATCAAGGAATAAAATTAAAGTAGGGGAAAGCTTTGGGCTTTTCTGTGGAAAGTGACAGAGAAGAGATATGAAGGTGTTGTATTAATAGAAGAAATGCAAAAGGGAGGGAGTAACTTCCCTCGGCAGGGGGTTCAGACAGTGAACTGAGATATTCCTTTGCTCAAACTCTTCTGTCTTAGCTGCAACATCTGTGCAGAAGAGGCTGTTTTCCTACCATTTCCTTATTAAAAGTTTGCCCTGGGAATCAGAAACACAGCTTTGATATTGCCACAATTGGAATCCTGGGCTCTGTGTCCTGGTGTCTAAATTACTGTGACAAGAGTAGTGACAAGTGACAATTACTTTTAAAAAGCCTCAGACTCAGTCAATGAAAGTCAAACAAATAGAAAATATGTGAATACCAGGTTTCTTGGGCTGATGATATACACGCATGTGTGTGCGTGTGTGTAAGCTCCAGGCACTTCATGTTTAACCAAGTGCAATATTAAGTGAGTTAATGAAAAAGGAGTAGTGCTCTTCTACTAATGTAATGGACCATTTAAGGAAACAGAAGTATTGTGCTTACATGGAGGGGCCTAGAGTGAGATCTTTGCTGCCAAAATAGAGGCAAAAGCAAAACAAAGCTAGCCTACCAACCTAAAGTCAGTGGAGATAAGACAGAGGAGAATTAAGTTCCCATCTTCATGCAATTATATCCCTTTCCAATGGAATGAAAACCCTTTTTCTTCCATCTTGATCCTGCCCCCATCAGAAATGGCAACAGTCTATTTGCCAGGACTAGGACTGAATCCCAACCTTGTTCTTGGGCTCTAGGCTCGCAGAGCAGTAAGTATCCCTTACTTTATTTTAAGCTTGGAAGTTTCATATCCCAGTGGTACAAATGAAAATGGATGCTTCACATTTTCTGAAAGAAGAAGAAAATAACATTCATTTCCCCGAAGTGGAGACATCTAGAAAACTGTTTCTATAAAGCTCCATTTCTAGGTTAAGTTAATATTTGGTAGGATTGGGAAGAGGATGGAGAATAAGAAAAACAAACAAGTAAAAGAACCAAAATTTCTATGGAAAATGGTAGGTATCAAGTGTGAGTGTGTATTTGCCGGGGGTGGGGTATTTATTTATTTACTCCTAATTTGTCAAGAAAATAGATCAGATCGTATAACAGCTGGCAGTTCAAGAGCAAGATGTTCAAAGAGCTAGCACTAATGAGCTCACAGATAATTCTCACATTGGCAAGCACTGAATTCCCCAAGTTGACAGAAGTGCTGGCATTGCTAGGCTAAGACTCAAAGAGCAGTAAGGAGGTTATTTAAGGAAGAACAGTGGTGCAGTCACAATGTTGTACATTATCAACCGTGTACAACATGTGAACTGTGGAGGTATTTCTCACAGTCAGTCCTATTTATGTCAGAAGCTATTAAGACTCAAAACTGTAGCTGTGGAGGTTCCTCGGCCCTGTGCCTGATACCAGCTGCTACTATTAAAACAATATTTTCAGAAGAGTTTCTTTTCCATTTCAGGACAAAAAAAGTGACCAGAATTTCAGTTCCTTTTTATTTGGGTGCATATAGAGTGTCAAGGCCTTCCAAAGGTCAGAGAAAACAAAACAAAAAAAACCCTGGAAAGACATGCCAAAACTGCAGCCGAATCTATCAGCACTCTGGAAGCTCAACTATCAACTTACACGTAATTATAATGCCTAAAGATCTTGCATTGTCTAGCCTGGGGAGTTTCTTGCCTTTCCTCCAGGCTAGCACTCCCTAATTCTACTTCTGTTTGAAACAAGAGAGCTGTTTGGATTTGTGACAGAATCATTTTAAAAGGAAATCAGACATCTTTGGAAAGCTGAGGGGATATCATTCTTTAAATGCAAGATGTTCCAAGATGCTACCTCTCATTTCCAGAGCACTCCCATTGGCAAGTGAGCTCTGCATGTGATTGACACCTGGTTAGCACTAAATAGGCCAAGGCACTAACGAAATTCACAAATTTACGAAGCAAAGTAAAAAATTGATGGTTTTTTTTGCTAGGTGTGGGGTTTTCATTCCAGTTCGATGCCTTACTCTATTTTAAATGGACAGAAATTTTTATACACATGTGTATTTAGTTGAAAGGTAAGCTATGAAGACTGCAGAAGTATCAGTAGTTGATTATAGAAATTTATTTATTCACAGCACAAATCCCACTAGGAAATGCAATCCATTTGCCAAAGAATCCTTTAAGCAGCCGTATCAAACCACAGTCACTCAAGAGGGAAAATTTGCAACACTTAACTACTTCAATCTAATTTCCAAAATCCCCACTATCTACAGTCTTTAAAGCCCAAGAGCGCGGATTTTGTATAATTGATCTTGGTGCTGCAGGATACCTAAGTAGAGGAGTACATTTCTCTTTTGGCATCATGTCTGAAAGATAGATGCTGCTGTGTTGGTAATGAAAGGAGCGAAGCGATTCCTGCATTGCCTGGCACAAAATCGTCTCAGCATCACAGCCGTACCGAGACTCAATAGAAAAAGGCAGGAACAGTAGTTATAGACAGCAAAAAGGTTATTTAATAAAAAATGGAAGTTCAAGCAACAGGTTAGTTAATTTATTTTTTATTTCTTACTTTCTTACTTATGGAAATGTCATTGAATACTTTCTAATGTCTTACTATGCACTCGGAGAAAGATGATAAGATAAATTAACAGGATCTTATCATCTTTCTCCGAGTGCATAGTAAGACATTAGAAAGCCCCAAAAGCTAAGACTTTGAATATTTGAAGCAGCTTTGGGGTGTGACTGATAGTCCACACCGCAGCAGCTTCACCTACAGGCACTACTCTAAATGCAAAGTCTAAACGGCTGCCTCCAGCAAGGAGAGCAGAGGCACAGCCCACTTCACACCATTCTGTGCACTGCTGAGCTTGCAGATCTCAGGATCATGGTTTATCCTTCTTCACGCTGGCCTTCCCTTATTCTATGGCCAAGATGTTTCATTCAAACCTGGCTTGCACAGTGCCTTGGGCTTTAGTGCCATGAGTTCTTCTTCGTTTCCTTGGTATTATTGTACTACAAATAACACCATGCCAATTGGATATGGTTTGGCATTTTAATTCCTGAAGTCTGGGTTTCAGGCATCCTCGTCCTGTGCAGTTCTATCAATGGTATAGGTGTTTTCTAAGATATTGTATGGATTTCTTCCAGTTTTCAGATCAAAATAGCTTTTAAGATTGTTAAGTAATTTCCATTCACAGAAAGCCACATTTTTTTCAGGTGCAAAAAAATTAATCCTGGTTTTCTTTTGGGGAAAGTGGGGAAAATTCAACTTACAATAGACAAAATATTAGAAAATCATTGACATTGAAGCAGTGTGGCTGGATATGACTTTGAGGTATCCGTTGGTATATTCCCCAATCGTATTGGAAAATGATTATATTTACATGTATTCTGACATTTTTTCTAACCTCTTCTTTACAAACTTCAATGACATTTCTATAAGCCATGTGTCTGGCATTTTTTAGATGCTGGGATCACTTCTATGGCCAGTCTTAAGACTGTTTTCAGTTTTCCCTCATTTTTCTCAAAGTGTGGAGCCCAGAAGCAAAGGAAGCATTGCAGCTGAGGGTTTTTAATGCACTGCACTCCTTCCCCTACATTTAGGTAAAAGCTCTCTGGGGTTTCTGTGCTGGTGTGATGCTCTTTGTCCTCATTGTCTTGTAACATAGAAACTCTAGATCCACTCCTGCAGAAAGCCTACTGAGCCTGGTAATTCTCAACTTTTTGTGTGGTGGGTTGACCTTGGCTGGACGGCAGGTGGCCAACAAGCTGCTCTGTCAGTCCCCTCCTCAGCAGAAGGGGTGGGGAGGGAAAATAAGATGAAAAAAAATTTTGTGGGTCAAGATAAAAGCAGTTTAATGAAAGCAATAGCAAAAGTCACGTGCACACAGAAGCAAAGGAAAATAGAAGATATTATCTGCTTCCCATCAGCTGGTGATGCTCAGCCCTTTCCTGGGAAGCAGGGCTTTTGTATGTGCAGTGGTTGCTCCAGATGACAAATGCCATAAATAACAAATGCCCCTCCCCCCCCCCCCCCCCCCCCCCCATCCCCCTTCCTCTTAGCTTTTATATCTGAGCAGATGCCATACGGTATGGAATATCCCTTTTGGGTCAGCTGTCCTGACTCTGTCCCCTGCCAAGACCTTGCTCACCCCCAGCCTAGTGGTAAGGGGGGATGTTGGAGGGGCAGCCTTGGTGCTGTGCTGGTGCTGCCCAGCAGGTACCAAAACCCTGGTGTGTTACCACCACCTTTCTAGCTGCCAGTACAAGCACAGCACTGTGAGGGCTGCTGTGGGGCTCAGCCAGACCCAATACAACGTGACACTTCACATTTGCTTTTACTGAATCACAGGCTTTTTTCCTGCACACAGTTCCTCTGACTTACAAAGTTCATTTTAAATTCTTCTCAATGTCTGTGGCATCTGCAGACTTTCTGGGTTTCATGCCATCAGTAAGCTATACTGCCTACATCACGAAAGATGCTAATAAAATAATTATTAATAAATTATTAATGAAATAATGAGTAGCGCCAGTCCTAAGGCAGCTCCCTGTGCACCCAGTGTAACATATCCTTCCAAACTGATTTGGAACCGCTAGCAGGTACGCTGTGACAGCAATTTTCCAATAGGTAACTTGTTCACTTTACATAAGTTCATTTGGAATTTTTTTCCTAGCCTGCTTCTTTGAATGTCATGGGGAGCCTGTTTGTTTCCAGGGAATAGAGCTGTTACAGTTTTCATAAAACGTTTTGTATTTTCACCTAATTTAGATAGCCAACATGTATGCAGCATCCTTAAACTTAATAGATTACAAAGACGCCTTCCCTCCTGCTTCCTGGCACAAGGAAAGGAGGTGGTAGCATAGCACATGAGGTGGTGGGAAAGCCATTACGAATGTGTTAGACTGATACAATAACCAGACCAGATGTCTCTCTTTCTCTATCAGAAAAACACAGCTGCTTTGAAAATAAATGACAGACTTTTTACAGACTAAAAAGAGATTTACAGCATAAAAACCCCACATCACTCAGTTGCAACCATAGAGACAGGAGGCTAATTAGAGCTAATCTAGAGCAGATTTGCCCTTTTGCAAAACAAGAAGTGCTCACATCCCTTGAAAACAGACTGGTCTTCAGTACATGTTCCATGTCATCCTGAGGTCTGTGTTCCCACAGACCCAGGTCCCTGACTGCAGTTGCTGCAGCCAGAACTACTGTGGATATATGTGTCATTATCTCTAAGCAAGCATCACTAATTTAATCACTAAGGATCTGGTCTATTTTTTTTTTTTCTTAAAATTCATTGCTTTCCAACCGTCCCTCCCCCCAGTTCAATCTGGTGATTTTCTGCAGCCATTTGGTGCTACATCACAGACCTGTGAATGTATTCTACATGAAGATTTAGACAATAACACAGCTAAATATTCCTTGCCATGCAGGACAAACCTTATTAATCCTCCACTGGGACTTTGTCCTCTCTGTAATGCTCCACACATTTGTCTCATACAAGCAAAATATAGCTGGCTAAAAAATACCCAGAAAGGAAAGGTCACATTTACAAAGCAGGAAATATTGCCTTCCCCGAAAGAACAACGAAGCATCCAGTAAATCCTTAGTAATGAAGAAACAATAAATTTCTGCCAGTATATACTGGTCTTACGAGAGAGGAAAGTTAAATTACTGCCGTCTGTCTTGGTGACATGATCCCCAGACGGCTGGATGAAGCTTTTGCCTGGTTGCTCATTCTCATTCTTTAGCTTCAGTGGAAGATGAATCGGAACAGATGGGAGGTCCAGTTTCAAATCCATCATTCGTCAGCCCCTTTCCCAAACAAAAATTATTAGGTTGCCTTCAGGGTTCGTCAGCACTTGCTGGCTGCTTTGGAAGGCCAGTTGTGTTGTTTGGGAGTCGCTCCCCAAAGCACCGCAGTTGCCCTCCCACCCTGCTCCATATGCCCTGCCGCGCTGGGATGAATCTGAGTGAACCATCTCTAAACATTTCTGCAAACTCTGACACACACTTTCCGTCATTTGCAGAAAAAAAAAGGAAGAAAAACTAAACTGTATGTGGCCAGACCTCCTCTCTCTGGCTCTGTATGCCAGAGTGCTACAACAGAGGAGCAGGCACTGCAGTTCTGGCTCTGCCAAAGCAATGTTAGCTGTCTGTAAGCATGGGATGTGATTTGAGTTACTGTACAAGTTTCCCAGGTGAATTAAGCACTGTAGATATCAAATATAGATCTACACAGGAGAAAAATAAAACATCAGGAAAAAAAAAATCCTTTGCACTTTCACCCAGAAAAACAGATGGATGTGTTGGACGCAGTCTGTGGGAGTTAGTCATCTCTCTCAAGTTACTCATAAGGGATCTTCTAGACCCATTAGAAAAAACTCTGCCATAAGGAAGATGCCATAACCAGAGTTTTCTCATCCACAGTTAGCTGTCATACCTGTTAACTTGTCTTTCCCAAGTTAAAAAGGAATTTCTCCGGGTTGAAAAAATGCTTTATGTCTTTTTCCATATGTAGTTAGATGTGATGAATTTGTAACAGATTTCTAGGGAAAACAAGTCCTCCAAGAATAAAGCAAACAATCGTAACAGTGGCATTTTCTTGAAGTTATGGAGTCTTTTTTAATAGCTCCAAGACTTGATTCAGTGAACTAGTGAGGCATACAGTGTTTGTGCACAGTGTTTTCATTTCCTTGACTTTCACCAAGGATTTACAGCAGTCTGAAAGACCAAGTTATTAGAAACAGTTACCTAATGTGGGAACTTCTGTTGATTTTGTCAGATAATTATCCATCCTGAACTATTTGCAGCTGTATTTCATCCTAATTTAGCTAGCACACAGTACTTTATAATCAATGACATACTCCCCAGCTTTGGAAGTAGACTTTTACACTTGATCTCTGCATGTTTGTTTCATGCGTTAGACAGCCAAGCTGCCTACCTAATGAACAACAGAAAGGATACACACAGTTTACCAGGAGAAAAAAAAACAAACACAAAATCCTTTATGACCAGAGTGCCTGCCAAACTTTGTGAATACCATTGCATTTAGGAGTAGTGAAATCATCCCAGTTTCCTAGGGTTGTATAACATTTTCAGTAGATATGTCAGTCTCCTTATTTATTACTCATGTCGTCCATTTTTGTAAATTGGTCTGACCTAAAATTCTCTGAGTAGAAGTCCTTCTTCCCTACTTTGAGGCAGGACATGGTTTATCAAGACTACCCTGGAGATATATTTGTCTAATAATATATTTTTAATCCATACCTTAATATATATCTTTAACCTCCCTTCCTGCTATTTTAGTCAACTACTTCTGGTCCAACAGTCTGTAGAAAACAATCAATATATATACATCAATGTAACAATAATCAATTTTATAGCAATCCATTTATTTTCAAATTCTTTAATACCTCTCTTTCAGTCTCTTCTCTTCCAGACAGAACAAACCCAAATTCTGAACCTTTCTTTGCAGTTCTTTCTTACTTAGTCCTCCAGAACTTGCTCCCATTGGATGATTTTTAATAACTAGTACCAAAAACTCAATACAGAACTTCACCTCCAGAGGCCTATTTCAACTTAAACTGTCCTACAATGGGTTTTCTGTCATCTGAAGCCTTCAAAGAACCAGAGGAAAATGTGTAGTCATACTGCATGTCTTCTGCATCAAGCTGCTGTTCATGAAGAGAATATGATTTTTTTCCCCAGACTTTGTATTGTTGAGCCCTATTCTATAACCCCATATTATATTCTTTCTAGAAGTACTGTTACTGAGCCAGATAGTCCCTGTTTTGTGTTTGTGCAACCAAATTTCTTGTATGTGCCAATGCTTTACACTTCACTGCATTCTATCCTACTGCCATTAAGTCTGAAAGGTTGATCTAGAGAAAGATCAAGTGGCAGTAAATTTTACCGACCAAGTAGGTGGAAGCTTTCATATAATTCTTGCATCTTAATTATACCAAGAGGCTGATACTCATCAAGCTCTGACTAATTTGATAATGTTTAATTAATTTTTAGCAGTAGAGATCACTTAGACTGAGATTACGTTGTCCCTGTTTGAAACCTTTGACATAGTGGTGTGACCTTAGGAGGTGTCAGATAGCACAAGACAGAGCTGACTCTTTTTGAGTTTGATGTTTGAAAGTGTAGTTAAACACAAAATCAAACTCTCTCCAGGTATATAAAAGTTCATATGCAGTGCCTGAGTCCAGACACAGTCTGGCAGTTGACCAGAAATACGATGTCGGGTCTAGTATGTGCCTTGAGACTCATCACATTGGAGGCAGGAGAAGCTTAGAGCAGAATGATCATTAGCCCCCAGGGAAGCATAAACCACTGAAACAAAAACCCCCACCACTTGGAAAGGCATATTATAGGAGCAGATCCAAGCCTAACACCACTCACTCAGTACAGCAGTTGGCACAGACTGTCTCCCAGTGCACACTGCTTGAGTAACCTACTCATCCAGATGGGAGAATTACTCAGCTTAGATCAGAGAAAAGCAGAGAGCACACTCCAGTCTCACCAGCCCCAGTAGAATGTGCATCTTCCACTGCTGCTGTCCACTGGATCATCTGTGCAAGTGTGTGGCAGCATATGACTACTCAGACAGATAGAAAAAGCCATTAACTTTAACAACTCTGGTCCATGTGCCCTTCACACAGGGCACATCCAGCCTGAACAAGTTTCCCTGACTTCCTCCCACGTACACAGGCCTTCCTCAACCTCCACCATAGCTGCCAAACCAACCTCTGTCAGTTTTCCCTAACATCCTGGTAGACCTTACATGCAGCTGTTCCAGCCCGTGTGCTTTCTTCTCTAGGAGCCACCAGGGCTCAGCACGGTATTCCACGTAAAGTTTCACCATTGCTTTGTACTCAGTAACTATTTGCTTTCTAGCACTGCCTTATGCCATGGAGTTCAGATGTTTCTATCTCCATTGGATATTACTTGACAGGTTGAAGGGTGCTACCTATCTTTTCTGAAGTACTGCAAGATGAGGGCTCATAGTCATCCTGTGCTCAGCTAATCCACTTCCTTTTCCTCCTCTGTCATTTCTACTGCACAGTTCCCAGCCTAAATAAGAAAATCTTAAGATTAGTCCCAAAGTGTATGAACTTGCCCTTCGTCCCAATGCTCCTCCGTACTACTATCTCCAAATTTTGTACCATCACCAAATTCATACAGCACCAAAGTCCCTAATGAAAATATTACATAAAACTGAACATAGGTAACTGAACAACAAGTTCAAACCTTGTTGGCTAGGAGCCGACTTCCAGTCCAACTCTTCTCCATTTAAGATTCTCTTTTACCCAATCTTCCCTCATTTTTCAACTGTATCTTCCTCTTTTTAACTCACATGTAATCCTTCATGTAACTTTATGTAATCCTACATCAAAAGCTTTACTGAAGAAGGAAAATGATCTACTTTTCCCTTGTATAGAGGAATGTCTATTACAAAGAAAACAAAAACCCACTTGCTTAGTATGACTAACTTTTAGCAAACCTAGGTTGCATGTGCCCTGATTTCTATTTAAATGCAAGTCTTTCCTTGTTCTTTTCCTCCAAATATGTTCTAAACCTCTATACACAGCTGGGATCAGACCAATGGAACTACAGGTGCTTGGAATATCTTTTTTCCTCCTAGTTTTAAATACAATAGAACATCTTCTCCACATCAAAAGACACATCTATAATTGCCCTTACTGGAGGTCTTGGCTTTACTAAACAACTGACTACAACAACAAATAGACATGGCTCTGGCTCCATTTGCTCTTTACTTATTCTTGTATTAAAATGACTCAAGAATGTTTCATTGTTTTTCCATGTCATATGTTGCAGCTGCATCCTGCACCTGGGCTGAAGGTAAACCATTTTATGCTGCTGTTGGTACTCTGCTTTTGGTGCCATTACATGATTTCATGGCGGATGAACATCTGATACATAGTCGTACCCTTCTTTTTCCAGAACACATTTATTTCAACCCTGTTCCTGGGAACTTTTATCTTATACCCCTGCACTGCTCTTTCAGTTCCTTCCTCCTTCCCCCTCAAAAGGGAGAGACAGGTCTTTACTTCATAGGTAGAGACAGGCAGGCTAAGGTTGCTTCAGGCATTAAAATTAATGAATCCCACAACTAAGACATTTCCAAAACAATATGCTGCTTTATTTCTGGTAAAAGTTGTAACAAAACCATCTGACATGTTACCGTAAGATGTCAGTTCAGGTAGGAAGACATTTCTTTCAGTGTAAGTGGCTATGCCATTCATAAAAAGGAGTATCTGCTCTATGGCAATTTCAATAACTTCCCATAATTTCTATTTTATGTGTTACGAGGTTGGTTGATGCCACTTCACGTAATGATCTTCTATATTACACTACATTATAGTTATTCAGTAAAGAATACATTTAAAAAAAAAAAATAAGGCATGCGAGTGGCTTAGAGTATATCTCCCTGGTCTCTGCTATGAAATATATTACTTTGTGGAATTTCAGTCTCTTTCTGCTTTTGAGGGAAAAGGATAGATTTTCTAAGGGAAAAAATAAAATCAAAGCAAAGACACAAAGATAATTAGGTCTTGAATTAGTGTAAATTAATATAATCTCCAATGATCTGACTAGTTTCATTTTTTCCTCAAAAACATTGTAATCAAGCAGTAGTGCAATAGTGTAAGTTTTTGTTTGTGTTTTATTTTATGTTCTATTATTCTATATTAGGATTTCAATAGAATAACCCCAAATCCCAAACCAATTTACATTCTTCAATCAAGGAATCAAGACAAGTCTAAAAACTACTAAATGCAAAAAAATGATAGGATCAGAACAAGGAGCTCAATAAAAATTTGTAAGCCATTGCAAAGATAGCAAAGAAGAAATTTCTTTTAGACCAGGAATCTCTGAATCTTCCTATTCAGATACCAACAAGCCTATACTTTCAATTTAAGTGTCTCTGCTATTGTATCATAAATTAACCCATAGCTGATGGTCATGTGAAGATTTACATACCCAACAGCTACACCTGGATATATCCACCAGAGCTCAGCAGTTATTAGTTTGCAAGTAGCTCCACAGGCAGCAACAGGCTTATGAATCAGAAGTATCCTTGCACTTTAAGTGGAAAACATTTCAGACTTGTCCTTCATTTTACCTAGAC
Organism: Falco rusticolus; assembly: GCF_015220075.1. Classification (NCBI taxonomy): domain Eukaryota; kingdom Metazoa; phylum Chordata; class Aves; order Falconiformes; family Falconidae; genus Falco; species Falco rusticolus. The sequence continues at coordinate 32,700,803 of NC_051195.1, forward strand.
AGTAAAATTAGGACTCAAACCATAGTGCATCCAGTGGCAAAACTCTCACGATAAAATTCAAACGATGCCAGTAAGTAACTCAGAAACATTTAACCCATTTTTAAAAACTATAACAATAAATCTTCATCTCTATGAAGGAGGAGACCTAAAAGATAATCTGCCTTGAAGATGACCTTCAGAGGGAGAAAAGAAGCAACACCTGAGAATAAGTGCAGGATGCCTGCCTAAGCAAGACTTGCAGAGGTCATTCTGCAGATGAATTAGTATAAATTAAGCTTTAAACAACTGTTTATAGCCCTTGCTGGATAGTTCCTGATTTATCACTGTTACCCAGGAACGCGCTGAACAGCTAAGGTAAATTATATTTAATTGTGATGTGGAGAGATTCACAAAGTTCTGGGGTTAAAAAAGGTGTTTTAAAACGATTGACATAACTTACTAGCATGATCCTCTTGCAACACAACTGTGTGGAGTTTCTGCAGATGTTAAGTGTCCATTATGCAAATTAAAATGGTTATTTGGAGGAAAGGGAACTGAACCAAGGTTCAGGTCTCTCCTGACTGCTGATGCCACCCTTTGGTAGCCTTTGTGGATTTAGACAATATTAAGTCGTTCTCTAAAGGTTCACAATTTAAAGCAAAAGAGTAAGGAGGGTAAAGATTTAAATCTCAGAAGGGAAGAGAAAAGTTTACATAAAATTTAGCTTTGTTACTGAGCTTCATACGTGTATATACATAGAAATGTGCATGTGTATGCATATATACACTGCTGGAGAGGGTCCAGCAGAGGGCTGTGAAGATGCTGAGGGGACCAGAGCATCTCCCTAGTGAGGAAAGGCTGAGAGAGCTGGGCCTTTTCAGCCTGGAGAAGAGAAGACTGAGAGGGGATCTTACCCGTGCCCACAAATATCTTACGGGCGAGTGCCAGAGGACGGGGCCAGGCTCTTTTCAGTTGTGCCCAGCGACAGGACAAGGGGCAATGGGCACAAACTGCAGCATAGGCAGCTCCAGCTGAACATGAGGAAGAACTTCTTTAAGTTGAGGGTGACAGAGCACTGGCACAGGCTGCCCAGAGAGGCTGTGGGGTCTCCTTCTCTGGAAAACCCACCTGGACACAACTCTGTGACCTGCTCTGGGAGAACCTGCTTTAGCAGGGAGTTGGACAAGATCTTTTACAGAGGCCCCTTCTAACCCTGACCATTCTGTGATACTGTGATATATTTACATACTTAAATATATGCAATTTCTTCTCCTCAATAACTGCAAATTCTTTAAATTAAACATTTAATTACAGCACAAAATAAAACAGAAACTGAGACCACGAGAAATAGAAAAGGAGGGACACTTCAGTATCAAATACATAATATAAGAAAAGTGAATAGGCTGTTGCAAGCGAAGGCAAGCTGTGCGCATCTTTCATCCGCCAGATTTCTCTTTTGTTTGGCCAGCTAAAAATGTATTCCAAAAATATCATAAAAACTTCCACTCGATGTGATCTATGCTTTCATTGAACTATTCAGCTAGGTTTAAGGGTAGGACGTTTTCTAGGGACATTACTGCTCTTTGAGGAGCAGGGCTTCTTCCTCTGCTGAGTCCTTTTTCATTTTTCTTCTAGCTCAGACAAGAGAGAGAAAAAGACCAGCGTGAAGACAACTCATTTCTTCATTCAGTTTCCTATAAGAAAGGCTGAGGGAAAGGCCTGGGTAAATTGTTACCTTTGAAGCTACTATTGTGGAAAGGTTATCTTGTAATTAGTTAAAGATTGATAATATCCATAGGCTGTGATGCTGGGTTGATAGGCACTTTACAAATACACAAAAAGCAGGGTCATCTAACGCTTTTGTATTCATAGAGTAAGTCCTTCTGCCCTCTAAGAATGGGGAGATTGTACAATGAGAGAATTTGACCCTCAGGATGGCTTACAGAATTGCTAGTCCCCTCAATCACCCTGCTCACATATGAGGAGCTCAGAGAAATGCATCACACCATAATATGATTGTCCCTCATTCAATCTAGGAATATCATTATCTCTAGAGTTAATAGTACAATATTTAACCCAGTAGAGTGTATTTAGAGTTGCTATTAAACAACAATATTGAACTAAGCAATAACCAGCCCTTGTCTCAGCTATTTATGATTCCAGCGACATATTATATGCATCACTGGCTTTCTCTTCTGGCATCTGCAAACTCTTCTGACTAGTTAAATGCTCCAGCATTGATACTAGAAGCAGCAATCACTACATGCCGATTTGCTGCTAATGAAGGAAACAGATCCAAGACCTAGGGTCACCTTCCTTTATCTATCATGCATTTTAATTTTTCTAAAACAAGGTTTATTTGCTAGGAAAAGCAGAGGAGGAGGGGAGGAGAATTCTGCTGATTTCATTGTACCACTCTGAAAAGAAAGGCAAGATAAGCAGATAATCATTTCTCTGTTTTTAATTTACATGAGACCTCCCCTGGTACTTATGCCTGCAAAGTCAGGAAAAATTGAAGTGTAAAAAGCAGAGCTTCAGTGCTTCTTCAACTTGAGCCAAGCCACACTGCATGCATGCCTGCACATAAGTCAGTGCTAGAAGTTTCTATCTACACATAACCACCACTTTTTCCAACTCTTAACTCTTCATGCTACAAAGAAGATGACAGAAGTCTCATCAGATAAATCCCATCCAGCAAGGAAAACCAACTGCACTTCTGTGTTCCCTCACATTGGTTACTTATAGTCCCCTACAGCTGCCAATGGACAGCTCTGGCAGGCAAACCTGTTGTTGATACAGCCTAGTGGGCTCTACCACCACCCTTCCTGAAAGAAGAATTCTTTCCTGTAAATTGACAATAACAAAATCTTGAAGTGTGTGGCCAAAAGCCTAGATCGGTACTTCCTCAAGCTAGACACAATAAAACCTGTTGGGCCCCATGAGGGTACCATGTTTATATGTTTAGACAGGCTCCACAAAAGATGTTGAAATATTTTTGCTTCCTTAGTTTCCCCTTTAGTTTAGCCAAATCTGTTGTTTCTCCCTTCTTCTGCTTCTGAAATGTCATGTTGTCTGGTTGGTGTTAAATACCCATCATGTTCCACCACAGAGGTGGCCATATTTCAGGAGGATGGGTGAATGGTATTCCTTCATCACGAAGTACCACATATATAAATAAATCGACAAAGGAGTTTCGGAGCACATATGTTAGTGATAAGTCAACGAGCTGTAGGCACATAAAGCTTTCTTTAATTCCCTCCCCTTCCTTGTCCTGCCAGAAACATCCCCAGCCCCCTCCACAACCCAGTACTTCACAGCAGTGTTTAAAGTAAAGGATCTTTCCTTGAGCAACCTACTGCTGGGGGTACCATGGAAGTGACAGATGGAGAAATCTCAACTGTCATCCTCCTAATGGAAGGCTGAAGTGATGATGAACACATGCAAATTCATTATGAAAATGAGTGCTGATTCCTGATATGATTGCTAAATAGATCCTTTGTTTTATCTCATCTCTTTTTTTCCTGCCCTAGCAAGCTCCTTGCTCTGCTCATCATCTGCAGCAGGGCAGAACCTCCACCTGCAGATGATATTGAGTGAGGATAGTTGATTAGTGTGGAAGGAGGCCATTTGGATCTTCGTTGGACTGAGCCTGGAGATACGAGCCCATGGAGAAAGGAAAAACTAATTGAAAGAGGCTGTAGATTTACAAGGAGAGAGCAGTATGAGGAAAGTCTAGGAATTACAAGGAGACTAAGACAGGCTAAGAAAAGCCCCAGAGACTTAAATACCTTCTTCCTACAATGATATGGATTTAAGACACATAGCTATCTGTTAGGAAGGCATTCAAACAGCCTCAGAGAGAGGTCTGAGGATGAATTACAACCAGAGTCACAACAGTCTGTGCTTTTCCCCTCTATTTTACTCATTTCCAGCAGCAGCGTTAAGGAGGATGTAGCTTTATGGTACACTTAAAACTGAGCTTAAGAGCACTGAAAGAGGTGTACATATATGCAGAAATGTGCAGGTAAAATATCATTAAAGCTCAACCATTCAACAAAATGTCTTTGAAAGATTATATTATAGACAGCTGTTTACAGATTTTTCTAAGGCCAAAATGACCAATGGTGATCCTGCAGTCTCAAGGTTTTGATAATATTAATGGCAACACTTCACTTAGGAATTCTTCTACTCAGCTCAATAACTTCTGAGGTGGTTAAAACTCCCCTCTTAGAAAGAAATCTCATTGCAATTTAAAGATTGAAAGTCATGGAAAACCTTCTTTTTCCTCTGAGCAGTCATCCAAGGCTGTTAATTTTCTCTGCTGTTAAGAAAATAAATCGGGAATGAAAAAGATCTTAATTTCATTTTTAATTCACCTAGATTGAATTTCCAGCTACTGTTTCTTGTTACAACTTCGTCTAAAATTAATGAGCCCTCTCCCACCTCTGCACTATATACTAGATACCCCCCCAGAGATAATTAGAGAATATGATCAAGTTACCTCTTAACCTTATTATAGACAGGAGCAGCAAAATCTCTCATGATGTGTCCCATTCACTTCCTGACGCTGAACTTTAGGGACCACTTTCACAAGTGAGGAAGCAGTTTCTTCTCACTGACAATGCACAGCACTCTTGGGGGATTCTGCAATAAATGCCAGAAATGGTGGCTGTTCTCAAACACAGAGATCTGCCAGATGCGTGAGGGCTGAAACCACCTGCTCAATCTTATGTACCTCAACATTCAACTTGTGAAACAACTTTTCCACATTCAGGTCACAGAAATCCTTAGCCTAGGCATGAAGATCCAAGCCTCAGTGCTCACATCTCTTGGCCAGCCATTCCCCAGCTGCATCAGCAGAAAGAAAACATGGACTTAGGAAATTATGTGAAGGGAGAGTAAAAGTGTAGGGGACACCAGTCAAGAAGGGTTCAGCTGACATTCCGTTACTTTTACAAACCTTGACACTCAGGTTTCTTTTCCTCTTTTTGAAATCGGAACGACACCTGAACTAAAAAATCCAGTAAGTGTATGGGATCAACCCATAAACTTAGGTATGTAAAATATTGTTAGAGGAATGCGAGCTGGCAGTCTCATTCATTTTAAATAAGTTTACAACATAGAATTATCTCCTTAGTCTACATTCCCGATTGCACCAAAAAAAACGTAAATGCCAAACCTTCTATTAGAGGGCAAAATTAGCTTAGTGGATGGTTTGTTTGTTGTTGTTTTCTTTCTTATTTCCCCTCTTCTCTAACCTTCCCTCTAGTAGGTAAAAATTGTTTTTTCCATTTCTTTTTCTCTTGAATCTCACCAACATTGTTCCATTTGCACTGTCGCTGAGTTTTATCAAGGGCTCAAGAGACAAATGTAAAGAGATGTTGGAAAAAGTCTTAGGGTATCTCTCAGAAGCATTTCTAATTTTTCAGGTTTTTTTCTCAAGTTATCCATAAAACACCCACCCACAAGATGCTTTTCAGCTACTACAAACAGGAAGCACTTCTAATGCAATGTTTGCGTTTGACTGTAGAGCTTCTTACCAGCAAAAGAGAAACCATTTTAAGTCAATGGGGATTTAAAAGCATATGCCCCATCGACTGTGAAAGGAAATTAGGACCTTAGCTGTCTGTTGTGGCTTTTACAGCTTTACTTGGTCCCAAAGAAAAACATCATGCTGCATCAAGGTACACCAGCAAGAGCAGAGCCCTTTCACTAAAGCAGGTTGAAGCAATTTAGAACCAAAGCAGCAAACAGTATCCATGCATGGATTTTTACAGACTCATAGCATTCCATACTGTTCCAAAGAAGAGTCCTTTCTTCTGTGACTGCTTGTCTGTTAGAATTATTTAAAATTTTCAGGCTTCAGCTAGTTGCTCCACAGTTATAATGCAGTTGCTTCTGTGGTAAATCACTGGAAAGTCCCCCCAACAGCGTTGGACGGAGCAGTGGAATTCAGGACGAAATGACAGAAAATGTTTAAATCAGGACACCCAGCTCCTAGCCCTTACCAGCTCTTTAGAGAAGAGACGTGTGATTCTTAAACAGACCAAAGGCAGGATTCACACACCAATTTAAGCTGTACAAAACTGTATAAAAATTACACATCCAACTTCTCAGGCTGGTGTCCAAGCTTCCTCTTTCTGCAAACGAGAGACAAGTGTGTTCCAAAGGGCAGTTCTTTCTAGAACTGGTACCTAAAATAGGTGGATTGAAATGCCATGTGGTTTTTGTAGGGCAGAGAAGGATCCTAACTAATTAACCTGCTTTAGAGACATAGGTTTTTGTTTGTTTAAATTATAAGACATAGATCTTCATTGCCATCAGTTTAGGTTTCACATCTCACACTGATTTCTCATCCTGGGAGAGGGGTTTCACTGAACAGAGAGTCACACAGCTATTAGATAATTAGCACAGTTTTGTTTAAAAAACTAAGACTCAACAAGTGTGGCACACTACCTTCCACAAGAACAGGTATTAAGTCACAGATATCAGTCCATCAAGTCATTATCGTCCCTAGTACCATGCTAAGAAACTATAGCTATAAGGATGAAAGTTATTTTAGCCTTTGTGACATACAAAATGTTGCAAAGCAGCATTGTGGAGAAACTTCACAGCTGCTTGAATATATCTCTCCAAAATTTTTAATAAAATCTCAAATAAAGACCCAGGGTGGGAAGTCCTTAATCATTACCGTGATCTTAATTGACATTGATTTGTTGTCCAGCTGAGAGATCTTTGTTTCCACAGGGAACACCTATTTTCACAGGGGAAGAAATGACATCAATCCAAAAGGCAAATGAAGCTAAAATTAAGCATTTTTAATAGCATGTTTCTGAATAACCCAATAATTGACAGGAGCATTACTCATCACAAAAGCTGAGGAGAAAGTCTCCTGAGAGCAATCCTTTTCTTCTCCTACTCAAAAATGCACATATGATTCCTTTCATTCTTTCCTCTGGGCATAAGATGTAAAAAAGGAACAGAGCTTCCTAACCATGAACACAGTTTAAATGCAGTGTATGCTTGGATATGAAATCAGCAGTTCACAGAATCACAGAACTGTCAGGGTTGCAAGGGACCAACGGAGATCATCCAGTCTGACCCCCTGCTAGAGCAGGCTCACCTAGAGCAGGTTGCACAGAGCTGCATCCCCAGCTCTCTCAGCCTTTCCTCATAAGGGAGATGCTCCCGTCCCCTCATCATCTTTACAGCCCTCTGCTGGCCCCTCTCCAGCAGCTCCCTGTCTCTCTTGAACTGAGAAGCCTAGAGCTGGACCCAGCGCTCCAGATGTGGCCTCACCAGGGCACAGAAGAGGAGGAGGATCATCCCCCTCGACCTGCTGGCCACGCTTCTCCTAATACAACCCAGCCTCCCACTGGCCTTCTTGGCCACTAGGGCACACTGCCGGCCCATGGGCAACTTGCTGTCCACCAGAACCCCCAGGTCCTTCTCTGCAGAGCTGCCCCCCAGCAGGTCAACCCCCAGCCTGTACTAGTGCATGGGGTTGTTCCTCCTGAGGTGCAGGAACTTAGACTTTCCTTTCTTGAACTTCATTAGATTCCAAGTAATTGTAAGCAGGCTGTACGCATCCATACATAGTAAGTAACAGAACGTATAAATAAGCATCTCTAGGAGGAAAGAAAACTTTAAAAGACATCTCAGGATTATGCACAGAGTACACAGATACGTAAGAGCAAGTCAACAGAATCCAGCCACATTTAACTGATGTAATGTCTCATGCAACACTGATGTCACAGAGCCAATTCCATGAGCTAACAGGAGGCAGAACCTGACCTGAAAACTTAATTAATACTGTGAGTTAATCCAAATTAAGCCAAAAGATTTTCAGTGAATCTTGGTCTGGTTTTCATCCAGCTCCTAGAAGACATTTAGCTGTCACCTGGGTACAACCATGGATAAGTCCCATAATGACCCTGGACCTCTCAAACTGGCTTTGGATGGAGTCCACTGGGCTCTGAAGCAATTCACCATGACCTGATGACCTGGGAAAAAAGGAATAATAAATCTGGCCTAGCTCAACTGTGTAGCTGGTGGTTTGTTTTCAGACAGCACTCACTTTTCCCTGTGAATGAGATGAACCTGTGACCTGGTATGTATCAACAGAGCATTTCAATTCATCTGGAAGTCAGAAGGGATTAGCAGCTGCAGCTCCACTCTCTGACTGTACAGGGCTTGTAATTAGATGGAGTAGATGTACAGGATATGTTGCTGTTCTTGGCATTCATGATCTTCGTAAGTGCTCATTACAAGGAAAAAAAACCCAAATAATCCAAAGGAAGAGCTCAACAGAAAAACTAACAGGTTTTTCAAAGCAATTCAGTTGCTTTTCTTACTGTCCTTCCACATAAATTCTCTCTGTTGGATGACACAAAGGGAACTGTCCCACTGGTGAATTATTTAATTCAGATTTGCCCCGTTCTAATTTTAATAATAATTTAATTCCTTGGATTGAGTAACAGACAAATAAAGGGCCTAATTCTTCAGAGACATCATATTCTGATAAGGAAAGACTTGTAGAACTTGAGACAGCAAAGAAAAGAAAAATAGCTTTCTTGGGGAGAGTAAGAAACTAGGCTTCTGGCTGGGTGCAGCCTCAACTTCTGCTGCAAAGCCTGATCCAAAACAGATCTTTTTCCTAGGTTCAGAGGATCTCACACTAGGAGCAAAGTACTCAGCAAGTCCCAGGATCAAGCATTTATTCCTAGAGTTACTATCAGTTAGAAATAATTATCTGTAATGATAACAGGTATAGGAAAACCAAAAAGAAATAAACTTCTGTCGCTTCTGACCTAGTTTCATGCTTGATCTCACGTGCCTTGGTTTTGTTCTTGACCTCAGCTCATCCACCTGCTTTAATTTCCCTCCTCCAAGGATTGCATTTCCTGAAAGGCTAGGAAGGTGTACATGATGAGCAAATCACTAGCAAAATATCATGTTTTGTCTCTCACACTACCCTCATCTATACAGATATAGATTGTGCCAGTCTGCATCTGACACCTTGGTAATTTACGTCATAAAGTGAAGATCAAAGAGAGAGAGTTGACTGCCAGACCAATACTGATGGTGTCACAGATGTAGGGTTCAACCAATTGCTGTGTCTGGACTCCTGTGTACCAGTGTGAAGTTAAGCATTGTATTAAACCATTAATTTTCTGGGTAGCAAAGGGACATTTAGGGAAAAATATTCAAAAAACCTGCTACATTTTAAAACCTCTCAGAACATCCAGAACAAATGTGTTTTGTGTTTAGTCAAACACTGAAGAAGAGGTCTTCTGATTGGTGACAACAGATTTGTTTTATTTGAATAGGGGAATAATGTAAATTTCCTTCATTAAATATATATTTATGCTGTATAATAATTTTGCTTTCTTTCCATTATATACTATTCTATCCCATCCCAGAATGAGAAGCTACAAATCATCAGTGCCACACAGGTATCAATACCTAACCTACTTGTTGATATCTTTGCAGAGTTTTTCTTGTCTTTGGGAAAGAGGCCTAGAGCTCAGCTATTAATTAGGCTCCTGGCTTTTTCTTAATGGTGCAACAAGGAAGCCACCATTTTCATTTAAGGAAACCAGAACTTCCTAGTTAGGATCCACTGGGGTATGTAATCAAGTTGGGGTATCCAGGAGAGGATCCACATTAAATCAAAGCCTGTCTATATTGCTATTATAGCAATATTTGTAGGACTAAGCAGTCATTACAAAAATCAAACACAATTTAAGAGAAGAAAATTTACTCAATTTAATTTGACAAGGGAGTGATTATATTCTTCGGAAGGTGTAATTTCTTTTCTGAGATCAGCATATACTTGAAGAACACAGTTAAGCTTTCAGTCCTGTAGCTCCTTCATCAACCCCTACAGGTTACCATAGACGCAACACCAGTAAAACCCACTACCAGAGAGCAAAACTGCTGCATTGCCGTCCCTCACACGTAAGGGTCCTACCACACCCTAGGTGATAAAATCTGTGTTGCTGTAGGATGGAGTTCAGCCATGAAGCACAGTACCACCTTGCCGCACCAGAACAGAGCACTGTTGAAAATATGGCTTAATAATTTGCACTAACACTTAACAAGCTAGACACCTTTAATCTGAGCAATCTAACATCTCAGGCGTGAGAGAAATACAAATCATGATATTAGCTCCAGCACTCATTGTATTTAATGCAAGACTGGCAGCTTTTGAAAGGCAAGCCCTGTTACTGATCCCTAGGTGTGTGACCCCATCAAATCTGACCTCCACAGCTTGCTTGCTCCCTAAAGACTCTCCTGGGAGGCTGCTGTCAAGATCAGCAATTAGCATTGATTGAGATGAGTTTCTTTATGATGCCAACACCTGTCTAAGAAAAACTGGACTAGAACTATTAACTCATTTTACTCAAATAAAAGATCAGCCATTGGTGACAGGTGGCACAGGTAGTGCCCACTAGCTGGCTTGAAACTAATGACTTGAGCAGAGGTCTCACCATCCTGAATATTGTGCCCTTAGTTTGAAAGGGAAAATGACAAGATGACAAGCAGTTTCACTCTTTCCTTTGTTATCAATGGCCAACAACTTAATGAGTGGTTAATTGAGACTTCAGCCACATTAATTTTCTATCTACTGTTAACGGCACTGACTTCAAGAAAGGCATGAATTTTTTGCCCTCAGCCTTCCCTTAACTTAGATGCCTCATAGTGGATGTCTGACCAGTCTCCACTTTACTTGCTCAGGACCCTTGATAAGAAATGCTGGCAAAGCTGGTTTGCAGCATAGGAAAGAGTTAAGAGTTCCATAGATTGTGTAATAAAGGTAGTGTCATTTTCAATTATACAGCACAAACACTCCAGTAAACTCTCTGTCACATCACCAAGGAAACTCACTGCAATAATTCAGTCAAAGCCAAAGAGAGGATTTCTACAACAGTTTAATAATAACAATGTGTTCTTCTCTGTTGCCCTTTATCCAAGGATATCAGTGCTTTTCACCAATATTAATTCATTTTCTAAACATAACTTCGGAGTGTAATTTCAGGAAATTAATTGAGTATGACATTCCTATGTATCGTAACTGTTGATCCCTTGCCATCTCTCTGCAGAGAAAGAAAAATCCCCATGAGCATCTCCAAATCATGTGGTGAGAAATTCCTTCCCCCTTCCTATGCTTTTTGCAACTAACATCTTGGACATGACAAATTTAAAAATTAAGAAAGTATAATATTCTTGCATTTACTTTGCAGTTCATCCAAATTCTCTTTTATGGTCCCCAATAAGAAGTGCACCAGCCTGGAATACATAAAGCTGAGAGCTACAAAGGCTGCTGGGTAATGACGGACATAAATAGTTAGATTTTTCTTTAACTGTGCCTCTTACCCTGTGTGTCTGTATACGAAGCAAGTGTAACGACATAGAACAGCAGACCATGATCTCCATCCAAAGTGTGGTCAGAGAAAAAAGGCAGCATAATGGTAATCAGCTGAACACAGCCACAGGCTCATGAGATTTTTCTTCTTCCCCAAAACATGTTCTATCACATGCCCCATGAGAGCGTGTTTTCCTGATCCATGACTCAGCTTCCTTGTTCAGGAAAGCAGACTTATTTTGTTACCACAAGACTAGTGCACTGGCCAGTTCTCTCCCTCTGCTTTTACGTCCTAGCACAAGAGACACGGAAAGGTAAAGTATTGCCTAGGCACTTTAGGAACTGACAATACTGCAACTAATGGCTACAGCTCGTATCTTTAGCACTTCCTTTTCCTCTAACTTGTTTGCCTTTTATTCTTTTCTCTCTGTTTTCACATAGGTCAACTTGACCTATGTTCAGGTCTCCTGTAATCCTCCCACTTTTCTAAATGTTACTACCCTCTCTTTTCTTGGCAAATACAGATTTTTGACACTGCCCTTGGCATGTTCAGATACAAATTCTTATGTGTTGAAGAGGACACTGCAGAGGGAAAATGAGAGAAACAATCATACGTGTTGCCTGGACAAAAGGAGTTCCCACTGCACACAGTTTGAGAACATTATCCCCAAACCAGCAAGGGAACAGCAGCAGAACATGCAAGCTGTAATTCAGCTTTTAATGAGAACTTTGATTTCACACACAGAGATAACTACTGATTTGATCATCACTGGAAGGGTGAAGATGCAACTTCCCCCCTTCCCACCTGTCACCTTTCAGAAACACGATGCACATGAGTAGCACGCCACTGAAATGCCACAGCAGACACAGAGTGTTTTAGGACACGAGATGACCATGGCTTGCACAAGAAATACAAACCTGCCAACTTGTTCCAAAGCTGTAGGACATTTAATCTATACCAGCGCTTGCTCTCAGCTGGGGCTGATCAGTGTTTATTCAATGCTAATTATGGTTCATCAGGAGCAAAGCCAGCTCTCCTGGTTTTCTTCAGTGTTAGTTTATGCATAAGAAGATCATACTGGATCAAACAAAAGACCTTTTAGTTTGGTGTCCTGTGCCCAGCTCCAGACAACAGCAGATGCTTAAGTAAGAAGGCAAGCAGAAATGACATCTCCCAAGAAATGCTCCTCTAGATTCTTCCGTCTGTGGATCAGGGCTTTCCAGGGTGAGAATGGAGGTCTTTGTGATTAAACTCCCATAGGGCATTGTCACACCATAAACAATCCAGTTCATTTCTAGATCTCTTGAAAGCTTTTCATATCCATAAACTCCTGAAATGAGGTTTGATATCACAGCACATACAAAGGACCATTTCTGGTTTGCTGGTGAAATGCCAGCTAGCAGCTTCACATACCCACAGATTGCTTCCAACAGTCTTGCAATGGGTAGTGCAGACACAGGGGTTCAATAAGAAGATATGCATGTGAGCAGTCTGATCGGTAGTCCCTCCTCAGGTGGTGTGCAAGCACGGTTTTAGGGGAACTTAGCAGTTCAGAAACCACAGTAGAAACTATTAGAGAGCCCAAGAGCATTTGCAGTTATGTATTTACTCATTTCTCCATATCACAACTTAAAAAAGGGGAGAGGTAAGCAGCAGGGCATCTCACATTTGTCAATGACATGGAGAATTTTAAGTAGACAGAGCAGAAAAACCCATTGCCCTTCTGCAGAGTGCTATTAGTATTGCTTATTTTGTTCCCTTGCTAACTCAAGCTGAAGTCACGCTATTCTTCCCACTTTCTGCCTCTCCAGAGTAAGTCTGGTCCAAGGTCTGACCCGCCAGGAGCAGCACTTCACCCCTCCACCTTCTCTTACAGGCCTGATCAGGAACATGTGCATGAAGGTGATTTCCACTCACTCACCAGGACCCAGATGACTCCTTACATTATCAAAGACCATTACCAAGGTCCCCTTGTAGTGAATGAAGTCTGTATCCAGCACCATTGCATTCTTCTGGCTTCCTTCTCCACCAAGTTTGATGAACTCCTCCCCTCCCTGAATTGCAATAGCTTGTGCAGGCACTGTGGCTTCATTTCTCTCTACAGCTGAAAAACTAGGAACTAACTTAAATCATGATGAATTCTTACAAGATGTAATATTTGACTGCCAGATGCCAGTATGAGTAAGAGCAGTGCAGCTGTTCTTCAGGACTTCGGGGGGATCTCTAGAGGAAATTTTTTGTAGAAAAATGAGACTGCAGAGCTGTGAAGCTGTCAAGGCTGGGCTAAAGAGTAGTGCACAGCATCCAGAGAGATTTAAAATCCAGTAGTGAAACCTGTGCTCAAATCCTGGATCAAAAGTGGGCAGAGCTAAAAATAAAATAAAATAAAACAGAAATAAAATAACCCCTCTTCTGAAAGGGTAGTTTCCCTCTGATTAACTGGCTATTACTTGTGTCTGATCTTTCCTCCTGGAGTCTGCATACTATATATTGATCTCCTATTGCTTGCACTTTATAGGATGCATACTTTTTAGGACCAATAAAATCCCATATACTTTAAAACTTATGGAACATGGCTGAGACATAACAAAGATTTAGAAAATGACTGAGATATAGACAGATCAGAGTAGTTCTCATTACTTTTTACAATTGTACGTACACCCACACACACGTACATAAACAGAAATAAAATTTCCAGCAATGAAATTTATTCCAGACTTTTTAAAAATCCTAAATTCAACTAGGCTTGAATGCTAGCAATAGCAATGAGCAATTTCTCAAAAGGTTTGGCCTTATTACTAAGCTACTCCGGCAATAATAATGCCTGAATCCAAAGGCTTGTTTACATGGTCTGCTGCCTCCTTGCATGAACTATTGACCATCTGTGTAAGAGTTTCCTGGGCAATGGATTGAACTCCAACATGTGATGATCCCACACTGGCAATAATGAAAAAAAAAAAAAAAAAAAGGTCTTATTTTCCCTGAGAATCAAAGGCTTAATAAAAGTAACTCAAGTTGAACTAGGCTGTGTTGCCAGGAGCTACAGGGGGGAGAATGAATACGAGGAGATTTTTAAGGATGTATTTTCCTTTACATAAAAGTTTCAAAAGGAGCAAAAAAAAAAGCCTGAGAATAAAGACTGAAATACAGTGAATGACAGATACTAATACTTTACATAGAATAGAAAACCATGCAGCCACAAATATCCAAGGCGTGGATTTGTAGAACAACATCCTAATTTCTGAAGTCTCTTTTGACATCAGCAATGTATTGTAAGCATGGTGCCTATTCAGAAGCATGTTAAAGGTACTTACACTCTGTGTGCAGACAGGCAGGGGGTTAAAGGCTTTATGAGTTTTTTTATTAAACTTTGGGAGTGTGCTTCCATTACATGGCTCTCCAGTGAACCGTGAATTTAACACAATTTACACTGTGATTGCTGTGAGCTGAGAGCATGCACACAATTTTTGCAGTTTGGATAACAAACATTTACTCAACAAGGCATATTAAACTAGTGACTTCCCATCCTCAGCCGAGTCTTGCAGGTGAAAGTTTGGGAGGTTTGGGTGATTGTAGACTTTTGATCCTGTTAAACTGATGTAAGCTTTCCTTAACTGCTTCTGCATTAAGATACTCCAGACTGAGTGATTAATTCCCATTTATTCCTAACACACACAGACACACTGATAGAAACAGCAGGAGCAGATAGATGAAGACGCTATGACTCCCTGGCTGTTTGCTTGTCCCATTGCCAGGGGTTACTGGTCGCTAATTCAGGAAAACCAAAAGGGAACTTGGAGACATAGCTCAGTTGCTTCTGTTCTTAATTTGAGATTTTAGAATAAAATCTCCTTACTAGACAGTTTAATCTAGGACCCTGTAAAACACAGCAGTGGAGGAACAGGGTTACCTACATTTTGCTGCTCTGTCCTGGGAGCAGTGATTTTCAGGATAGGGGCAGAAGACCTGGGAGAGTGGCAGTGTCTCTAGCTGACTAGCTTTAGGAAAATTTGCCTCTCAACCCTCAAACCTTACTTTTTATCAAATGCATTTACCAAACTTTCAGATGAGTTTAATCCAATCAACTTCAAATCTCTTCCAAATATATATCAGTGTGCAACTTTGCATGTAGGAAAACTGATGAGCTCTTTACCAGGGCCTTGACTCTACAAACACTCAAGTATACTCTTCATTTTAAGCACATTCCTCAAACCTATTGATCTCAATCCACTGAAGTGGATTATAAACATGTACTTAAATTTGGAGACCTGTATCAGTGCTTGCTTAATACAAATTTGTCAATGCTGAAGTGGACTAGATTTAGATACACTAAAAATGAAGCTGAACCTTTAATATTTTCCTGATTTGCATAGGCTTCTCACAGGCTTATTATTAAACATATTTGGGAGCTTTGCTATACCAGAAACCAAAGCACTGCAATAGAAATGTGTCTGAAATGATAGACTGGATGGTCAGATCAGAGCTGTTATGTTTATGTCTGCCATGTGATAGCCATGAATTCATAAGGCAATTCAGTAGTGCCAAACCATCAGTATAGCTCCCTGTTTCAACTGAAGTTGCTTTTGAAAGACTTTAGAGTCTCAATAGCATCCAGGGAGAAGGGCTACCTCATACAGCTATTGGCATGGACAACAAAATGCATGCTCAAGTATATATAAGGACATCCACGCCTTTCCAGCTTTTCTGATAGCATCTCCAGCCACTCTTTGATGCAGTAATACAGGCTCAGCTGGTGACGTCCTCCTAGTTTTACTCCCTGCATCTGAAGATCAGTGACTCAACATCTAACTCAACGTAAAGGCAGCAGCAGCCTCCAGTTTGGGCTCTGGTGAAGAGCACACATGATGGCGTCAGTCCTACCACCATCTTTCCGCCATGAATCCTCTCATCCTCTTTCTCCCATCTCTCCCTTCCCGAGTAAAGGCAGACACATGGCCATACTGACACAAGGCTAACAATCTGGTCCAGTATCTGACAGAGGACAGTAACAAACCAAACGACAGGAAGGTGTAAGAGCCCACAACAAATATATATGTGATAATTTCCTTTCTTTATCCAAGCTAGATCTCATCTCAATGCAAAAGAACATGGTATGAAAGAATGGTTTAAGATATGAATCACGAAAAGTAATATCTCTTCACTAATGTTATTTAATATTCAGCAGCAGCATTTTTATTTTTCATGTAAGTGGCCAATCTGTTTCTTGAAGATTCATATTGTCTAGACTTCAGCAATTTCCTGTGGCAAAGAGTTCAAAAGTCTAATTATATGCATGCAAAGAAGTATTTCTTTCAATAAGTTTTGAATTTCCCACCTTCTAATTGAATTGAATGGCCATGCTTATAAGGGAGTCTTATCTTTTCTAGATTATTGTATTGGGTCTGCACAGCAAGGTTCTGGTAGCACAGGGTGGAACTACAGCAGTGGCTTCTGTGAGATGCCAGAAACTTCCCCTGTGTCCATGGAGCCAATGCCAGTCAGCTCCAAGATGGACCTGCTGCTCGCCAAGCTGAGCCCTTCAGCGACAGTGGCAGTGCCTCTGGATAACGTATTTAATAAGAGGGGGAAAACCCTGGGCAACCTCAACTGCAGCCAGAAAGAGAAGTGAGACTATGTGAGAGAACAGCTCTGCAGCCCCCCAGGTCGGTGCAGGAGGAGGCCAGAGGGGCTTCCAGGCACCAGAGCAGGGATTCCCCAGCAGCCCGTGGCGGAGCCCATGGCAGGGCAGGCTGTGCCCTCAGCCCACTGAGGAGCAGAATTCCCCTCGCAGCCCATGAAGGTCCATGGTGGAGCAGTTCCCCACCTGCAGCCCAGGGAGGGCCCCACACCGGGGCAGTTCACAAAGAACTGCAGCCTGTGGGAAGGAATCACGTTAGAGAAGTTCATGCAAAACTCTCTCGCGGGGGGACCCACACCGGGGCAGGGCAGAGTGTGAGGAGCCCCCTGAGGGGGCAGGAGCGGCAGGGACAGCGTGTGAGGGACTGACCCAGCCCCAGCCCAGTCCCCTGTGCCGCTGCTGTGGGGAGGAAGAGAAGACATGGGGAGTGAAGTTGGGTCCAGGAAGGAGGGAGGGGTGGGGTTAAGGTGTTTTAAGATTTGGGGTTTATGTTCTTGTTGCCCTACTTGACCCACGAGCCTTTCATTGTATTTTCTCCCCCCTGCCCAGCTGAGGGTGGGCGTGACAGAGTAGCTTTGGTGGACACCTGGCATCCAGCCAGGGTCAACCCACCACAATGTTCATTATTTAATCTTTTATCTTAGCTTCTGTCTTTCATCACTTTTCTAAGCTATCACATTCTTCTCATGCCTCTTCACAGAGGAGTCTTCTCCAGCGCTTGGCGTTTTGGTCCGCATTTTCTGAATCCACTCTAAGCCGGCCATATCCTTTTTGAAAGGGAATGGCAGTACAATCATTCAACAAGAACAGACTGCAGCGTTGATTTACATAATGCTGCTATTGTTTAATAAGAGCTAGTCTTTTAAAACACGAACATTAGTTCACTTAGACTTTTTTGTTTTTGCTTACAACAAAGTCACCAGTAACCTAACAGACAAAAAAACCCCACAACCAACCAACCAACCACAAAACCCAGAGCTGCAACTATATAAAATTACAGCAGAATGTATCAAGTTCATTTCAGAGAACAGGAGAAAATAACAACATCTGCTGAAAACTAGATTGCTGCACAGAAGGGGAGGGTGTCTCTGGAGGCAGATTTATTGCTATTGATCTATTTATCTACTTATTTATTTTACTTTTGTTACTGTGATCTAGTTATAATTCACCGATTCTAAATTGAAAATTTGGAGAAAGGAGTCTTACTTGGCTGATATGGCAAGTATATATTATTTTAATATTCTTCCCTAGTGATTCTTGTCAACCTCAAACAGTGCTCAAAAATAGATGCTTTAGAATTGCCAAAGTGAAGGAAATTCCTTCAAAACCACAAGAGCAAAACAAGGAATGATTAGTTTCTCCCTCTCCTAATGCAAGAATTAGAGGCATCACGTGAAATTCCCAGGCAATAGGTTTAAAAGCAAGCCATGACTTCATCACATAGCTCAGGAGTTAAACTTTGGAACTCCTTTCCACAGGCTACTGAACCACTAACCCCAACACGTTACACAGCTTCACATTTAGAGAAGAAAATATATAAGGTTTATTAAACACAAAGATGTCATCCCTGGCTCAAGAAATCCCTGAACTACAAGTCACTGGGTCTGGGAACATGTACAAGCAAAGGACTGCTGCTTTTCCTTCCCTGAAGCTCTTCCTTATATATATGGAGATATATATGCTAGTAACTACTGCCAAAAGCAGGATAAAAGTTTAAGCAGTCACTGGCCTCGCTTGGTATAGCTTCTTCCTACCATTTACGTTTACAGCAGAGAGGGTTGAATCCTGGAAGAGGTTTCTCTTTTTTTCTCCTAATCTTTTTCCACTACTACTGTCACTGATACTGCTATCGCTTTTACTATTAATCACACCATTATTATAAATCACAACAGTCTGACATATTGTCTTTCATTTCCGTTAATAATTTTGCTATATCTTATATCAAATAACATCATCTGTCAGGGAAGACTGTACAGAACTGTTGTGTTCACTGCTGAATATCCACATAAAAATCTCTGAAAAGCATATAATTGATATAAAACCAAGCACACACAAGCAGTAAACACAAAGTGGAGCTGCTCGGGGAAGCAACACAACTCATCCGAGACACTGTTAACAGGTTGTTTCAGTCCAGCTAGCTGACAGCACTGCCAGAGGCCAGCACGTTCTAGCATAGCCTCGGTTTGCACCACATTCACCTCTGGCATCTTCCTTACTTGGCCTTTGTCTCCATGCTGGGATGAAGAGTGCACGCAAGTGCCACTCTTCTAGTCCTGGTTTCCAGGAGGAAAAAGGATGGGACCAGCTAGGTAATGGAACAATGATTGAAGGTACTGAGGCACTAAGGTGCCAGTGAAGGTCCTTCAGCACAGGGAAGGGTCACTTCTCCCTTCAGTACAGAGAAGCTGAGGAATACTCCAAAACCAACAGTTTCTGTGAAACTGAGCTCCCCATAACAACTGCACATTTCACTTCCACATTCCCTTCTTTCAGATTATGTGGCCAAGCTCCTCTTCAGCTGCCAGAACAGCAGCTTGTGTGAGCTATTAGTCATGGTCTCATCCTCACCCCAAAATCCAAAGTATTTATTAATTTTTATTTGTGAATTGTTTTTTGTTGGTTCTTTAGGGGTTTTTTTGTTTCTAATTAGTGTGACAAGCAGCACAAAGACTCATCAGAGATGTGAGGGGATAAACTATTTTCTCCTGTAGCTCTGACAGAAGGAGAATGAGGCTGTGTCACAGCATCTGCAATACATCTCTAAGTTGACCAAGACAGCTCCCCTATAGCTCAACAAGTTGAGATAGGACCTTTCACATGAGATTAAAAAACACTTATATTCCTGAAAATCCTGTAGTTTGAATTTACACACCGATAACTTGTCACGTGTCCCTCTCAAAGGTTTGGTCCAAAGTAGAAAGATAGTAAATGAAAAAGTTTCCCTTTGTCTTCAGTAAATCTTGTATCAGTTCCCAACTGCTTCATAAACCTCAAAATAGCTTCCAGAGCAACTCCAGTTAAACTGCATCTTGTGAAAACAAGTTTCAGAGTTTAAAAACTCTAGGGCAATCTAAGAGAAGAAATGTTCCCAACGGCCCCTGGTGTGTCAGAACCTTCACCAGAGGCTTGTTTCTAAGAGTGAAGAAAATCCCCTCCAGCCAAACCTGAGGGCCACTTATTTTGGGATGCCCACTTCAGGACAGCTTCAAAAGCCCTAGTTTTTGGAAACCTTTAAAATCTTGGTTTCTCAAAAAGGGTTCTAGAAACCAAACCATCAAAACAGAAGCACTCAAATCGGAGGACAGGTCTAATGAAACGGCCTATTATTGTTGTAGGTTGTGTGTGTGTTGGTGTTGTTTTAAGGCTTTTTTTTATTGTTTGTTTGTTTTTAAATCAGAATAATTTGTGAAAGAGAGGGAGGGAGTGATTTCTGTGCTCCCTGCCCTACTCTTTGCTGCAGGTCTGTCACCATCTGCACAATAGTTCTCTAGCTGCCACCACAGTTGAATTCTAAACCCTCAAAGAATTAAATGTAGCCTCAGCTGAGAGCATCAGACCAGCTCACATCCTAGAGCGGGGCTTGGTTTAAGTGTTACTGGGTCACCCTGCAGTGCTCACACTTGCAGAGTGAGCATCACACCCTGCCATACAATCAATCTTTTCATCAGCATTAAAGAGTTCAGGTCTGAGCATGAAGTCAGACTTTCAATCAGGATTTATTGCCTTTTCATTTTGCTTCAGAGGCTGACAAGTGGGCTTGAGCACATTTCAATATGCTGATTCTTCTTTATAAAGCAATTACAAGCAGAGAAGCACAGAACAACCTCAACTGCTAGAAAAGCCCAATTGGACTTCTGATTTAGTAGGAAGTGCTGAGCACCATTAATGACAGCTACCAAGCACCCTGCAGGATTTAATCTTACAATTGTCTAACAGAGCCCTGAGTTAGAACAAGGAAAGACATTTTCTTTTTAATTACTGTTTTTACCTACAACTTCACCATTATGAGTCTCAAGACAAAATTCCGTGAATTCATTTCCCACTGATAAGAAAACAGATATCATTAACTTCTTTAGCATTGCAAAAGTACCAGCCATCTTCATATCAGCCCAGTTTGGATCAGCATGCTTTTTATTCCATTGCCCTTTGTTGATGAACCATTTACCCCAGTATACTACCTATGGTAATGCTGAATATAATTACAGGAACCCACAGATGAGCTGGACTATTTGAATTTTGCTTCATTGCCAGGATCAGGTGTGTCAAGCTCAGCAGTGATTTTGGAGGCTAGGGAATGGGCAGATGGTGCTCTTCCACTGAACAATCCTTTAGGATTAATGAAGGGAGGCTGTATTCAGTTGGGGGACAACCCCTTGAAGAGACTAACGAGCAAGCTGTAGCAAGTCTTTTTCGCACCTACATGTTCCCCCAGGCCAGCTTACTGTTTGCTATTTCAGCTGTGCTTTTCCCAGCCTCCCTTACAGCTCCTCTGAGCTGCCACCCACCCACTCCAGACCTATAGATCATCAGTTCTCATGCTTCTAACACATTCTTCTTCCAACACTTTCAGCGGTGTTTATAAAATAAGCAGCAGTGCCATATTCCAGTAAGGTGTGTATGACCTTTAATTACGTTAGCCATGATAATAAAGCAAGGTCCCCCACAGCAAAAAGGATGAGCTGCTATACTTAGCCACAAACAGATCTCTCACTGTGCCTGTGCTGAGTCATGCTGCCTGTGGGTCTAGCGTAGGAGGAGCTGTGTGTAAGTACTGTGTCACACTGACTGCTAGATCCCATCAGCACCTAATCTTGTTTCAGGACTTTGGCCTCTGGCTTGTAGCTATGGGACAGCATGAGTGGCCTCCACTCAGCACCGAGGTGACATTCAGGTTATGAATGGAGGAGAGAGGAAATATTTTCCAATTTATTTTCAAAAGCAAAAAAATTCCCACTTCTTCCTGCACTCAAGTAAGCCTCTTCCACATTAGATATTCCATGGCATCCCTTTTATAATGGTTGACAAGTTGACTCAAGGCATACAAATCCCTAGGGGAATATTTTTTCAAGGTAAAAGAAAAAAGCCGCCCATCTCAGCAGTCCTTCAGCATGCATATCAATAAAAGAACTTCAGCAATCACTTCCTGGGTGTAATTACATTCATCTGCATCTGTGACTAAGTGACCTGTCAAAGTGTCAAAGAACCTAGTTAGGGACTAAAATTCCTTGCTCATAACAACAGCCCATATCAACACCTGCACTTATCCTATTTTCATTTTAGCTGAGAGGAGCTGTCTAGGCTTGCAGTTAAGTAATGTCTATGGTGCACAGTTGCAAAGGTGTCTATCCTAAGCGTGTGAGTTCAGGTCCTAGCATGATGATATTAAATCTGAGCTAAACATCCTTGGAGAATTTGAACAAAGCCAGGTTAATAAAGATTGCTCCAAAAAGGGTTGAATTTCACCTGGCATGGGAAGACAACAATGTACTAGCACACTGGAGCAAGGTGAAAAAGAAAATCCTGTCACATTAGTGCAAAGATGTAATTATTATGCAGGCAGCCAGAATTTTTCTGCACAGGCCAATTCATGATAGTCAAGGGCTATAAACTGCAAATTAGGCTAATTTCACAAGTTAACCTCAGTAAATTAGGAATCACTTCAGCCACCTCTGTGACACCACTCAGCATCTCCCTATGTAAATGCCACTGATCTGTGACAGTCACTGGTGAATCCCAAATGGGAATTTCCCCTTTGTCAGACCTGAGCACTACTACTGAATGGTCAACAGAGGAGAAAAAAAACCCGTAGCAGATGGCAAGTCCAAACTGCAGAGGCTAATAGGCATAAAGAACTGTTAAAGATCTGATGTAAGATATCTGCTCCAGTATCATTCAGAGGTTAGTCCCAATCCAAACTACAAGGCTCAAGGGAACTTGTAATCTTAGGAAGCACCACTCTTCAGTGCTCAGAGCATGGTTACCTTAAGATACAAGTTATTAGCTTCCTTCTAGGTTCCCTTTATCTCCATGGGAAGGCACTGGGATCCAAAGATCCATTAGACACTGATTTTTAAGATCCAGCCCATTGAGGTACTGTGAATGTAGTCTATACAACCTGCATGTCCTCCCATACTATCCCCTGGGCTCCTAAACTGATCAAGAACTAGTATTGCCTGTGGTGCACCTCTCAGGTGCAGAAAACAAGCTGGCTGTTACCTGATCTCATTTCTTGACACCACATATAGCCTGAAGGTGCCTAGAAAACTGTCAGTGTGACCCACAGTTGAGAAAGTACGAACATCCCTGTCAGAGAACAAATGGACTCAGAATAAACTAGCATAGCCTCACAAATAATTTTAGCCTGGGCTCAGCACATCCGATATAAAAGGTTCATTTTCACTCTACATCATTCTCCAGCAAGATTGCAGACATATACCTCACAGTCTATTATGGGCAGAGAAGAAATTTTGCTCAAGACCAGTAAGAAATGACCAGTCAGAAAAGGCAAACCAAGGGGAAAAAAATTCCTGACCAATTTGCAGAAAAGAACATTGTCATAAAATATAGCTAGGTTGGGCTGATCCTGAGCATGGTGTCATATAAGGGGACATAAAATTGCTGTCTGCATAAGTAGAGACTAGGGATTGTTGCGGCACTTAAAAAGTTCCCCACCACTCTGTGATGTGAGCAGGGAACAACCTTTTTCTGCTCACATGGGCTCTAACTTGACAGTAAAAGAATGTACCTCATGTCAGTGACCGCTGCTCTCACAGAATTAGCAACAAATTAAGTGGAGTTGAAAGGACAACAGGATGCCTCCTGCCTTGCAGCTGACTGAGCTTAAATTTCAAAAAATACTTCCTTGGTTGGAACCTAGAGATGATGTGAAGTTATCACACAAACTGGTTTTGGTCAAAACGTTATATTTGGTACAATTAAGGCACATTGCAAGCATATGATGATTTTGTTAATAACATAAGTACATTCTGAATTGCTCTGGTTATTTTTGTGTTTTGGCTTTTTTTAAACACCATTCTTCTCTCTTGTTTAGAATGCTATTTTTCTAAATATCCTTTCATTTTTCCTCTAAATGCTGGGTAGATAACGAATATTTCAGTTCTGTTAGAACAGAGGTTTGTTTGGTCATAAATGATATTTATATTAACCATTTTAACACATCCACTGAAATTTTGATTTAACTGAAGAAGCAATCTTTTCCTAATTTTGAATTTGGCATAGGTGACAAAGGGGTTCCTCTTCAGATCTTTCTATAAGAGGAAGTTTACCATAAACTTGCTGACATTTTCTTTCTTGAGGAGGATTTGTAAAAGTACTGCCTCCTAACCAAAAGGAGAAATTGCAGCCTCACCATGGTCCCTCCATGACTGGGACTCCACAGGTCAGTATGACAGGTGTTGCTTCTGGCTCTGCTTTGCTGCTTTCCCACCACTGAGCCCTGCTCAAAGGTGCCACGACCCACACAGATTACTCTGGAGAAAGTCACACCACACTTTTGCCACTCCATGTTTCTTGTAAGCAGAGGATCACCTAAATTAATGTCAATTTTGTTTATGAAAGGTTCTAAGTATACCAGGCTCGAAGGATAGAGCCATACTTAATTTGAAAATCTAAAGTAGTAAAAAAAAATCTTTTTTTTTTTTAGAGCATTCAAGTACTGTCTCATGTATAATTATTTAATCAAGTCAACACCATCTTCAGTTATCCCTGTGGCATTCAATAGGCACTGCAGACTGGATGTTGTAGTCTGCTTAATGAAATCCATGTGGTTTCTTGCAGAGATCTCTGATCACTAAAATAATGAAGGCTCTTGTAACCAGGTGAGTAGGCACACACTGAAAGTATGCTTGCCCTGTGAGAGACAAGCTGGGCAGAGCACCCCTATTAATTAAGTACTGGTAAATCTCTAAAAAAGATTAGGTTAAAAAAAATAAAAAAAAAATCAACCAAACCCCCCCACCATGAGAAGCAGTAGCTGAAGGACAGAATCCAGCACATGGAGAAGTCAGATCAGCTGGTAAGTTATTGCTAATGATGGGCAAGAGAGCTTAAGTGTCATGATTTGGGACACTACTATCATGAATACTGGTAGCATTTTTCAAGCATCACTTATCTAATATTCTAATGGTTTTGCCCAGTGCTAGGTAGGGGTAAAATGGATATAGGAAGGAAGAAACATTAAACAGTTCTGCTAAGATGATAACTGAACTATTTATTAAAAATTGGATATTATTAAGCCCATAAAAATCACCTTACTTGAGTGTGTTAATTTTCACGTGGCTGACGTGGTTCTGATGGACCTGAATGTCAAAGCCTGGTCACATTATGCTGCTGCCAGTGAATTTCTACCATTGTAACAGCAGTAAATCATTATAAGAGGGAGAAGTTTTCTCTGGAGAGAGTGAGCTGGAGAGTTTTCTCCTTGATCACAGCTTATAAATGTCTATTTCCTCGTTCTTTCTTCTTTTTGTGAGGATGATCTTCTGCACACAGGATACACAGAGATATGAAAGATTTGCCACAACTTAAAATCCTTTTGTCATTCTAGTTGACTTAAAGATACCACTGCAGTTCCACTTTGTAATTCCATTGCTAATTATGCAGGCATGACACAAGATTTGCTAGGTTAAATGCTGTGGTACATGTTGTGAAGGACACAGGACTTGAAAGCTAAAGTTATTTTTTCTGCTTTGATTTGTTTCTTGTGTTATTAAAATTCACAAGAGCAGGCAACATGAGGAGGACACACGGTCCAGAAGGTGACTCTTCAGTTTTACGTAACAAGTACTTTGAATAGTACAAAGTTACGATTCTAAGTCAGGATTTATACGAGGTCAAGAGGCTTCTGGTTCTTGAAAAGGATAGACAGACTGATTTGTTAAAGCACCAGAAAACTATACAAGGGTTTTATGCAAGGCAGGCAGGAGTTGGGGAAGCAATAGACTGCTTCTTGGGAAATCAAAGGTAGTTATTCATCAATTTCACTGAAGAAACCTTGGCTTCCTGCTCCTCTCCCCCTGCCCTGCAGTTCTGTTCTTCTACTTGTCCACCAGAGCCATGACTTTTTCCCCCATGTGTCCTATCAGCCTCTAACAGCTGCTATTTTCTACATTAATGCCATAAATGATCGCATTCTACTAGTCATTTTCCAGCACATCAGGTTAAGAACAGCCTATTACCTATTTACAACTGAATTTTCAAGACAGCAAGAAAAACCCTAGGTACCAATAAACAGATCTGTGTCTTCCATTTTCCAGGTGTTCTTCAAGATGATATCATTTATGAACTGGTTCTACTCAACATGAACTTTATTGGCAACTACCATGCTCAAGCAAACTTTTTTTGCACAGAGTATGCAGGAATAGTTCTGAAGTCACTCCACACAGAGCATCATTCTCTCATTTGAATTCACACATCTTTTTGTCAAAATACATAGAACTGTGTCTCCATGGAAACACTAGTACAAATGTATAGATGGATACAGTCAGGATCATACATTCACAAGACAATATTTACGTATGAACATACACAACTGCACAAAAGACCACACACTCATCTGCACATGTTCTGGGGCAAACACATTCACAAACAAGCCAGTCATACGCAATCACAGATGCACATGAAAACAACAAAAAGCTACACTCTGCTCCATGTATGAAGCCAGGCACAGTCACATCATAACACTTGTACTGCCCAACTGAACCACATTTGTATTTCATCCCATTTCAGTTCCAGCTTGGACCTCCAAGCACAGTAAATAATCCTTTTCAAGCCTGCAAGTCATGAGCAATGAAGACAACAATGTCAATGACATAAAATTAATAGTGCAAAATGGCAATAAAACGGGAAAATCCCAGCACTGCCCATAAAAGCATATTAGCCTGACCTGTATTTACTCTTCTTTTCTGGAGAAATTAGTTGGTTTCTCAAAGCTTATGGGAAACACTAACAGTAATGAAGCAGAAAAATGATGAATGTTAAAAAATTAGGATGATCCATAAATGGTTATAAACTTGCCCCTCTTTGTTGCCCATGCACTTTTGATGAGCTTGCAAAGTTTTAAACCTCTTAAATTTAAGACAGAGCAGTTTTATCTCATTCAAGCTACAGTGGAAATAACTTCCTTATCTATCATTTAGAATGGTTTAATACTTTCATTAATCCACACATCATAAAGCAGAAAGTGATTTTTATACCTATTCCAATCACTCATTGTGCCTGCCTACAAATGTAAAATAGCTGTTTTCTGCTGATTCTGAAGTTAAACTTAAGGACAGTATCTTCACAAGCCAGGCTAGCTGTGAAGGCAAAGATTTAAAAAGGGAGAAAGAACAGGTGTCATCTCTACTCTCTCTGCAATGGACAAATTGCCAGCCTTTGATATCTAGCAGGACTGCTGATTCACTTGCAAGGAAGCATCGCCCTGTCACATTTGATGGAAGCCACGTGAGAGACTGCTTCGTGCAACAGTGATCTTGTTAGCGACATGAACCAGGCACCCTCTTACTAATGGCAGTTTCTTCATCTCTAGATGCAGCATCCTCACCCAAACAAAACAAGACAAATAATTTCCAAAACACACTGACAGAACAGGGAGGTGGCTACATACAAACAAGCAAGATTTAGCTACCTGAAAAGGTAGTTGGTACGGGCTTCAAGCAATACAGTCCCAGCTGTAATCAGTGGTATAGGTAATCACATTACCCTACTAGGGTTTTCTGTTATTAGTATTAGGATTTTATTTTCCATCCAGCCATTCCATGAATTTTCACCCAAATGATGGATTTTTGACAAAGTCTTTTCTTGTCTTTAAAAAAAACCCAACAACATATCCTCACCAGCTATCTACTGAGCCATCAATTTGATTATTTCAAAAGCTGTTGAGTTGCTCAGTGTCTACTTTCTCTAGCTTTTTCTATTTGTCAGGCAGCAATTTTCCCATACTGTGGGCTTTGACAGCCCCAGAACTGATCAATGATTTAATACACAGAACCTTGTTATTAATGTCTCACGATGGTATCAGTTTAAGCCTAGATCTATAGAGCATCAGGGTTTAAGCACTTACCACAGCACAAGTTATCAAGCATCCCCAGTAATGTTAATAGGATTTGAGTCTGCTCTCAATGCACCCAGAGCTGGCTAAACACATCTCAGAAACATATGAAAATTCAATTTACTACCCTACAGGTGAGCAGTATCTGCCATGAGAAGGGCAGAGCTTCCATGAAGAGCACGAAGAAGAAACTCAAGAGCTGGACTTGCACGCACCTGTTGATACCACAGAGATAAAAAGAGTACAAAACCTGCAGGCCCTCTCCCCAGAAACAAATCTTGCCCCACACATCAACCTCTTCCTTGAGGGTGGTCAGACTTTCTTTTTCTGCTCTCTTCAGGTGAATATCCAAAGCACTGCCATCTTGTTTCTCCCACCAGGCTGCAGGTCTTGGCCTAAATCAAGACCTGACTTCAGCTGCCTTTGTTACGCTTGGTATCACATTGGAATTAGGCCCATAATCGTAGAATATTTTGCCTACAACGAGGTGTAAACAGGGTCAATATTATTATTTTGCCTATAAGGGTGGGGGAAGTGGCCCAGGGAGCTCACTGCAGTCTTCAGCTGCAGCTTGGCTGCGTTGTGTTTTTGCGACTTCTCAGACGGGATGGGAAAAGGCTGATGAGAAAAGGGGATGAAGGATAAGGCTATTTCCCTTCAACTCTCCAACAAACCCAAGCCATAAGACCACACACACCTGAATCAGGAGACTGCTTTCTGGACCACTTTTCTGAACTTAGGTGTGCTGACCTTCCTACTAGCCTGGAAGTCCCCTATGGCTGCATGTTTCTGTGCAGAGGTGCTCTGGCCTGGGCAGTTGGGCACCTAATGCCCTTCAAAGTACAAGTTTTTCTTTTCACATAGATAAAATGAATGCTATTTGGATGCATTTAGTAGTTAAGGTGGGTGTTTTCATCCCATCCCTCCTTGCTATTTTGCTACCATTTCTAAAGAATTAAGTAGTAGACACAGTGACCTGTTCCCACGCACACCAAGAAAGAGATCTAAAGCCAAACCAGAGTAGAATTGGGAGTACAAATCCGATTGTATTAAATGCTCACGAGTCATTCACATTCAATGGCAACGACCCTTTGAAACCACTAACCATCCCAAAGAACTTCATGAAGGTGTCCAAACTGTTGACTTTTTTATTCATCAAATTTAGAAGCTTGCTAGTTTGGGCCTCCACAATACTAGTTTGTGAGTATCTCTGATGCGAGATGGGATCTCAGCCAAGTAGAGAACCAGCTTCACTCTGCCTAACTTTCAGAGTTTTTATGAAATTGCAGACAAAGCTAAAAGGGGGTCACATCCTTTTAATGTGCACTTAGAAAGCCTTTCCGTGCCTTCCCTATTTCCCTTCCAAATAAGTTCAAAACATTTGTCAGTGGCAACCAAAGTCATTCCTTTTCCAAAAGGTCCAATCAGTGTCAGCAGGATTTCTAGTAAGTCAAATCCAACACTGTAAATACAGTAATTTTTTTTTTACAAACTCTTCCCCTTCTGATAAATTTCTCATTTGTCATTCCAGTACACTAAAATACTTATTTTTAATCTTGAACTAGCAAAGGTCTTATTTGTTTTTCCTGAATGAAAGATGCAGCGCTTTTTTTTTTATTACTCATCTCTGGTATGATTATGTGGAGAAAAGTACAGACATGAGAAATTGTTTCTTTCCTTAGAAGTACTGGAGGGAATAACTACCATTACAAAATATTAGTGAAAAATTATCTTTTCTATCTCCCACACTAATATTTAAGAAACCTTCATAAAAGTCTTAAACAGAAGGGATAAATTTTTCCAATTTAGCATTTGCTGAAAAGCCGCAGGCAACAGAAACGGAAGACCACATCCCTTCTGGGAGGCACGTTGCTAGTTTAGCACTTGCGTATTGTTTGCTTTTCTAATGGTCCTCCTGCCCTGGGCCACAGGTCTTCCCAGGTGTCCCACCTCACATCCAGTCTGCATTCACTCCAAATGTAAACCAGTAATGGGCACTTAACCTCCAGAGGTCTCAACGTGTGGCAATTTCCTTGGCTTCTCATGAATTGAGAACAGGACTCCCTCTGTACTACAGCACTCTGCATACTCTCTGCTTTATATTGCTTCACAAACACCACCACCACGCCCCGCCAAAAATCAAAAAGAGCAATTCATGTGTTTCCTTCAGATTTTAAGGTATGTCAGGATCACAAATCACTATTCAGTGAACTGAAATCGGAGATAGCTAAGAAAGTGAGGACCAATGCTGGGATCAGGTTAATTGTGTTAATCTCAAACTGCTTCTACATTATATGCTTTTGCTGAACATGGCAATGATCTTCCCAGCACTTGTTGCAAAGGATGCCTCTCTTCCTAGCACCATCTCATGTTATATAAACGCAACATCATCTGCAGCCATCCTGAACTGCTGACTAGCAAGCGAGATGATCAGAGCATTTGGAAATATGATGTCTATCTGAAAATCCACCAGAAGTCTAACATGGATATCCTTGCAGGACAACAAGTCTATTTTAAAGTAACTTTTTCTTTTTAATCTTTAAGAGTTTTTCTAGGTCTGCACTGAAGTGAAAGTAAAGCCTTTCAAAGGGTTTTGTCAAAACATCTCTCTTTAGATTACAATCGCATCTATTTTATTGTTGTTCTCTTTTACTGCTCCCACACTTTCCCCAGTGTACAGACCCCCTTGTGGATAAAATGTTTCCAAGCAATTTTCCAACCTTGACAAAACAGGGTGTTTTTTTCCATAAAATGAGACTTTGTGCAGAATGTTTCAGCCACCTTTAGAAATAAAAAAAAAATATATATTTGTTAGAAAATAGGCTTAGTAATTCAAACTCTTATCCGGAAAATTTTCTCCTAGCTCTCAGGGCCCAAATTTGGTCTACATGAGTAAAAGGTTGCTTCCCAGACACAAAGCCACACACATATATAAATAAGTATATAAAAATATCCATATAGACATATATGCACACACACCTACATGCTCAGAACCACAAAGGAATTAATACTTTGTCACCAGCTTTCATATAGCTCATGATTTGACAGATCATTGCACTAATTATCACACTTCAAAATGTGTCTGAGCTTGGCGGCTTTCTTCCCTACCAGTCGCCAAGCCATGGACCTCATCATCCAGAGAGATGCTTCAGGCTAGTTCTGAGGTCTGGCTTGACACATATTTAGTATGCTCTTGGGCAGTGACTCATCTAATCCCTCCTGGTAGGCTGGACAGCAAACAAAGCAGACACATTCCCCAAAAGGGTGGCTGAGAAATTTCTTTGCTGACTGCCATAAACACTTGAGGAAACTGAAACCTCCAGGTAGCGCTCCGTACCCTCTGAGCTACCAAGGCAATGCAGGGGACAGAAAAGCCATTTCAGAAATGGACCTTAGGAATTAATTTTGGGTGGTTAAAGAAAGCTCCATCTGGACAGATTTGCCCTGTGGATAAACATGTTTCCCAAGCACAGGCAACTGCACAGAGCTGAAGACGTTCTGTCTTAGTCCAAAAATCTATGAAAATACATGCAAAGCCCCGCAGTAATACCACAGAGCTTCAGGTCAGCTACTGCTTTTATCTCCAGTGGTGTAACCTGACAGGGCAACTTTCTCCAACCTGTCCTCGCTTTCTTTCGGCATACACTTCCTTTCAGTACATGCATAAAATAACCACTGGTCATTGCCCAGGCTCACCAGTGCGCCCTTGTTGCCCTCCCCTCTGCTCTGCCAGCTGGGTCCATCTCAGCACAAGAGCAAGGCTTGGCAACTGCCTTTCACTTAGTAATTGTGGTAGGTTTCCCACCCCCATCTTACATTTGAAACAAATGATGATTCAAATCTATTTGGAATGTAAAACAGAATCAATAATAACTCTCATTTGGCTCAGGCACTTGGGAATGTGTAACTATTTAATGCATATTTAGGCATAGTTTATGGCAACAAGCTATGTCCTTCCAACATGATAAAGTCGCAATTCGGCAATGGTCTTAAGATTAGAAACTGGCAAAGGAGCAGCAGAGATTGATTTTAAAAGGTTTTTTCATTGAACCATAACCTCACCACATGGTATTTTCTAATGAGCAAGTTTCTTTTTTGTTTTTTTAAGTAACCTGCTCATGCATCATTCTGCTCCAATGTACCTTCTCTTAAATGACAGGGGTGTACAAGCAATATTGCAGTTGCTGAAAGAGTGCATAAAATATATCATTCTGGACTGAAGATTAGCTACAGTTCTATTAATGATCTGCCCACAGGCACAGAAAGTATTTAGTAGCAATAATAAGAATGGCAGGCTTTTTGGTAAACTAGAATATCACAGGAGAGCTAAGAAAACATTCCTGAGGATTTTAAAGTAGCTGGCGATTGTAAGGACAAGGTTTTCATATACTGAACTAGAAAATGTGCATAAAAAGAAAATTATTTTCAGAAGGTAAATATAGAATATTTGTTTTAAGGTTGTTCACATTTTTCAATAAAAGAAACTAAATAACCATGACTGCCTTGGAAATCTTACTGAAGAGATTTATCTCAAAGAATTTTAAGTCTCTTCTTCTAAAAAGTTAATATATATATATCAGTACAATATAGTAGGAAAGAATAAGAACTCAGCTTTGTTTGACACAACCAATGGAGAAGCAAAAAGAATATTCCCAAATGGTCTGGTTATGGAAAAAGAAAGAGCCTTATAATCTCTGAGTCTAGAGGAAGAGATAGATAAACAGAGGAAGTATATCTTGTATCAAGAAAGAATTAAAAGGAAGTCATTCAGAGGGAAAAAGAGAAAAAAAAAAACAGCAAGAAAATGTAATCACTTTCAAAAGAACAAGAAAAAGGTATCTTGAGTAAAGCCAGATCAGCATCTGATATGTTGAATTTTACAAAAGTATGACTGAATTAGTTGCTGATACAACATTTACACACTTCCAGTTAAAAAAACCTAGCAATTATGAGTCAGCTGTAATTAAATCCCCACAACAGGCTTCATGCAAAAAAAAGGGGAAAATTAATCAAAAGATAAAAGAAGTTGCATAATTCACGACTTGAAAAACCTACAGTAGAAAAATTAATCACAAAAAGGACAAAATTATGATTTTCATTAATCACTACACTGCGACCTTTCAGAGAATTGCAGGATAAGAGACAGAAAGTGATGCCATTGACACTCAGGCAAAATGATTTCTGACACAATGTAGCTGTTTGAAATTATTTCTTTACAACAGTTAAAGAACACTCAGAAGTCATGTACATCTGAAAGACTGGTGTCTCGTTGAGACCTTCCAAAGGCACAAAAGTTTGGAAGAGGGATGAAGTGTATGGTGCATATATATATGGAACTAAGTACCTCTGATGGCCCATAATAGACTTTCTGTAAATCCAGCCCATTGCTTTGCTGGATCAGTCCAAGTTTCCTTCATTCTTGCATTTCAAAAAACCGGAGGCAGAGATGTCTTGCTATGCTTCATGCCTTACGGGCCTGTTTGTGTCTATGTAATTTCTGGTATATGATAGTTCAAAAACCTTGCACCAAGACTTAAATACACTATCCCCAGTTCTGCATTTCTGGGAAAGTGAAATCACAAAACCAGAAGCAGCAGACACTGCTCAAAGGCAGTTTCATCAAATATGGGAAGGCACTGGTGCCAGACAACATGGATAAGACTGTGCCTTTATCATCATGGTCTAAGGCTGGGTGTTGAAAGATCCTCTATTATAAATCCTGTTCTGGCCCTCTGAGGTGAGAAAGTCCTCAAAGCTGGTTTGTGAAAAAGGGTCAGTTAAGAATAAGTGTTGATGGGTTGGACACGGCCCGTTTTCACCTTGACTTAGCATCCCTCCAAAAGGTTAGACCATTGCAGCAGTAAATTCACCCACCTTAGTAGATGCACTCTTGCATCTTCACATACATACACACACACAATATCACATTTCTACACAGAGGTGCAAATATAACAGCTACCTACACCCTGTCACACTTACACACACTAAGAAACTACTGAGCACACATGCATAAGCAAGTGCACCCCTTCTGAAAGTCCAAGTATAGGGTAATATTTCCTCTAACACCTCTGCAAGTTCAGAAGAATGTTGGGGCTTAACCCTGATGCAAAGCAAAGCCCCACACAGCCACTTGCTCCCCCCACCCCTCTAGGGGGATGGAGGAGAGAATCTGAAGGGCAAAAGTGAGAAAACCTGTAGATTGAGATAGGCAGTTTGATAGGTAAAGCAGAAGCTGCACACGCAAGCAAAGCAAAATAAGGCATTCATTCCCTACTTCCCAGCAGCAGGCCAATGTTCGGCCATCTCCAGGAAAGCAGGGCTTGGTCACACATGATGATTACTTGGGAAGACAGATGCCATCAGTCCGAACGCCCCTCACTTCCTTCTTATTCCCCTGGCTTTTACTGCTGAGCATGACACCATACGGTATGGGATACCCCTTTGGTCAGTTGGGGTCCGCTGTCCCAGCTGTGTCCATCCCAGCTTCTTGCGCAGCCCCAGCCTCCTCGCTAGCAGGGAAGCGAGGGAAATGAAAAGGCCTTGTTGTTGTGTAAGCACTGTGCAGCAACAGCCAAAACATCCCTATGTTAATGCTGTTTTGGTCACAGATCGAAAACATATCACCATACAAGCTATCATGAAAAAAATTACCCTATCCCAGCCAAACCCAGTGCAGTTATTCAGTGTACTTTCTGAATGAAATAAACTGCCAGGAACAAACAGTTAAAATCTCTTTGCAGTTTATACTGGTGAAAATGACTGAACACACCACTCCAGTGACGGCAGCTCACTGTCCACCAGGCAAACATAGGGCAGGCTGTGAAGTTCCATTATTTCACTTCATGTGTCACTGCACTTTAGGCTTTGGAGTCACCCCCTCCCAAGGCAAAATGGGAATTCAGTCTCCACATCTGATTCCCGGCCTTGCAGCTGAGCATGTCAATAAAGATTACCATCAGCTGCAAGGTCAGGTTTCCAGGTGGGGCTATTAAGAATGGGAGTCATATCCCAGATGTCACCCAAGAGCCATCAGAGGGTAAGGACTGTGTGTACACTCTCAAGTTATTCCCAGCCAAGCTAGGTTCAATACTGATCACCTACAGCTGAAAGGTGCCACTGTTCATTACAAATCTCAAGAGCCGATCTGTCCATCAAGCAGGGAAAAGTATTGAACAGGAGAGGAGGAGAAAGATCAACTCTTCATTAGAGTCAGTACCTGAGAAGAAGAGTAGCTGTCAACAGAGCTCCCAGGCAGCAAAACAACTTAATGGAATGACTCTCCATGTCAAAGGAGAAACTGAGCTTTGCAACTGACACAGGATTCAGTTGCCTCAAACATGAAAACTAGTATCAGTGCTTGCATTACAGTGAAGAATAATGCAGCTTTTCTTTTACAGAAGAGAATTCATTTCCTTAGGTGTCTAAAAGAGGACAAGGACAGAAACATGGATAAGAATCTAGAGGGAAATCAGAAAATATCACCTTTTTTTAGAAGCTTTTTTGGGGGTGGGGAGAGGAAGAAGGCAGATAGGTGAAATTTAAGACCATTCATCTCTACATTTAACTAAACACACTCTTCAAACATTAATAGTTACACATGTCCATCTACAGCCTAAATTTTATGATATTTCCACTCTTAAACAAGCAGAAGCAAGTTATCACGTCTTTCCTCTGTTTGCTGTTGAGGTTAGCTTTATGTACTTATGCCGACTTGTGCTGTGTGCACGGGCTTGTCTGTCTTCCCACCAGCAGATACATATCAGGGCCCTTCTCAACCCAGCTCAGCCCAGGGAAGCCAGCAAGATATTGCGTCCCTGCCAGTAGCACAGGCAGACCCGAGCTGTGGGTTAATGTCTCCTCCACAGAAAAGCATGTCCCTTCCAAAGGCGTAAGAGAACCGACCCAAGCGGCTGACACCCAAAAGGGACAGGGTCCTGCCCCACGGCTCATGGAAACCCATTTCATACCCAACCAGCACCATATGTCTAATGGGATCAGCAAGGATTTAATTTGTGTCTTTCCCCACCAACTCTTTGCCTAGCACAGAGCAGGCATCGACACCACCAGCCTCATTTGAGCGGCACGAAGGACCCACAAGCTGCACATGTCTGACTCGAGAGTTATATGCTCACTTGGTGCAAGTCCAATTATTTTTGTGTTGCAGGCTGTAATTCCTCTTGATTATAAAGAGCTAGACCCTAGCTTCTTTCCAATCAACTGAAAACAAACTGATGATTTTTGATTGTGCCAAGAACATATTTTCACGTATTTTGTACAGAAATCTTGGGTTGGAAATAAGGAATAAATCTAAATTTTTGCAACATAAATAGCATGCTAATAAAAAAGTCATATTCATTGTAACGGCAGAAGATTTTGGTACCAAGTCTGCGTTGCTGAGTATACATTTGCTTTGATCTTTTTCTTTTATACCGCAAACATTAACAATATCATAAAAAAATAGATTAATAATTTATCGGAGATGAGCTGAATATTTTTTCCCTCCTTTGTGTATAAGCAGCTCGGCAACAAAGCTGTCTAACTTCAGGATCAATCTTACCCTTATTTTCTATTATGTACTTCCTGTTGTTCCCAAACAAGATTAATTTTGTTTTATGCAAGTCACTGAGCAGTCTCCACTAAAATAAGATTGATTTTGAATTTCTTTTCTCTCTCTCCTTCTCTCCCTCACTTTATTTTATTTTATCAGTGTTAATAAAACCACAGTGACTTGTAAAATTCAATTTAGAATTATTTTCCACCTGAAGAGGTTTAGACACTTTCCCTCCCCTCTTCATGATGGAGTTATTTCTTACTCACAACGGTTAGAAAGTAGATCTTTTATGCAACAGTTTTGTAAAACAAATATTCTAGAAGGACCTAAAGAAGCAAAGGTGTCATACTTCTGACATAAATCATCTCAATAAAATAGACATTAATAGGTATGCTTGAATGACTCTCCTCTATTTCATTCATGAACTTAATTCAAAATGAACAAAACATCATCAGCAATTTCTGTTCCGTTTGCAGAATTATTTTTTTTTAGAACGTTGAAGATTTTTTCTCATGTAACATTATTAAAGGGCTCTTGTCAAGGTGGAAAAAACATTATTGATGTAAAGAATTGGAACTTTCTTTACCTGGGATATCACCCGATGTGAAACTGAGCAGAGGGAGAAAGTTAGGATTTTGTTTGATTTTGCTTTTTTAAAATCTGATTTACCACCCATTCATCATGTTCACCATATTTTCTCACTTCACTCTGGTGACTACAGAACTAGGATGATACATTTCACTTACTGGTGACCGTCCTAAATTTAGTGTTGCATTGATTTTCATAGTTTTCAGTTTCTCTATTATTTTATTTTCCAAGTCTTAGAACCTGAGACTAATGCTGTTCCACTGGACACGGCACTGGCTGGAGCATGTTCATATGAAAGACAACTACTCTTCATTTAAACAGCCATCATTTGAATCCTGTACACAAGCTATGGTAATCTAAACATTTACAGAGAAGAAGATAGAACTAGTTTGCACTGTCCTGGCAAAAATACAGGTATAAATACATATATGAAGAACCCACCATTGTCTCTCTGGCACATAAGTGAAAAAAATATGTAACATAACCACATGCAGAAAACATCAGAGGAAAGGAATATGCTGGCACTGATTAAGATACTGCAGTCAAGGTAGCTGATTATTTGGTGGGAGCACTACCAAAAAGCATGGCTACTGTGCCAAAGCTCACTGATTCTCCATTGAGACTATTCCAAATCCAAAATTCCAGATGAACTGAAGTATTAACAAAATAATTTCTTATTCATCAAGTGTTATTTCTTCCTCCCACCCCAGACCTACAGGTCACAAGTTACACCGCATCCGAAGGCATTTTTGAGCATCAAGAGGAAGCAGTCTCTGACTTGAGGAGGGCGTAGTAGTTTTGTGAAGAACCAAGAAGAGATCTGACCTGGAAGGCAGTGCTGAGCAGAATTGTCCTGACAGAAGAGTTTCCCTGGACAAAATGCCTGCTCGGCATGAGAGGCTGGCACGATCACATTCCTTTTGTTGAAACTTCCAGTGAAAAGTTATTAAAGCATTTCATTCTGAGGCAGTCAAAATATTTTGCATCAATAAGACAAATTGCTTCTTTTCAAATGCAATATAATAAAGGCAAATGACATTCCCATCAGATGAAAACAAAACACTTGGAGGAATGCTTCCATTTGACAAAAATGAAATGTTCCTGCTTTTCCCCAGTGTGGAAGGAAACTAAATATTTAGCTCCCAGGATGCCCTACTGGATGGACTTTCCTGATTTGTTTGGATGAAATCTTATAGCAGTCAATCTGGAAATTTGATACAGCCAAGATTCTGATGATCTGGAAAATGAAGAGGTCCAGGCTTTACTGTAAGAACTGCAGATAGTTCCTGATTCCACCCCATTCAGAAATACTGGCAGAAAGCTTTTTCATTGTTTTATTTCTTCTTTAGTCCCTAGAAGAGCAGGGCAATAGAGGCAACAGGGGACAGAAGAGAATTACTGCCATTCTGAACAGCCATGCGCAGCTCACGTGTGTAGGCAGTAGAAACACAGAGGGGAAGCAAACCTCCCTATAAATGTATATGCAGCTGGCGCTGCCTATAGAAGAGCTTTGACTCGTATCCATATCCAGGTGCCAGGATTTTCTCTGCTGAAAGGACAGGACAGATACTGCTCAGCTCAGTTATAGGGAAACATCACTCCCAGAAAGTTCAGTCTAAAAGGTATTACTTTAACACATTGAAAAGCACTGGGAAAATTACAAATGTTTAAATTATTCCACTGTCAACTTCATCAGAATTCAATGCAAAACCATCTTAACCGTGTCTAGAGTAGAAACGCCTGCTGAGTGTAGATCAGACATTGGTTTCTGTTTATTTTAGCTTTACAGACAAAGTATTCCCTTTGTTAATGGGGAAAATAACCTATTTTTCACTTCAGTCAAGGAAATTGCTTTTTATTTCCAAAAAAGAAGAGGATCTAGAAAGAGAATCACATAATCGGGTTTGGCTGTCAGCAGCATATGGCTTTGAGCAGGAAAAGGGAGGCTATTTCTGCACTTGTGAGGCTAGGAGAATGTCTTTCATCAAGATAAAATACAAAACTTGTTTTGAAAACTTTACAATATTTCATCTGGGTTCAAACAAAAGCTGCTGATGACAGACACAAAGAATTTACATCTTCAGAGCTAGGTGTGGGAACTGCAAAGTGAGCAGCAGAGCTGTTGACTCTGGGTTATTCAGCATAACCCATTCCTTTCTGAAGACTTACACAAGTGTCCTTCCCATTTACAGCATGCTTCAGAAAAGAGCCTCCCTTTCTCTGCATATTTCTCACTCCTTTTCAAACAAACACTGTTCATTTACAGCTCTTCTTACAGAAGCAGGAAGGAGAGAGCCGAGCTACTCACTAGGGCTGGGTATAGTCCAGCACAGTGCTGTTGTATGCTCCTGTGTTTCTCAAATCCAGTGGTTGGTCTGATATTTTCAGAAGGGATTTAAGGACCTTATTGAGTTAACAGATAAGCCTTAAAAATTCAGATGGTACAGAAAACTATTCAAAATCCTGTTTACCTGTCCAAGTCAATCCCATATTCCAAATCCTCAGTTCATAACCAGAGAAAATATTACCAGACCCAGGAATACCTGCTTAAGAAAATTAGATAACATTTTCTTCTAATGAACTCCTTAAATTTTTTATACCAGACACAGAAAGCAAAATGCAGTCACTCTAAACAGGTCCACTGGTGTGAGTCTAGTATCTAAATAATACAGCAGAAAAGCATACTGGATAGAAAAAGTTTTGAATATTTCAGAAACACTTGTAAAGCTGTTCAAGAGGTGAAGATTTATAAGCACACTGACTGCAAGTGAACTTTTCTGCAGATAAATGAGCTCACCTGCTCCACAGGCTTTCAACATTTGCATCAGGATACAGAAGCAGATGATTAAATTTGCAGCTGTAACCACTCCTGGCAACAATCTTATGGCAAATCTCAGAGAACCCATAGAAATGCTTCATTAACCTATAGTCAAAGATACTGAAGTGCAATTTTGGGCAATGCAGTGGTTAAAAACACAAGCGAAGATAGCCTTCACTTGTATACCTCAGCCTCCCAACATCACACTTTCCCAAGGGAAAACGCTCATCATGCTCCCTTAGGGTTTGAGCATAGGACCAAACAAAACACACCATTTTTTTCCCCTCGAGCACAACACTTATGACTAATACTTAGCTATTTTATATTCTTCTCCAATGTATGAGCCTGGCTTTTTTGCTACCCATAACAGTCTGCCACACAAGGCAGCTGTCTATTTACCCGTGCTTACAGCTGGTGCATCAAAGAGAACACACAGGTTATTAGAACAGGCTGTGAAATCTAGCCTAGTGAGCACCGTGATCCTTCTTCACATTAAAAAAGGTCATTTGTGTGATGAAACATCCTAGATATGGACTCGGGAGGCTAAAAGCTAACATTTCATCCTACCCTGTAGACCCCCAAATGAACTTGCATGCACCATGGCATTAGCTTAACACAGAAGCCCACAGCCTCTTCCATTCGGACTACCTTTGGTGAAAGTGCTTCACTGGGCACAAGTTTAAATATTGAGTCAACCCCTGGTTGTTATGCATCTTTAGGTATCATTTTATTCCCTTTGTCTCCATTTCTCTCACTCCCTCATTTTGGTGCTGCAGAGGGTGGTGCTGGCTCCCACCAAACAATTTTACCTGACGTTTGCATGCAGATTGCACCCTGCTGTGGCCATGCCAGAGGATCCCAGTTGAAACACAATTTATGATTCTTTTTTCTAAGAGCATTAAAACTAAAATAGGGGACAAACTTAGGGCTTTGTAATCAGGCTTTGGGAAAGATTTTTTTGGCTTGTGTTTTAAATGAAAACAGAGATTTCCATTGCAGTTCTTTCTCTGGGCAGTGCTCAGAAATCAAATCTCCTAAGCCTTTCCTTCCAGCTCAGGGGAGATCAGGACTCACACATTTCTTTATGATTTTACCAGTGTGACATTTGCACTCTCATTTATAAAAATACATCTCCTGCATTTCATTTTTAAGTTACCTGAGGGTTTTTCCTGGTTTATTATTATCATTATTTGTGTTCCTGGAAGGGGAAGGAAGCAACAAAAAGCAAAGAAGGAAAATGAAATAAAAAAAATCTTTCACCTTTCATAGCAGTCTCGCATCTGGCAGCGGCTATCATCAAGCAACAAACGAAAACAAATATTTGCTTTAAAGAGTTGCTGCTAGCCAGCAGAAAACTTTCAATAAAGAGTAGATACTTATTCCAAACCAACCCAGATTACATGGCAAAGCATTCCACATTTTCCCTCTATCCATCTTTATTTCAGTTACCATTAGCATAAAAACAACGCCTCTGTTTTCTTGGAGAGCTACTAATGCCTCATAGAAACATCCTGAGAAACATACCATTTAAAGGTAATTTTCCTGTATGGCATATAGATATTTTCCCCTTTTCTTTTAAATGGGGAGATTTTATTGAAAGAGGAGTTCTGTTCCCCAGGAGCTTCTCTGAATCTGCTGTTTATGTTTAACCTGGAGTCATGATAATCCCCTTCATTTTTCTTTAATTTGTCATTTCATCTTTTTACTTTAATAAAATCAGAGTAACGCACAGCATGCTCTACGGTAGCATTTGAGTTAATGCAATAAGCAACTATAAAGCCTACA
Source organism: Falco rusticolus (assembly GCF_015220075.1). Taxonomy (NCBI): domain Eukaryota; kingdom Metazoa; phylum Chordata; class Aves; order Falconiformes; family Falconidae; genus Falco; species Falco rusticolus. The sequence continues at coordinate 32,742,602 of NC_051195.1, forward strand.
GCGTCTTGAAGCTCAGCCGTTACACATTCAGCTAGCGCAGCCCCAGCTTGGTGCTCACTGTTTTGAGCTCCGGCTGAGGAAGCCGTTGGCAGCCTGGCACAAAACAAAATGCTCCTTCTAATCATGTGTGCCATGGGTCCCTGGCGCTATTAGCGTAGCAAAGGTAGCCGCTGGGGCAGGATCCCAGGGAAAATCAGACCAGTGGGAGCAAGGGGTTTCCAAGAAACCTCCCCACAGCAGGATGAGGTCTGCTTTGCCTGTGAGGGAGCGTTATCAGGTCAGAAGATTAAGTCCACTTTAAGTCCACACTCCTACTACCATACTCCTGCACAGGGTGCTTTCAGACCCCGTTTTCTCCTCGCAGCGCTCAAGTACAACCATGACCTAGAGGTCCTTGCCCAACACTGCCCCATCTCCTCACACAACATCACCAAGTCCCAACTCTGCAACATGCTCCTTGTGCAGAAACACTTGCTAAGGAGCTCCTTTAGCACACACAAAAGTTTCTTCTGTGCCAGAAGCCAGATAATAACAACATAAACACAAAACCCACCCCAAATAATACATACCATTTCCAACATACTCTGCACGCAGCCGTTTTATAAGAACACAACTACCAGGCTCACAAGACCAAGCAGCCATCCTCTTTTACTACAAAAGCCAGCCAGGAGGAAGAAATGCATTACTCACTGGGACCAGCTGAAGGGAGTTGATATAGCCAGAAAGCCCATAAATAAGAGACAGATGGAACCAGTTTATTTTCTAGGGTAAGTTGAGCTGAGGGTGAAGGTGTGTTTCAGAGAAATTCCTGTGATTTCACAATAAAAATTTTGCTTGCTAAAGCTCCCTTTGTGCTTTATTTGTGCGAGCTACAAACGTGGAAGACTGTTTCCTTTCTTTAAGCGTTTGGTTTCTTTCTATAAAATGTAGGGTAAGATTAGGTTCTTAAATACTCTGAGCACAAGTTACGCAGACAATGCTTTAGAGTTCTGGGTCGTTGGCGGTCTTTGAAGGGAGACTTATGCCTGTCAGAGCCTGGATTTTGGTTCAGTCACTGGGTCTTTTTAATCACCTGCAGTTTCTATGCTATCCAACAGGCTTTCTTCCAGTCTAGATGAAAATGCAAATAATACAAAGTAGCTTTCTCACTACAGGCTTCAAAGCAGAAGAGAAGAAAACATCTCTCAAAAATTTCACCAGAATCTCAGTAGCTTGCAGTATGTAAGTATTAAATTGGGCCAAATGTCTGAAGTTAATCACAGAGTGCTTGCTGTAATGCTAGGTAGTTATCCCCTGATGTCCCTCATGACTGCAGCTTTTGTTTTAATTACATTTCCAACAATGAGGCCTATGCAGTTCTGATCTGAAAGTGCTGAGTTATGTCAAGATATCAGAGAAAGAAAACCCTTTCTATTTATACACAGAAAGTGGACTTCTACAGGGAAGTATTGAGATGTAAAAAAAAATAAAGCACAACCGAAGCTACCCACAAACACCCCACCCCACCCATGTTTTCCTCCTGTGGACAATAAAAAATGCAGGTTTTGTGTTTTACCTGGGGTGAGGGAATAAATGTTTTGCTGTTTTCAGCGATTACAGACTGAATACCTGACGGAAAGCCCTGACTTTCACCCCCACGTTAATGATTAGAACTAACCTTGTAACATTTATAAAACACTTATAACAATGAACCTAAGCGTGCTTCTGTTTAGTGTTATTTGTACCAAAACACTAAAAGCATCTAAGCAATAGTTTGTTTTAGCGCAGAGAGAGTGAGAATTGCAAGCAGAAATAGGAACTGCATCTCTGCTACGGTGGCAAAGCACCAGACAAGCTCCCCTTCCACCATGGCTCAGGTGTCTCTGCCCAAAGACATGTTCCCCAGAGACCTTGGTCACCAGTTCCTATTGACCTGGCTGTTGTGCATATTTTTATGCTCTGCCTGTGTGGATGAGTTTGTTAGTTCTCATCCACATCAGCTCGGCTGGCACTTGGGCATCTGTCTCATCGAACAGATAATTTTAAGTGACTCTTTCCAAAGCCCTAGAGCTTGCTGCCCCATGTTATGAGAAAAATGTTTTCTCCTGTATATTCTGTCTCCCTCTGCTGATGCTCTTCAACAAAAGACTTCCTCTCAGAAGCACAGAAATTGCAAATTACTGGAAACAAACAAATCTCAAATTTATCAAAATGGCAGCAAGTTCTGGGCATCGTTTAACCAGGAAAAGAACATCATAATCCCCAGTTAGAAAAATTATGTACATGATTATATTACTTGCAAATAGGCTGTGAGGCATATGAAATTTGTGCAGTAGTATTGGAAAACTACAAAAATTGCCTGGAATCAGGTTCTGGTGAGTGCTGACAAAGAAAATAGTTGCTGCCTCAATAGGCCTGGGGGCCAGAAATGAGGGTGAGCTGAAAGAATGCAGATGTATCTGGCTGTCTGAAATAAAATAGAAGAGGAAGCAAAGCACTGTATGAGCTCTTTCAAACATGCAATGGATGTTTTATGTGTGAAGAGAAACAATGCTGGAAATGCCTTTTTGGAAATCCATGGTCCACTTTGGGTAACCTCTCGTCTAGGAAGAAATAAGATTGAAAGCACCAAAGCGGGGGCAATCTGACTGATTGCAGATTGGAAAAATGCTCCCATTTACTCAGTTTCCAAAGCATATAAAAGTCAGGAGGGGAACACATTCAAATAATGTAGACCAAGGCTGCCTTTTTTTCCCCCCTCACTAGTTTCTCAACTCTAAATTTCCTTCTCATCTGAGCTGCCTCCTTCTTGCTTGCTCACTCTTTCCCCAGAGCTGTCACTACCTGAACATCATCTTTCCCTCACTTCCCTCCCTGTCTCAGCACACAAGTAACACAATAAACTGAAAGGAAGCTAGGCTCAAAATTCCTGAAGTGAAGCACTACTTCCTTCACTTAAAACACAAATCATTGTACAAAATATCCCTGAAGCCTCAAGAACAAGACATACATATTGTATATAGCAAAAACAAGGAAAGTTTTTAATTTTTGAGGCTTCCAGATGCAGGGCAACAATCGCTCATAAATTCACTGGTAAAAGTTGATGTATGTTTTTATGATTTTTCTGCATATTCCTCTGTTCCCTCCTGGTGAGGTTTTCAAACCTGTTTTGGAAAGAGGTAGAACATCATCACAGGCAGGTGTAAAGATGACTGCAGGCAAGCCCTATCTCCTCTTCCCATCCTAAATTAAAATTAAAGCATCTACTAGAGGACCTCACTTCTATTCTTGAATGTAACTCAGCAGGATAAAGATTAGCATAGCATTCATTACAGGTTTGAAGCAAATCTAGACTGCATGAACTAAAATGAAAAAAAATAGCCATGCAAAGGCAGATAACACTGACATGGATGAGACAGGAGCCCATTCCTCTGCAAAGTTTCAGTTCAGGACAATAACCTGGACAGTGAGCGTTTGTGAGCCACCAACATCACTTGAAATTGTACAGGCTGAGACAAAATAATTCTTTTGTAATGCAAATGCATCTCAAACAGAGATAGTGCAGCTGGTATATTAATACCAGTAAGGGGCATTAATCAGACAAGTTTGTTGAGACAAGAGAGTTGCACCCTGTGTTTCTATCTTGACTGATCAGCACGGTGCAGCATAAGCCTATGAATAACATCACATGCTGGGTCTTAACGTAAACCTCTTAAATGTACAGTTCCCTACAACAAAAATATCAAAAAGCACCAGAAGATCCCTGTCTTCTCTTACAGATATATCTATATCTAAATATAGATATAGATATAAATTAAAAAAAAAATCAAAGGATTAATTCTGTGCTCTGTATTGCTGCTGGGGTAGAGGAAAGCATCATCAAACCTATAGCTGTTTAGTATCAGTTTTAGATTTCAAATAATGGAAAATAGCAATATAGACTTTCTTTTCTTAACAGCTTTCTGACCTTCTGACTGCAATTCCCACTCTGAGTGACTGCAGCTCAAGAAAATCGTGTGCTCTGAAGAGCCTGGTGGCAGCAGAGAATTTCATCAATTTTAATCCCTGAAAGGTTCACGGGGTTTGAGCCTGCCAAGAAAACATTGCACAACGTGCCTGAGCAGAGCAGATCTGCTCTCTCCTTACACCAGTGACAGAGCTCAGCACCCCTCTGCTCCACGTGGTCTTTGCCTCCAGATTCTGGGAGAGGAGCAGGAGAGCAATTTGGCTGAACGCAAAGATGACCTGTGTAAGGATAGGTATCAGATATGAAATACCAAGTGGCAGTTCCTAGGATGGAAGAGGCAAAGGCCTGCTCTTTTTAAATAAAGGTGTCGTACTAGAAAGACTGGACTTTGAATCTAATCCATCTAAGGGGAAAGAATAGTAAGGCAGGGGCTGATGCATTTTTTTTCTTTTTATCTTTTATTCTTCTAGTTTTGTTGCAGTCACTGACAGAATGAAAACCCAGGCCTTTACCCAGCTCCCCAGCATTTTGAGAGAAAACAAGGTCCAGCCACCTGCCACTCCCTGAACGCAATGGAGTTGCGGGAATAAAATGCCATTGGTAGTTGAACAAAGTTGCCTGGTTGCAACAAGCTCAATTGCCTCATGTCTCTCCCTGTAGCTTAGACATGCATGCAAAATTTTAGCAAAACCTGCAGGCCTTGGTGGGCTGTGTACACAGGAGACTTCCTCTTGCCAGTGCTTGGCAAACAATAGATCCAAGAAATGGTGGACTCAGTGTCCACTGTTCATGGCTCGCTAGCAAAGTTTGGTTTCCAGTCCTGAGAACTCAGATACTTCTTGCTTGTAAGCTTTCTTCTGGGACCTGAGCAGATGCAATGAGGACCAGATCAAGTTTAAAGGAGCCTCTATTAGAACACCCTCTTGAATCCTTGCTCATAATATGGTAACGTTTCTTTTTCCTATGCTGCATAAGCTCATTTTTCCCACCCACAAATGTGTGACTGAATTTAATAAGGCATTACATTTAAGTAGAGAGGACAAATGCTCTCACAAGGAAGCCAGAATAATGCACAATTCTACAGCATAACTCTACATCTCTGTAAGCATATTCCATTCATACTTCTCAAAAACTTGCTGGAAACATTTGACTGCACAGGGAAGACAGATTTTTTTTATTATTATTTTATTTTTTGCTACTCTGACCCACAGCATTTAACACCATTTAAAAGAAAACCAAATGTTTTCTGGCCTCTATCAGTAGGGATGTAGCATGTTGGTCCAGATGTCTCAATGCCCAGTACAGCATGGACAGCAGTAAGGTGCCTGGATGCACGTTTCTGCTGCCTCAGAAATTCTAGCACAGGCTAGAGTTGTATTATTGCGCTAGCGTCTGCTCAAAGCCAGGCTGCTTACTCCACATTCTTGCTGCATAGCAGAGAAGCATCTGCACAGCTGCAAATGCTCTCTGTTTACACCTCTGCCTGTTTGCACATCACTGGAGACATCAGCATTGTCCTGAGCCGGCAATTCTTTAAAAGCTTGTGGAAATAGCTGTAGATAGATGTATTGATAAAGAGAACCACCAAGTCATCATCCACATCTTACAAGTAAATAGGGAAAAGTGCATTGCTAAATCCGTGCTCTAATTATAGCTAGAAACAACTAAGGGAAAGTAGCTATGTGGAGAAATAATAAGCTGTGAGTAGCAATATGACCAAGCAGAAGGAAGCTATAGATAACAGAATGGGTAATAGCCCTCTAGCAGACTGTAGGCTAACATAGTTAAGTTGAGATATTTGCTCACAAAGTAACAGAATTTCAGATTTGATTTACTTTGTGAGCCACATGGCTGTTTTCTTTACCCAGATCACACTAGGTGGGTATAATTCAGTATACCTGCATCCTTCCTTTGAATAGGCACGGTGTGGTTATAACTAGCAGAACATATATTTGGTGGAGAAATATTCTTCCTACTGTTCTTTAGATAAGGCTCTCACCTTGACTGATGAAGTTTTATATGCATTACTAACATGTTGATGTCAAAGATCAGCGGCTGGAAATTTGTCCTGTGTTCTCTCCCCCAATATTCTTCTGACTGAAGTCTAGAAAGGTATGGTTTTTTAAATTATAACACAGCTCCTTTATATCTCCTAAAGATATAGTCCTTCTTCCACAAGAAATCTCCTTTGGACAGGAGTTCAGTGGTAGACATAATACATCAGATGAGAATCTTGATGTATATATCAGCAGCAGACCTAAGAGGCTGAGACCATGGATCCATCAGGAAGGAACATAATGTGTAATTGCTTGTACATGCTGTTCCTCTACTTGCTGAAAAAGCTCTGTTCTTGTGACACTTCAGGGGATTAAGCTGATGAGTATGCTATGCAACTAGGAACTAGTACTGCTTAAAACGGCCTTTCTTAAACATTTTTTGTTTCTTCTTCACACAGGCTGATGACCCCTCAGCCAAAGCTCAAGCTCTTGCCTCTTTAAATGTCATGTAAAACAAAAGTAACACAAGTATCAGCCTGCTTTGTCATGAAGAGTCACCTCTGTATGGAATGGGAGAAGTGGTGAGGGGGCTGCTTGTTTCCAGGTTGAAATACAGAGCTGACAAACTTCGTCCCTTACTTCTCGACTGCTTTTCATTATCCCTGGAAACTGGGATCCTGTCTGAGCAGAGCAGGAGCTGTGATCTGGGTCTTAAACCCAGGGCTCTTCTTCTTTGGTGGCCTTGAGCAGGTCGCTTCATCTGCCATTACTGTCAGCTGCCCAGAGCCATCTTCCTCCGGTCTCCAATTAAACAAACCAAGAAAAGACAGCCTCTTGGAAAACAGTGCTGTCATTGGTTTTCTTCAGATGACTGAACTGCTGTTTCAGGAGCTTCTAAAACAAAACATCCTTGTTCTGGAACAACTGCTTCTCACTCAGAAGAAAAGATCCCTGCTCTTGTGAATGTGCTGCATACAGCATTTGGTGTAGTTATGGTTCCACAATAGAAGGAGAGTTGAATTATTTAAGAGAGAGACATCCCAACCTGGCTCAAAAGAATGAAAATAAACATTGCTTTGATATCTGAACATTTTCTTCTAGAGGGAAGAGCAGAGACCAAATGATCTTTTTAAAATAACGAAAGCTAGGATTCTTTTTTTTTTCTCAGTTGTTCTAAGGAAGGTAATCGAGAATACGAAGTGTCAAGTAAATTGGCATCAACAATGAGAAATTACATCTGTAGATAGTTTTTGCCTGTAATTTTTAAATTTATAAAAAAAAAAAAAAAAAAGAAAAAAAGCCCAGCCCATGTGAGATGCCAGTATTGCCTTGGCTGATGTGTTACTCATTTTCAGAGCTTGAGGACAGTGAAACAGTTATTAAAGTTGCAAGATCTGTTGTTGTATTGGATCGGGGACAACTGGCACCTCTTTGAGAACTATTGATTCTGGGTTCTGGGCAGCAGCTGGCAGGTTCCCTGTGCCACCTCCCTGGCTAAACATTGAGGACCTCATCTGTAGAAGATGCCAGCCCACCTGGGTGCAACTTGTCCATAGATTTTAAAAGTGGGAAAGGATAGCCATCCAGCAACAGGAGTAGTTTGCTTGAGCTCTGCTAGCTGGATGGATGACTTTACAACTTGAAGGCTGTGATTCCTGCCACACACAGGGAGAAAGTACATGTGAACCTCAGACCCCTCCAAACACTGATCTGTGCAGTGACTCTCAGCAGGATGCACAAAATTGAATTGTGGCCTCTGGAGAAAGAAGTGCTTGAGAGCCAGCCATTTCTTCTGGCACAGGATGGTGGATTTGGGAATTACTTGAGTTGAGATGGGTACTCGTCATTTGGCTTGGAGAGGCTTGGAGATTCGGACTTGCTGGTTCTGTGAGTAGGTTGGGGCATAGCAACTGCAACCATTGTGCTTCCACTGCCTTCCCTTCCTGCAAATAAATCACTATTTTCTGAGTTCCTGGCAGAGAGAAGAGCAAGAAAGCAGGTCCCTGCTGTTGTGCCCATCTCAAAGCCAGCTGCCCCAGACAGTGGGCTGTGCCCTCAGCCAGCTGGGTGCAACCGAATGGGGCAAATCCTTCCCATTGCCAGTCTCAGAAAGAGATTCTGAACTTTAAATAGTAAGAGTCGGTTGTTTTTCCCCATCAAATTGCCATTTTATGGGATAGTCTGAAACTTAAATACAATGAATTTTATTGCCAATCCGACATTTATTTGCAATGTATATTTACTGCCTGGAGAGCGAGGGCAAGCGGTATGTTTTCTCCTCTGTCAAACAGGGGAAAGATACAGCAGGACTCTCACCATTACCTCCGCTAAAAAGAATCAGATTTATTTACCTTGACTTGAGAGAGTCATTTTCACTGGATATCTCTGTACTTTTACAAGCAAAGTGAGATCTACCTTGTTCTTAATAAGGTATAAATACATCCTTCCTCTTTGGCTGTAATACCCTGATACGGAGGGGAAGTGCTGAAAGAGGAGGATGTTTGTTATTTTACAAGCTTTTTACAATACCAGCCTAATGAGATAATGTATTTATTTATTATAACAATAAACACAGCTGTAAAACGGACCATAAAAAATAATAGATGACTCACAGATTTCTATACCCAACATGTCAACTATAATTGGGGAATAAATTAAATGATCCATCTGCTTGCCATCTTCTACACTATTTTCCCTGGTATCCTCTATATTTAAATACAGTCAGCATTATTTATATTAATTACTCACTAACAACAGCGA